>NC_080034.1:62397583-62707594 GCF_030020395.1 Manis pentadactyla
AGAGTCACTATCACACTACCCAGCTATGCCTTACAGTATGGGACTAGATACAGACAAGACATAAATGAATGAGTGTGGCTGTGTTCCAATAAACTTTCTTATGGACACAGAAAGTTGAATTTCATACAGTTCTCATATGTCACAAAAATTATTCTTCTTATGCAATTTTTAGCTATATAAAAAAGTCAAAGCCATTCTTAGCTCACAGGCTATACAAAAACGGGCAGCAGGTGGGTTTTGTTTGCCAACCCCTGCCCTAGAATACTTCCAGGAGCCACTTGAATGGCCAGGTTGACTGCGAATATCAAAAGGGGGACATGAAGTCACTTAGGCATGTGTCACAGGGCCCTCACTCTTTACGAACCTTTGCTGTGCCTGAGTGTTGTCAAAGCTTGTTATAGCATGTCAAAGTATGTTAAATGAGAACACTGAGTTCTACACTCAGGGCTCTTGCCAGAAAATAAACCTGGATCTCTGCTCTCCAATGCTTATCAAAAACCCTGTAAGAGCAACAATAGCAATGGCAATAATAATAATATTTTTGGATGGTTGCTTGGAGCACACATGGCTCATCCATTCCTGTAACTGTCCTCTTGGGTAACCCACTCCTGCAAGTGTTGCATTCATGGAATGTTCTACTGTGGCCCTTTGCAAAATCTATCCTGAATTGCGTTTTGCTGATAAGGAAGAGGAGGAGAGAGGGATTGTCTTTTGATTCAAGGATCATTTCTTCTTACACCCCCACCTCTGTCCCTCTACTGCCTCCCCTCTCTGCACACATTCAGATATTTCTCAAGTTCCATTGGGAACCTGTAGGGGCACCATAAGAAACAGCAGATGTGAGTCCCTGTGGCATCTCACAGAGATGCTGTCTACAATGCCATCTCTCCAGGCAGAAATTCCTCTCATAGATCATCCTAGTATCAGGAAAAACTGAACATCTCCTTAAAAATTAATTTTATCTTGCAAACAATGTAATTTCCTTGTTTGACTTGGCTTCAGGGAAGCTCAGAGTCAACTATACGTCTAGTGACTGGAAAGTGGCTTAAAAGTCTACAGCAAAGATGGATTTGAGCACATAGTGTGTGCTAAGCACTTTTCATACGGTTCTTTTCACATAATCATCATACAAGACAGGCAAAATTATTATCTTTATTGCAGGGGCTGAATAATGGCCCCCAAAGATATCCAGGTCTTATTCTCCAGAAAAATGGGAATGTTACCTTATATGGCAAAAGGGACTTTACAGATGTGATTAAGTAAGACTCTTTCAATGGAGATTGTCCTAATCACAAGCGTCCTCATAAGACGGAGGCAGAGGGAGATTTGACACAGAAGAAGAAGGCAGTGTGGTGGATGAAGCAAGATGCTACGGCTGCCGGCTTTGGAGATGGGGGAAGGGGCTGACGGCCAGGGACTGCAGGGGTGCAGCTGCGGCAGCTGGTGGAGGCAAGCAAAGAGAGTCCCCCTTAGAGTTCCCAAGGGTGTGTGATGCAAGCCCTTGACCAAGTGAGGCTAAACCTCCAGAACTCTCAAAGAACAAATGTGGGTCATTGAAGCCACCAAGTGGCAACCAGGACAGCAGCCACAGGAAACTTCTACATCCGCTTTACAGTCAAGGACAGGACACTCCTCTATGGCCTGTGTCCTGACCTCCCTGGCTTCATTATCCCTCTCCTCTTCCCTCTCCCTGCTTCTCCTAGTTCAGCTTCCAATCACGTGTCCCTGTGTAATCGGCCTCGGGTCCTGGGGTGATGGCGGCAGCGTGTGAGTACATGCATCGGTGTGCACTGGCGGCAGGTGCAGGCGTTCAGTTCCTGCGATTTCTCCAGCCCTGAGAATTGTCTTATGATTTGACGCAAGGAAGGCCCTTGACTGCTTTGGTTTCCCCCCATTTGCTTTTGTCACTCGACTGTAGTTGCAGGGAGCAGGACTTCTGCTTTTTCAGAACATTGTGCTCACTTCCTGGCCAGTATTCAGAGCCCAGGAACTGCTTCTGAAATTCTTTCTCCTCAAGGATTTTTATATTATTCAAAACAATTTCTAGCCTAAGATCTCCCCTTCCCATCGAAATTTTAACCCAAAAAAAGATAAGGGAAAAAATAAAGCATCAAACCCAGAAAACAGTAAATCCTTTGTATTTGCCAGCTGCCCCTCCCACATCTTTGTGCGTATGGGGATTCTAGAAGCCCCTGATGTGCATCAAGGTTGTGTGAACACCAGGGTTGAAAGGAGTGTCACAATACAGAGCCTTTGCACTATGCTATCTGTGTGAAGGCCTTGGGGGACTGCCCAGCTATGAATCCAACAGCCGAAAGGGAGACCATCCCCGTTCAGGGTGGGGTAGCAGCATTCAGTATCTGATAGCTCAGTGGCCCTCAAGAGATGAGGCTGGACCCATCCCTGGAGAAACTCCCAGGACACAGCTTTCTTCTCTGCTGGCCCCACTGTGTACCAAAGACTCTCTCTGACATTAAGGTTATTCAACTGGTGCTAGTTTAGGCTGTCATCATTTCTTTCCTGAGTTATTGATTCTACAGGCTACAAACCCTGCCTGTACCCACAAACAGCTCTCAATCTGATGTCCATGCCCTTACCCACTACCTGAAGGATGTTTCCAAAATGCAACATTCTCTTCATCAAAGACATTCAGCCCAACTTAGGGTCTGCCAGAGAAACAGAACCAATGGAATTATAAATATATATGTGCATAAATATATTCTACAAAGAAATTTATTATAAGGTACAGGCTCATCTGATTATGGAGGCTGAGAAGTCCCACAATCTGCCATCTGCAAGCTGGTCGTGTAGGAAGCAGGGAGGTGGCGGTGCTGTGTGGAGGCCAGAGAGCACGAGACCAAATAGGGCAGAAGACCTGAGAGCCAGGGGTGACCCCTGCAGATCAGCGTCCCAGCTCTGCAGGGTCAGTTAATGTAGCCTTTCTCCCCTTCTATTCAAGCCTCAACAGACTGGATGATCCACCCCCTCAACTCCCCTTACTGGTGAGGGTGATTTGCTTTATTCAGTCCACTGATCCAAATGCTAGCCTCTTCTGGAGCACATTCTCACAGTCACACCCTGACATAATGTTGAACCAGCTATCTGGTCACCCTGTGGCCCAGTCAACTTGACACATAAATTCACCACCACACCAGGGCTCTGTCCCCATTTCCCACCCAGGCTCTCATCCCTTCCCTATTCCAGCGTTCCAGTCCTCCCGCAGCTCCCTGAATGCCATGCCTAGCCACGTCTCCCTGCCTTTACATATGCCATTCTCTGTACTGAGGTTCTCCTTCCCAATCCCCACCTCTATTCCACTTGCCTTCTGGCAAAACTCTACACGGCAGGAAATTAAAAGCATAGATCTGGAGTCAGCCAGACCTGGGATCAATTCATTTTAATTCACAAATATTTACTCAGTGCTATCACCCCTGGGGTGTAATTCTTCCACAATTACCTGTGTGACCCTGGAAAAGTTACCTGACATCATTAACCCTCAGTTTGCCCATCTGTAAAATAAAAATAATGCATAGAAAGCCTGGCATATACAAACCTTCCATGAACATGAGATGCCATAATTAGTATTTTTATTATTCTTTAAGGTTGAACTCAAGCTTAATGGACAGGTTTGGACACAATCTCACCCTTTCCAACCACTATGTCCCCTGGTGCATGTCTTGTGCCTCTATTCTAGGTCCTTACATCAAGCATCTACTCTGTTGGTTAATTGTCTGATCCTCCCACTACTCCTGGACAAGAAATATGTCTCCCCCACTCCTTTTTCTGAATGCCCAGAGTGGGGCTTGTGTCGCATATTCATTGACTCTGTGGAACAGCTGCCCCTACAGAGGGAGGAGTTATTCCCACAGGTGGATGACATGCCCTTGTTCTTTGCTGATGCATCCACTCCTCTTGCCTCTTCCAGCAGTGACTTGAAAGGCTGTGCCAGGCATGGCTGCAGGCTAGAGGCTGGTGGGGAAGATGGACCAGCCATGGCAACCTTTTATGGGAGGATGAACTGAAAAAACAAATCCTGAGTGGTCCACTCATCTCAGGTCTTACTTCTTATCCTGCATCTAAAATGAATACACCTGGCCCTTGAAGAGCATGGGATAAGGGGGCCAAAACACCGCACAGTCAAAATCCACATACAGTTTTTGACTCCCCCCAAAAGGCAACTATTAATAGTCTACTATTGACTGGAAGCCTTACCAATAAACTAAACAGTTAACGCAAACATGTTATATGTATAATATACTGTATTTGTACAATAATGTAAGATATAGAAAATAAGATGTCTTTTCAAATTGTAGCAAATCTCTGAGAAAATGTATAACATATTCATTGAAAAAAATCTGTGTGTAAGTAGATCCATGCTATTCCAACCCATGTTGCTCAAGGGTCATCTTCAGATGCCAGCAGGAAACATCTCATTCCCATGGGTAAAGCAAGAGTAAATAAGATCAATACCTCCAGCATCTAGCTATTCATTCTCCTTTTTATATTAAAAAAATGTTTGTATACTTCAATGTTTAAACTTCCTTTTTTTAAAAAAATAAAGTCAGTTTGGACAAACGGCCAAGGAGAGCAGCCTGACCTTCCTGACCTCTGTGGCAGTTCCTTGGGTGGCAGCTGTCAGGAGGGACCCGCTATCTGCTCAAGTGCAGCACCTCCACTGCTTTCCAGCTTATACTGGGGCCAAGAGATTCCTGAACAGCATCTCCTTTCCACCCACTTCAGTCCAAATGGCATTTTGTCCCATCTACGTCCAAAGTGTCCTATTTCACAATGTCATGCCTTTCATGAGCCGGTCTCTCTAATCTTCAATCAAGATGTAATCCTGAGACTAGGCTCATCTCCTCCCATTCAGGCCCTCTTTATGGACTGAAGAGCATCTCCCCAAATTTCATATGTTGAAGTCCTAACACTCTGTACTGGAGAATATGACTGTGCTGGAGACAAGGTCCTTAGAGAGGTGATTCAGGTGAAATGAGCTCATGTGGGTGGGTCCTACTCCATTATGACTGGTGTCTTTATCGGAGGAGAGACCCCCTGGGACTGTGTGGGTACAGATGAAAGATCATATGAAGACAGAGGAAGAATGTGGTATGTGCAAGCCAAGGAGGCCGGCCGTAGCGGAACCAACCCGACCGACACATTCATTTTAGACTTCCAGCTTTCAGAACTGTGGGAAAATACATTTTTGTTTTTTAAGCCACCCAGCCTGTAGCATTCTGGTATGCATTCTGGTGCAGCTCTAGTAGACTAATATACACCCCGAAGGCTTGGTTCGGATCCTGATTATGGCAGTTCCCTGCATTCTGTTTATCAGGCTGCCATTTTTGCTGGTATATATGTTTGCCCAGTGGGCTCATGACCAAGGTTCTGTCCCTTTCGTTATGTCCAGCCCCAGAAGCAACCCTGACTCTCACACCTGCAGGATGAGTGTTTGCTGGCTTCATGAGCCATGCTGCTGCAGCGGAGCTCAAGGAGTGTCACAAGACAGGCAGGGATTGTGTCCTTTGGCCTAAGCGATCTTTTTGCTCAACTTGCAAACTACATATGCTGCTGTACAATGTGGGCACGACGGCTATCAGAAGCATCTCTTACTGATTTCGAACTGATGAGCTTTCATGCTTTGGTAGACTTGTCAGTTTGTTCTTTTCTAGCTCTGGTGTTAGTTTTTAACATTGCTGTGTTTAGACTCTCAGTGCCTTTTCTGTGCACTTTGTCACTCATGTCAGGCTTTCTCCCACTCCCCACGCCTCCGCCTCCCAAGGGCTCCCTTGTAGACCAGCCGCAAGTAGAGAAAGTGCCCTTTACCCACCCTGGCTAAGTGCCTCAGCAGCCCACATCTGGGGGCCTTCATTTCCCCATAAACACAAAGGGATGTTTTTCAGGCCTTACCACAACTCTGGTAGAGCACTTCCAAGCTCCGGTCCCTGCAGGCTGTGTGTGTGGGCCAGGCTTTGCCATTGCCATTGGGAGAAATCAGAGTCCAGATGAGGAAGGCAGCCGTGAAACCCTTCATGGTGTGGCCCTGTGTGGGATCAACAGAAAAACAACAGGCCCAATAAAAAGGGCCGTCAGGGTTCTTCCTGTCCCCTCACTAAAGGAGTGAATATTCAGTTTCACTTCTCATATTTTATACTCCTGGGAACCAATGTGAGAAGCAAAAGGGAGTGAGCAGAGACATTTGAATAGTACCCACCCCCCCACGACCTTTGGCACTTGAATCAGCAGGTGAGGCAGGTCTGGGTCTGGGGTAGGCTGGATGTTGGCTTTCTGCTTTCACAGGGAGAAGCCAGCAAGTAAGGCATGACCTTGTACACCCGACCCCCCAAAACAGCCCTCCTTAGAGCCCCAGCCCCAAGGGAGAGCGGTGACCTTGGGAAAGCTAAACCACAGGCTGCCATGTGCTTTCCATCAGCACGCCCCCGGCCTCTGCAGGCTCCTGGTGGGTGCTGTGCACCAGGACCAGGGTGGGCAGGCAGCAGCTGGCATTTTAAGGGCTGCGAATGACACTGGGATCCAGAATGAGGCTTCTACCCTATCAGCATGGTTCTCTCCTCTGGCTCTGCTCTTAGAATTAGGGTTTCAGCAGTGAACCGTGCAGCTGTGGGAACAGGGCCTGCTCTGGGAGCAGCAGATGGGGTCCCTGGAGATGAGGAGGAGGGACAAGCCCTGACAAGGGAACTGTGTTCTATTTCTAGGTTTTTGGCTTGGTGGAAGGGGTGGGGAAAGATGAGGAAGTGAGGGCTTCCCTTTTAAGACTGGGGATTTAATTGTTTTGGTTGTTGGTGGGACTGTTAATGTCACTTCCCACTTTTTTTTCAAAGTCAAGGTTCTATCCCCTATATTACCATCTCTGTTGTCCTGCATGGAGACAGCAACGTTTCTGAACTCCGATTTCCCACCCCAGCCCCAAACTCCAGCTCAGCTTAAGAGAACCAAGGGAGTGCTAAGGCCAGCAGATTTTAGTAGCAAAGAACACTATTGTCCTTGGGAAGAAAGCATTTCTCTGAGCCCACTAGGTAAATTGACTATTTCTGCCAATGGCCAAGTAAGAAGTAAAGTTACCTCAAGACTTTTTGAAGGAAATGGGATTTAATTACCAATGAAGACAGACAAATACATTGACTTAGTTGTTGGATACTTGGATTTGTTGGGAGACATCAAGGAGTAGTCATCTGGGGAAAGGATGGGTCTAGATCGATTTTTCTTTTAGGTATTCATCCGCGTGTAAGTTCAGTGATGCTGGCTTCCAACAGCGATCCCCCGAGTGCGGTCCTGGACCACGCATCCATCTCAACTGGGAGCTGTTTGAAATGCAAATTCCTGGGCTAAGTGCAAGACCCACCGAATTGGAAACTCCTGGGTGAGCCCAGCATTCTGTTTTAATAAGCCCTCTGAGTGAGTCTGACACATGTTCAAGTTTCAGATGCACTGGCTTTTGTGGAACTCAAGGTGAAAGTTGAGCCCAAGAGGAGAGGTAGGTTAGTTGCTCTAAGGAAAGACAAGGTAGCTGCCTAGTCTGTGTGGGTCAGGGGGATGTGTGGGCAGCTGTGCTGTGAACAAGAGCTTTGGGAGGAGGTTTCTGGCTGGAGCTGTTGCCCTGGGGGAGGCCTTGTGACCACTGTCAGCTCCAGCCCTGGGGACCTGTCAGGGCTGTAGGAGTTGTTTAGAGTGAGGAGAGCCCCTGAGACTAAACTCGTCTATCCCCACAGAGCAGGGCATGACCAACCCACCCAGGAACGTTCCAGGAGCACAGAGCAGAGGCAGACGTCTGGGCAGAGAGCTGGGAGCAGCAGCCAGCAGAGGAACAGGCCATCTGCACACCGGGCTACAGATTTTAGTGAATCAAAGGACCTAGTGATGAAAAGAATCATAAAAATCAAGGATTGCATTAGCATTTGGAAGTATTCAGAATGGACTGAGAGGCTCTGGAGGGGCTGCTGCTGGAGCGATGGTGCTCAGACTGGAGTGGGCATCATGGAAGCTGGGCGGCTCATGCACACACGGATGGCCCTGCCTGACACCCAGGGTTTCTAGGACCAGATTCAGAGAGTTTAGGAGGGGCCTGAGAACTTGCATTACTACCAAGTTCCCAGATGATGCCATTGCTGCTGGTCTGGGGGCCACAGTCTGAGAAACCCTGCTCTAGGTGGTAGGATTTAGTCTGTTGCAGAATGCACAATTAAAAAAAAATCGTCTTAGTCCTTAACATCCTTGTGTTAAAAGACAGACAACATTTTTATAACACATAATACAGACAGGAATAAAGAGTGCTCTTACTGAGAACTTCTCTAAGGAGTGTTACTTCCTGAGAACCAGGATTTGACTGAAATCATCATTATGACTCACCTAGTCAGCCAGTCCAGTGTTGAGTTCTTTAACAAGAAGCTTTATAAAGACAACAGAAGAATTCATTGAGAATGTCTTGCTTCCTAACTAGAAAATAAAATTAGAGTCAGTGTATGGTAGTTATTTAAAATATGGTTATATTCGTATGAATAGCAACCAAATATACTGACAGGCCCTGATACTTTTACGCCTTCTTATGTTGTGGCTGAAGAAGCTAAGCCATCCTGGGCTTGTTAATTTCTCTTCTACTTCTTTGGATGATTTTTTTCTCAAGCTGCTCTCTTTTCACAGTAGTTTGCTTAAGGATGGAGACTTTCATTTCTTGCAGGGTAAAATGTTACCATCAGGACGGCTGCCTCTAAAAGGATTCTTGAGAAGAGAACTCATGTTTAAGGAGAGACTTTAAGGATAAAAGGAGACACTGAGGGCAACGGTCCAGTTTACCTAAGTAAGTAAGGGTCCAGCTGCTCTACAGGAGAAAATACGATGGGTTAGGTTTACTGCAGAGAGCAGGGGAAGGACAGAGAAAGGAGAGGAGGGAAAAAGGGAGGGGGAGCGAGCTGGTGAAAGGCTGCCCCTGGGGGGAGTGCAGCAGCCTGTCTGCAGGTGGGACAAGCCAGAGGCCTTTTAAGAACAGATTCAAACTTGCTCGCTGTGCACTGTTCTCTTTGACAGCCTCACTACTCTGTGACCCGCACAAGTTCAGTGAAGACTTTTGCGCCAGGAATGCCGTGTGTGTGTGTGTGTGTGTGTGTGTGTGTGTGTGTCTGTGTGTGTGTGTCTGTGTATGTGAGTGGGTACTTAGAGTAGGGCATTCTCAGTTTGCATCAGCTTGTACTCCCCAAGGGAATGCAGCCCCCTGGGGAAAGTGACTTGGGCGGACACTGCGTTGCCCCAGTCCACGGAAGCGGCTTCAGGCCAATTGTACCTCCATTTCACATGCCAGCAGATGGCACTTAGCCCTAACCAATCATCCTTTAGCCCTGAACATGGATGATGTAGCACTCTTGTTTTCCAATGGCAAATGCGCTTTGTCATCACTGGTACTTAGCTGTGACCGCTCTCCTTTAATGCCCTCAGGCGTTCATTATCTCAGGGGGCAATTTCCCTTTGTATATAGCACTGCCACTTTGCTCCTTTTCTCTGGGGCCTGTCACTGTGTTTTTGCCACACTAAGTGGGACAACACAGGTTTGATGTCTTCTTGCTTTTGTCTCCCAGACTGAGTGCCACCTAAGAACAGCTCACCTACTGGGCAGAAGCCAGGAAGCTTTGCTGCTTCCTGTGTAACACGGTTTTACCCCCGCCCCAGGTTGACCGCTACGGGTTTACTCTTTGGTTATTTTCACACCAACTGTCCTGTGGGCCACACGAATATCTTGCACAGTTGGTGCCAGCCTACTGAGCTTTTCAGTGGAGTATTGCCATAGTCTCCCAGACTTCTGGAAGATTCATCCTAAGTGTGAGATCTCCAGACTCTTGGATTCTTGATTTCACATTTTATGTTTATCTAATAGAGAAGCACAGAAACAGCCTGCTTTCTGCAGAAAACAGAGGAAAAAATTTCTATTTGTCTACATGCTTCTTATGCATTTAGCAAATGTTTATTCAGCCCCTCAGCATGCCAGATACAATTTCAAGCACCGAGAATATGGCGAAATCCCTATTATCATAGAGCTTACTTTCTAGTGGGAGGATATGACAATCAAAAATTTGTGTAGTACTATCATTTAATAAGAGACTTTGCTTCTTGAAAAATTGCTGGGGTTTCATGTAGAAAATGGACTGAGCTTTCAGAAATATTTTCAGCTTACTATTTCATATATACACTAAACTTTTTTTAAAGTTTGCCCCAGACTATTATTAGCTCATCGTGGCTTCCCTATAACTGTTTGCTTCAACAAACTGTCACAGGCTTATCTGAAATACTGCCTCATTCCCCCACCAATTTCCTTATTACTGCCCCATTTATTGTCATCACTAATGTTTAGTTATTCTGGGGACATAATATGCAAAGTACTTGGTTCCTAAATGGGTCTATAAATTCTATGACAAACTACAAGCAGAAATGAATTTTGCTCATTTGAGGAACATGTATTCTGGGCCAAGGAAGAGGTGGGCTCTATAAATCAATCTGATTAATTTCCCAGTGTGAAAAGGGCAACAAATTGCAATGTCCGATTAAGGCAGAAAAAACTGCTCTGAGATTCAGAGAAAGAGCAGTTCTAGTCTGAAAGGACTGATGCACATTGCCTGAAAATTCTCTATAGTATGGAACAAATTAGCAACCTGTAGCTAAAACTTTCCTTAAAATGAGATTGTGCTCCAAATTTCATTTTCGATAGGATTGAAGTGATTTTAGTAAGCTGAAGAAAAGCACGAGGGAGGAAGCCAGAAGTTTGGTAAAGAATGGAGAGAGTTCCTTTACATGGCAGGAAGAGGAGCCCTAATTTGCTATTGTAGCTTGAACCCTAGGCTCAGGCTTCAGTATTTATCTCTAACTCTGGTTGGTTGCAGAGCTTCCAATTGGCCATTACGGGATTGGTGCTTGTCACATTTAGACCAAATTATCTGAGAGCACATTGTGCTGGACTGGTAGGTGGTAGTTGGAATAAAACGACTTGCCAATTCTTAGCATTAGACCCCTGGAAATTTTCTTGACTTCTTTCTCCTGGTGGTGGTGGCTGGATCTACCTAGATGTCTTCTGAAGAGGGAACATGGACAGCTGTCTATTCCCTGAAGCAGCAAGCTTACTCAGCAGCAATTCTGACATCTAAATAAAGTAGCCTATGTTTTTTCTCCTCTGGAATGAACAACAATAGCCAAATGTGCTGGGCCCCTATTATGTGCCAGGCACTCTTCTAAACACTTCAAGATATAAACACTTCGTTTCTTGGTCCGTACAAGGTAGGTGCAGTTCCAGGATGCCCTCATTCACAACTTTGAAATCCCAAAGTCTTAAAAAAGGGGATTGCTTTTGGAATTCTTTTGGTGGAAAAAAATCTGACCTAAGTCTCATCAGTTTTATAGTCTTAACTTGAAATCTTAGTTTATTCCATCTAGATGAACATTAATTTATTTAACTGCAGAAATATTAATGTGATTGATTAGTGGGCACTGGGTCTTGCACCAGACCCCACTGGGGGTGTTCTGAAATATCAGCACTATTACCTTTCTAAACTAAAAAAATTCTGAATTTTAAGATATATCTATACCCAAAGATTTCAGTTAAGGGATTCTGCACTTGTTCTGTGATGATCCTCCTTCTCTAGATGAGGAAACTAAGGCATAGTTAGTAAGTAACCCACGGTCACACTTGTGGTAGGGCCAAGTTGAAAGTCAGACAGTTGGACTCCAGAAACCAAGCCCTGGACCCCTGAGGAAAAGACCCCTTTATGAAAACTGTGCCTAGCTTTGTGCTTGCTCATCCTTCTAGTGATAGCAAAGCAAGTTATCCCCACTGCTTGGAAGCTGAGGAGCCTTTGCCTATATAGCTTCAAGGAGCAGCCTTGACCCCAGATTCTCTCTTTGTCAGAGAAGAATTGCACCAGTTGGGGAGGAGGGTAAATTAGAGCCGTGCAAGGAATGCGCTTCATAGTCGGAGAGTCCTGGGTTGAAATCTTGCCTCTGCTGTGTGGTACTGGCAAGCACATAACCTCTCTGAATATAAATTCCTTTACCTTTGAAAAGGTCAACAATAATAAATGGTAACTGTTTTTATTACTACCTTTATCTTTAGAGGAAACCAGATACTGGGAGGTGGGCTGCACAACCAGCTCAGGAGTTTCTCAGTAAAATAGTTTTGTAGGCTTTGCTCGTCACCAAAACCAGGCCTTACACCCCATGGCAAGTGGCTGAATGGATGGACCCATGTGAGACGTAGATATCTTCACCTGAGAAGAAAAGTCTTCCCATTGGAAATGTGACGTGACAATGGAAAACAGGACCTTGAGAGTTCAGAAGCGAGAGGCCATGGTAGGCGACCAGTGGAAGGATGAGCTCCTGGAGAAGCCCAGTGAACGGCCCATTCCCTGTCTCCATGGGACACTCTGAAACAAAAGGTCAAAGGATTGCACAGCAAGACACTTAACATTCAGAAACTGAGCTCTTTGCTTCTCCTTTGAAGCTTGAGTATATCAATTCCAATTGTAAGGTTATTGATGAATAAAGTGGGAAAAAAGCATTTTGTACTTTTCAGGCAAAACAGTTCTCTCCATGGCTGTGGCCTCTGCTCACCTAGAATTTAATTATGCTAAAAACCCATGGCCTTGCGATGTCACTTCTTGCTCAAAAAGCTGGTCTTTCCCTTGTTCAAGCTTTTGAACTGTAAGATTGCATCAGTGATTTAAAGATGAAATTGCTGAAAAACAGTCTCATCATCAAGTGCTTTCCATTCATTGCATAAGGACCTACTGCCCCATCCATGTCTGCCTAGCCCTGGTCCACCACCATCCTCCCAGGTATGGTACCAGGCACCACCACAGGTATAGCAGAGCCCCTCCTCACCTGAGAGTCTACAATCCCCGAGAAGTTAGGAAAGTGGTATATCACCTGTGTCCAAAAGCATATCACAGTGTCCTTTTCTGTCTTTTTGCTTCTCATCCTTAAACTAATATACTGGAATTGAATTTTGGGATATATATGATAACGTTCCCCTGCAGGGAGATGGGGCAGGGAGGCTGGGGAAAGAGGAAAACCAATCACCCATAATCTTAACACCCAGAGATAACCTGCTGGCACTTTGTGAACTATCCTTCCATTCTACATGCACACACATGTGCACACACACACACACACAGGATTGTACTATAAAAATTGCACATACTGTCACATACTACACTATTTACACTGGTCATTTAGAATTGCTCCATCACGTGACTTTTCATAACTGTATAGTATTCTATTGTATAGATTGGATTGACCAGGATTTATTCAATCAGTTTATACTGTAGACATTAAGACCACTGTTAATAGCAAAATAATAACAGATAATGCTTTGGGAAATTTCCTGATTATAATAATTTTAACTGTAACTTTTTTTGTTTAGCTGTGATTTTTCCCTCTGGGTAAATTCCTAAGAGTGAAATGCTAGGTGAAAAGAGGTACTGGATTTTTTAAGGCTCTTGTTACCTGCTACTACACTATTTTCCAGATACACTGAGCAATGTAACAATCTCATCAGTAGCTAGGCATTATTATTAGAAAATGTTTTTATCAGTTTAGTAGATAAATATTGGTTTCTCCTTATATTTATTTTTATTTCTTTCAGCTCGAATACAGCTGAACATCTTTTCACATTATTATTATTGGTCATTTGTATTTCTTCCTTTGTAAATGCCAGTGCTTGGCTATTGCCTATTTTCTTATTATGACAATCAAATTTGAACAAAAGAAGCAGAAAGAGAATTTAGAACTTTGTGAAAATCCAATCAGAAAACCTCTATTGTTGCCTCCTTTCTGCATGGTGCTCTTGGTCCCTGAATAAGCTGTGCTGTGAGCTAGTGCGCGCAAGCAGATCCTGCCTTGAGGTCTGCTGGGGATGTAAGTATACTTGGGGGATGCTGCAGACTATGAATAAGATATAAGGCGCTTATGATACAGAAATACAAATGAGAGGAATTCTTGGCATAAGGTAACTTCTATCTGCAGATGATGAACTTGGAAGTTGAGTGGGAGGAGAATTCCCCAGGTACTGTGCTCCAGCGGTCTTGACAGCAGACATGGAATTCTGGATTTTAGGGCTGCCTCTGTTGCATCTGTGGTGTGGAGTGTAGGGCCTCCTGGAAACCCTTGAACCTTTGGTAAGAACAATTGAAGACATTTCCTCACACGATGTTGGTCAACAATTGCTTTCTCCTAAGCGCCCACCAGAAGGAACCTTTGCATTAAGTGGCTAGAGTCAGGTTGAACTTTGCATTCTGGCCCCACCGCTGACCCCTGTGTGACCCTGGCAAGTCATGGACACTCATCTGTAAAATGAAGCTTGCTCCAGGTTTGAAAACAAAACTAGACCGAGTACATACATACAGAAAGTTCTTGCTATATACCTGGCCCTGAAAACCTGATGGTCCTCGTTAGGGAATAACTCTCACTCTATAAATTAGTGGCTGGGTCATATATGTGAATAAACACACCTTTTTTAAAAAATTTGTTTTTGACTTATTTTTCTTATTAGAGACTAGTTGATATACAATATTGTATATAACATAGTGATTCAACAGTGATATATATTATTAAATTCTCACTCCAACTATTGTAGTTACTATCTGCTTTGTGGAGGAAAAGATCAATAAAATACTAGTTCCTGACAGTATTGAGTAAGATTCAGAAAATTTGAACATCTTGGTGAACACATGGAAAATACTCTTTTAGGTTAAATGAGAATAATTTACTCCCTATTCACTGTTAGAATAAAACCTACTAATTTTTGGAAAGAATGACTGGGTCAGAACTGTTCATGATTGGCCCAGGCTCCTTGGTTACCATATTTTGTCAAGGAAAAAAGATTACACATCATAATATGAACACTGACACAGCAAATTCATATTTGTACTCTAGTGTTTTTATCTATTTTCCTACTTCAACCTCATAATAGCCATTTGAGTTAGCAGTCAGATATCATGTGTCTGACCTCTCTCTTGAAGAAAAGAATTTTGCCATTTGCCCTTGAATCCTTGATGCTGTGAGTGGTGTCCAGTTCATGGTCCCTACAGTTAGTTTGCTGGATGATATTAATAAGCAACTAATATTTTTCAGGTCTTCCCAGATAACAGGTGCTGTTTTACATGGACTTAAGGTAGGTATTATATAATACCCATTAAACAAATGAAGAAACTGAAGTTTAGAACAAATAAGTAATTTGTCCATGGTCGATAATGGCAGAGCTGATACTCAAATCTAGGGCTAATAGCCAAATCTGTTTTAGTAACTACAACACTGTATCTCTCCAGTAAAGAGATCAACAAGTTATACAGTAAAAGAATGAACATAGGATGAGAAAGACTAGGTCTCTTACCCAAGTTCAGAAATCCTATTACTGATAGGTTTGGACCTCAAACTCTCTCTTTGCCTTATCGAGCCTTCTTGCTCACTCTTCCTATTCCCTATTGCAGCTGGAGCTGATGAGAAATTCATCTGCCATACCTACAAATGTTCTTGTTCTACCTGTTCCTTGACTTTCTTTTTCCTGCCTTCTTCTGAATTAACATAATATTTCCTGAGTATTTCACTTTATCTCCTCTCTTGGCTGTTGAGCTACCTCTCCCGGTTTATGTTGCTTGTGGCTGTTCTGGAGCTGTGCTGTCCAATAGGCCAGCCATCTGCTACATTAGCACCTGAAATGCAGCTAAAATAACTGAGATGTGCTGATGGTGTAAAATATACACTGAGTTTTGAAAATTTAAGAAAAGGTTGTTCAATGTCTTAATAATATTTATGTTGACTACATGTTGAAATAACATTTTATCACTAAAGTTAGAGAAAGCACTAAAATTAATTTCCTCTATTTCTTTTTTTATAATTTTCTATTATTAAGGTATCATTGATATTCATTCTTATGAAGGTTTTACGTGAGCAGCATTGTGGTTACTGCATTCACCCATACTATCAAGTTTCCATCCACACCCCATTGCAGTCACTGTCCATCAGCGTAGTAAGATGCCACAGAGTCCCTACTTGTCTTCTCTGTGCTACACTCTCTTCTCTGTGACCCCCCCCACACCATGTGTTCCAATCATAATGCCCCTCAATCCCAGTCTCCCTCCCTCCCCACCCACCTTCCCCTCCCCCTCCCCTTTGGTAACCACTAGTCCCTTGCAGTCTGTGAATCTGCTGCTGTTTTGTTCCTTCAGTTTTACTTTCTTTCCTCTATTTCTTTTATGTTTTTAATATGGCTACTAGAAAATTTTAAATTACATATGTGGCTTGCATTTGTGGTTTATATTTCTGTTAGTGCTACTCTATGGCTTATAGTATTCATCCATAAGAAACTTACAGTAAAACATTTCCCTTTAATCCCCTCCATTCTTTATTCTATTGTATACATTTAGCTTCGACATATGTTATAAACCTCACAATAGACTGTTATTATTTTTTTGCTTAAACCCATGTGATGTTTCAGAGACTTTGCCCTGCTTGCAAGCTAATAAGTTCCTTGGTTATTGTTTAATGGGGGTTGGCAGAAGACATGAAATTCCTGGGCCCAGACAAAGAACCTTATTACTCACAGTATAATGAGCAGTATGAACATCAGTACATTTGTAGTGATTCCTCCTGTCCCCAAATCCCACATGGGCATTGTGATGGGCCTAGATAAATACTGTGCAGAGGGTTTGTGATGCAGCTTAGGGATCCCAGGGCCAAGGGCCTAGCACTCGTTGATCAAGAAGTAAAGACTAGAAAACAGCAAACACGTCAATCGTCGCCACCCCTGGTCAAGGAGCCGCTCTCCAGGACTTGCACTGTCAATGCTATGACCTGCAATGCTCTTGCCTTTTTTATTAGCTTCATTAACTGCTCCTTATCAGAAGACAGATAAGGTAGGAAGACCTTGCACAGGTGCCAACGACCCGTGGTAGACTGCCTCTACCAACAACAGTCAGTTGTCTTTTATTAAAGAAATTAAGAAATAGGGGGAAATAAGAAGCCTGTCTGATTTTCAAGCTGACACACTTTCTTCTTACCAGTAGTTCCAAGATGGTAGATTTCATGCTCAATAAAATTTAAAAAATTTGGGGCCAATATATGTAAAACCTACAGGTACCATCATACTCAGTGGTGAAAGGTGAAAAGTTTTTCCTGCAAGATCAGAAACAAGTCATGGATTCCCACTGTCGCCACTTCTACTCAGCATTGTACTGGAAGTTCTAGCTAGAGCAATCAGACAAACCAGGTAATAAAAGTCATTCAAACTGGAAAGGAAAGAGTAAAGTTATCTTTGTTTGCAGATGACATTCTTGTATGTATAAAACTCTAAAGATTCCACAACTCCTCCCCCCATACCCCAAAAAAGGTCTTTAGAGCTAATAGATGAATTCATCAAAGTTACAGGATACAAATAAGGGATTAATATCCAAAATTTATAAAGAACTTTGCAACTCAACAACAATAAAACAAACAGTCCAATTTTAAAAAAGGCAAAGGACTTGAACAGGTGTTTCTCCAAAGAAGTTCTGTGATACATAAAAAGATGATCAACATCTTAGTCATTAGGGAAATGTAGATCAAAACTACAATGAGATACCACTTCACACACATTTGAGTGACTATTATATATGTTATATATATATAAATATTATAATATACACATGTATTTATATAATATTTACAATAAATTTATATGATATTTATATAAAGAAGTAAATATGTATATATAATGATACAATGGAAAGTAACAATTGTTAATAATGTAGAGAAATTTTAACCCTTATGAATGGTGGTAAGAGTGCAAAATGGTGCAGTCACTATGGAAAATAGCTTGTCAGTTCTTCAAAAAGTTAGACATAGAATTACCATATGCCCCAGCAATGCCACTCCTAGGTATATATCCATGTGAATTATAAGCAGAGTCTCAAACAGGTAATTGTACATCAAGGTTCATAGTAGCATTATTCAAAGAAGACCAAAGGTGGAAACAAGCCAAATGTCCAGTAACTGAAGAACAGATACACAAACTGGCTTATATATAGAAAGGAATAATATTCACCCTTAAAAAGGAATGAAATTCGGACACTGGCTACAACATGGACGAACCTCAAATACATTAAGTCAAATAAACCAAACACACAAGGACAAATGTATGATTCCACATATGTGAGGCTCATTGATAGGAAAATTCATAGAGACAGAAAGTAGAATAGAGGATGCCAGGAACTGGGGAGGGAGAATTGGGGAGTTAGTGTTTAGTGGGTACAGAATGTCTGTTGGGGGTGATGAAAAATTCTGGAGATGGTGATGGTTGTTCAACATTGTGAATGTACTTAATGTCAGTTAATTGTACACTTAAAGATGTTTAAAATGGTTAATAAAGAGCTATGCTAGTGTTGCTAATAAATTTATTTTGTAATAAATGGTATTAGGGGAAAAAAACCCCAAATTATCATTTAGTCTTGTTATAGTTGTTTTTAAAGAAAGGGTATTTTAACACCAAAAAAAGAGAAGAAAAATGCATTCTCAGATTAAAACAGTTCTTTACAATCAAGACAATTGGCAACCTCACACTGACCTTATATTATCCCTGTTTTCTTATGTCCTTGGGTCTGGGAAAAATGTTTCAAATCCCACCTCATGTCTGTGGGAAAGCATTTCAATTTATCCCCTCAAAAAAGATTTTTGAGCTGAGTTGATGACACCAGGGCCATTTTATAGTGGCAGGTAGCCACGAGTGATCCTATACACCATTTAATTTCTTTAAGTTTAAATTCTTTACATTATCTTTGGAGTGTATACTACACATTTTATGTTGAAAATTTTATATGTAACTTTCACAACAGTCTAATAATCTGTAATAGGCAGTGTAAGAAGAAAGATTCTAAAAGCATATTTCTATAACATTTGTAACTTTTACAATGAACACATAAGCACTTGGACAAGTTAAAAATTTTTAAATATTGCTCTACTAGTTGTTGTAAGTAGAGTTTGTTACTTTCACTTTTAATACCATTTCCTCAAACCTTAAAGAATGTCTGCTGGGTCTTCAAAGTCAGCTTCCTGTCAGAGCCTCATCAGTTTTGTTTCTTTAAGTTTCACACTTTCCATAGCAAGAGGAAATTGAAAAGTGATTAGCTTTTGATTTTTTTTTTGTTTTGCCACTGTAGTGAGTGGTCTGTGAAAGATAAATACATGTTAAGACTGACCTGCCAGTCTTAACTGACTATTATTAACTGATTATTTAAATAATAAAAATAAATAAATCAACATGTCTTTGATAACATGTGAATTGTGGAAATACCTAAGTATTCCCACCTTTGATGAACAGGAGAAGAACATCTCCCACGAGCATACCCCAGTGTTTGAATTTTCCCCAAAGGTGGAGCATCCGAAGGATGGAGAAACTGGAGAACATACACAGAAGCAGAACTCATATTTTATTAGTTTAGCTCATATTTATTAGGTTAAAGTGGGACCATGGCCTAGCCCTTTCTGGAGAAAGGCAGAGCAAACCCCTCCCTGGGAATTAGACATGAGTCCGCTAAACTTTGGTAGGCTCTGACCTTATCTCCTAGACTTCCCCTCATTGGGGAGAGGGAGGCCTGTTTGTACTGTGTATTTTTATTTAGCAGGTCAGCTGCAACAAGAAAGGAAAAAACTGAAACAAACTGGTTTTGTACAACCTTTTTTTGCAGTAGCGTTCATATCCAAGACTGAAGACTGCCCTGAGTTCAAACTGGGAACAGATTTTAAAATGTCAGGGACAGCACAAAATGATTCTCACAAAGTCCTGGAGTCAAAATACTTGTTGGGCTGGGAGAACACGGAGAGAGAAGCTGTCCTCTAGCTGTTCAAAAAGGAACTACAGGAATGATTGCCTCCAAAGGATTCCCTTTAAACCAGCCATCTCCCCTCCAGCAGCTCCCCAGCAGACCTCTCTCTATTTTGGCTCCCTCAGTTTCCACGCTGCAAACTTAGAAGATGTTCTTGACTCTGCTTCTCTCTTTCCTCTTGTGGGTGATGTGTGGTGTGTGGAAATAAAACGAACCTGGAAAGGGTAGGTTTGCAGAGCAGCCATCCTGAATCCCACCTGCCTGGCCCTGAGTGTCTCCACTTCTCTGAGCTTTAGTTTCCTTACAAAAGTCTGAAAAATGCTGGGCCTCTGTTTTTTTGCATCATTTCTCAGCTGCATCCCTGCTTTGCTGTGCTCACACCTCAGCCTGGCCTGAACTCCTGTCTGTCTGCTCTCCCTGCCTGGAGTCCCCCTTTCCAAGTCCCATTCCATGCTATGGGGACAAGTGTTCTGAATCCTACAGGACCCTGGTCTCCTGATGGACAGAACCCTTTGCATGTTCTTTTCTCCCCTTAGGATGGTGCTGAGCCCCTTCGTCTAGTATTCTTGGCTTCTGTAGTTGATTTTCCCAAAGTAGCTCCAACCTTTCCCTCCAGGACTTTTGGGTCTGACCTCTCCATTCATACTGTGTGGTTTGCCTTCTCTCCCTTCTCAAGCAGACCATGCAGGTTCCCACTTCCAGCCCTTGTCCTCCCCATTCTTCCCAACATTCTCTTCTTTTCTCTGCCTCAGAGCTGCTTGAACGTGTCTCAGCTGCATCTGCCCTGGTGGTCTCTCTTGATGTCCCTTGTGCTTATCAAAGGGTGCCCTCTGTTTTATAGAAGTTCTGTCCTCTCTTCTGGACCTTGAGCTCCTAGAGGGACTGTCAAATACAGTTTTCAACCTTCAGAATCTAGCAGAGTGCGCTTTACTGGACACAGGGACTGGGGTTACTGAGAAGCAAGGTGTGAAAAGAGGGCTCCTTCTGACCCACTCTTATTCCCCACCCAATGCATACAGCTCTGTCTGGATAATTGCTCACCATTATTTGAACATGGGTTTTACTGTTCATTTCTTTTTTAATAAGTTTTTATTAAACATCTACTGTGTGCTTCAGGCACCCTGGGAGGCACCGATGGTGCAATCATGAAGAAAGCATTTCCTAAGGCCATATGCTCACCGAAGCTTTATTACAATGCACTTCATAAGTACTTGGAGAAGGGCAGGAGTAAATTCAGGTTCGTGGAGCCTAAGGCTTTCACCATTCATGGGTTTCCTTCAAGAAAAAAAAAACAAAATTGCAATACAATCATATGTTTAAATTGGCTATTTAAAAAGATAAAAGAGGGGGCGGAGCCAACATGGCAGCATGAGTAGGACAGTGGGAATCTCCTCCCAAAAACATACATACTTTTGAAAATACAACAAACACAACTAGCCCTAAAAGAGAGACCAGAAGACGCAGGACAGTGGCCAGACTGCAGCTACACCAGCGAGAACCCAGCGACTGGTGAAAGGGGTAAGATACAAGCCCCGGCCCGGCGGGACCCGAGCGCCCCTCCCCCCAGCTCCCGGCGGGAGAAGAGCAGGCAGAGCGGGAGGGAGACGGAGCCCAGGACTGCCGAACACCCAGCCCCAGCCATCCGGGCCAGAGTGCAGACACAGTACGTGCCCAGGGGGCCCTGGATACTGGGGGAACAGGGAGTAAGACCTCTGAGCGGGTGCCGAAGCTGATGCCCCTGTGACAAAGAAAAGCGGGGGCTTTTTGAAAGTCTTAAAGGGACAGGGACTTAACAGCTTGACGGAAACAACCCAGGCCACAGTACAGCAGCTGGAAATTACAGGGAAAACCGGGTGCACTAATCCCCTGGGCAACAGCTCTGAGACCCCTCACGGAGGCAAACAGTCAAGCAGCCCCTCCATCCATTACCCCACCGGGCGCTGCGAAAGCAGAGAAGCAGCCTGAGACAAATTCCGCCCACAGAAAGGGAAATTCATCCCTTCCGGCCAGGCAAGACACAAAGACCCACTCTACACGCAATTACCCAACACAAGCCACTAGGGGTCGCAGTTGTCCCAGTAAAGAAAGGCCAGTAGCAAGTGAAAATTTTGGCCCTCCCAGCTGACAGTCAATAGCACCTGTCAACATGAAAAGGCAAAAAAATATGATCCAGACAAGACTAACCCAGACAGCTTCAGCATCTGCTACATCTTCCCCTGAGAAGGAATCTGGGGAGATAGATTTAGCCAGTCTTCCTGAAAAAGAATTCAAAACAAAAGTCATAACCATGCTGATGGACTTGCAGAGAAATATGCAAGAACTAAGGAAGGAGAATTCAGAAATAAAACAAGCTCTGGAAGGACTTCAAAGCAGAATGGACGAGATGCAAGAGACCATTAATGGACTAGAAAACAGAGAACAGGAACGCAGAGAAGCTGATGCAGAGAGAGATAAAAGGATCTCCAGGAATGAAAGAATTTTAAGAGAGCTGAGTGACCAAACGAAAAGGAACAATATAAGAATTATAGGTATTCCAGAAGAAGTAGAGAGAGAAAAGGGGATAGAAAATGTCTTTGAAGAAATAATTGCTGAAAACTTCCCCAAACTAGGGGAAGAAATTGCCTCTCAGACCACAGAGGTACACAGAACTCCCATGACAAGGGATCCAAGGAGGGCAACACCAAGACACATAATAATTAAAATGGCAAAGATCAAAGACAAGGACAAAGTATTACAGGCAGCCAGACAGAAAAAAAAGGTTACCTACAAAGGAAAACCCATCAGGCTATCATCAGACTTCTCAACAGAAACCCTACAGGCCAGAAGAGAATGGCATGATATACTTAATGCAATGAAACAGAAGGGCCTCGAACCAAGACTACTGTATACAGCACGAATATCATTTAAATATGAAGGACAGATTAAACAATTCCCAGACAAGCAAAAGTTGAGGGAATTTGCCTCCCACAAACCACCTCTACAGGGCATCCTACAGGGACTGCTCTAGATGGGAGCACTCGTAAAAAGAGCACACAACAAAACACCCAACATATGAAGAAGGGAGGAGGAGGAATAAGAAGGGAGAGAAATAAAGAATCATCAGACTGTGTTTATAATAGCTCAACAAGCGAGTTAAGTTAGACAGTAAGATAGTAAAGAAGCTAACCCTAAACCTTTGGTAACCACAAACTTAAAGCCTGCAATGGCAATAAATTCATACCTTTCAATAATCACCCTAAATGTAAATGGACTGAATGCACCAATCAAAAGACACAGAGTAATAGAATGGATAAAAAAGCAAGATCCATCCATATGCTGCTTACAAGAGACTCACCTCAAACCCAAAGACGTGCACAGACTTAAAGTCAAGGGATGGAAAAAGATATTTCAAGCAAACAACAGAGAGAAGAAAGCAGGTGTTGCAATTCTGGTATCAGACAAAACAGACTTCAAAATAAAGAAAGTAACAAAAGACAAAGAAGGACATTACATAATGATAAAGGGCTCAGTCCATCAAGAGGATATAACCATTATAAATATATATGCACCCAACACAGGAGCACCAACATACCTGAAACAAATATTAACAGAACTAAAGGAGGAAATAGAATGCAATGCATTCATTCTAGGAGACTTCAACACACCACTCACTCCAAAGGACAGATCCACCAGACAGAAAATAAGTAAGGACACAGAGGCACTGAACAACACACTAGAACAGATGGACCTAATAGACATCTACAGAACTCTACATCCAAAAGCAACAGGATACACATTCTTCTCAAGTGCACATGGAACATTCTACAGAATAGACCACATACTAGGACACAAAAAGAGCCTCAGTAAATTCCAAAAGATTGAAACCCTACCAACCAACTTTTCAGACCACAAAGGCACTAAACTAGAAATAAACTGTTCAAAGAAAGCAAAAAGGCTCACAAACACATGGAGGCTAAACAGCACGCTCCTAAATAATCAAAGGATCAATGACCAAATCAAAATGGAGATCCAGCAATATATGGAAACAAATGACAACAACAACACTAAGCCCCAAACTCTGTGGGACACAGCAAAAGCAGTCTTAAGAGGAAAGTATATAGCAATCCAAGCATATTTAAAAAAGGAAGAGCAATCCCAAATGAACGGTCTAATGTCACAATTATTGAAATTGGAAAAAGAAGAACAGATGAGGCCTAAGGTCAGCAGAAGGAGGGACATAATAAAGATCAGAGAAGAAATAAATAAAATTGAGAAGAATAAAACAATAGCAAAAATCAATGAAACCAAGAGCTGGTTCTTCGAGAAAATAAACAAAATAGATAAGCCTCCAGCCAGACTTATTAAGAGGAAAAGAGAGTCAACACAAATCAACAGTATCAGAAACAAGAAAGGAAAAATCATGACGGACCCCGCAGAAATACAAAGAATTATTAGAGACTACTATGAAAACCTATATGCTAACAAGCTGGGAAACCTAGGAGAAATGGACAACTTCCTAGAAAAATACAACCTTCCAAGACTGACCCAAAAAGAAACAGAAAATCTAAACAGACCAATTACCAGCAACGAAATTGAAGCGGTAATCAAAAAACTACCAAAGAACAAAACTCCCGGGCCAGATGGATTTACCTCGGAATTTTATCAGACATACAGGGAAGACATAATACCCATTCTCCTTAAAGTTTTCCAAGAAATAGAAGAGGAGGGGATACTCCCAAACTCATTCTATGAAGCTAACATCACCCTAATACCAAAACCAGGCAAAGACACCACCAAAAAAGAAAACTACAAACCAATATCCCTGATGAACGTAGATGCAAAAATACTCAACAAAATTTTAGCAAACCAAATTCAAAAATACATCAAAAGGATCATACACCATGACCAAGTGGGATTCATTCCAGGGATGCAAGGATGGCACAACATTCGAAAGTCCATCAATATCATCCACCACATCAACAAAAAGAAAGACAAAAACCACATGATCATCTCCATAGATGCTAAAAAAGCAATTTGACAAAGTTCAACGTCCATTCATGATAAAAACTCTCAGCAAAATGTGAATAGAGGGCAAGTACCTCAACATAATAAAAGCCATCTATGAAAAACCCACAGCCAACATTATATTGAAGAGCGAGAAGCTGAAAGCATTTCTGCTGAGATTGGGAACTAGACAGGGATGCCCACTCTCCCCACTGCTATTTAACATAGTACTGGAGGTCCTAGCCATGGCAATCAGACAAAACAAAAAAATACAAGGAATCCAGATTGGCAAAGAAGAAGTTAAACTGTCACTATTTGCAGATGACATGATACTGTACATAAAAAACCCTAAAGACTCCACCCCAGAACTACTAGAACTGATATCGGAATACAGCAAAGTTGCAGGATACAAAATCAACACACAGAAATCTGTGGCTTTCCTATATACCAACAATGAACCAACAGAAAGAGAAATCAGGAAAACAACTCCATTCACAATTGCATCAAAAAAAATAAAATACCTAGGAATAAACCTAACCAAAGAAGTGAAAGACTTATATTCTGAAAACTACAAGTCACTCTTAAAAGAAATTAATGGGGACACTAACAGATGGAAACGCATCCCATGCTCGTGGCTAGGAAGAATTAATATCGTCAAAATGGCCATCCTGCCCAAAGCAATCTACAGATTTGATGCAATCCCTATGAAACTACCAGCAACATTCTTCAATGAACTGGAACAAATAATTCAAAAATTCATATGGAACCACCAAAGACCCCGAATAGCCAAAGCAATCCTGAGAAAGAAGAATAAAGTAGGGGGGATCTCACTCCCCGACTTCAAGCTCTATTATAAAGCCATAGTAATCAAGACAATTTGGTACTGGCACAAGAACAGAGCCACAGACCAATGGAACAGACTAGACAATCCAGACATTAACCCAGACATATATGGTCAATTAATATTTGATAAAGGAGCCATGGACATACAATGGCGAAATGACAGTCTCTTCAACAGATGGTGCTGGCAAAACTGGACAGCTACATGTAGGAGAATGAAACTGGACCATTGTCTAACCCCATATACAAAAGTAAACTCAAAATGGATCAAAGACCTGAATGTAAGTCACGAAACCATTAAACTCTTGGAAGAAAACATAGGCAAAAACCTCTTAGACATAAACATGAGTGACCTCTTCTTGAAAATATCTCCCCGGGCAAGGAAAACAACAGCAAAAATGAACAAGTGGGAGTATATTAAGCTGAAAAGCTTCTGTACAGCAAAAGATACCATCAATAGAACAAAAAGGAACCCTACAGTATGGGAGAATATATTTGAAAATGACACATCCGATAAAGACTTGACGTCCAGAATATATAAAGAGCTCACACGCCTCAACAAACAAAAAACAAATAACCCAATTAAAAAATGGGCAAAGGAACTGAACAGACGGTTCTCCAAAAAAGAAATACAGATGGCCAACAGACACATGAAAAGATGCTTCACATCGCTAATTATCAGAGAAATGCAAATTAAAACTACAATGAGGTATCACCTCACACCAGTAAGGATGGCTGCCATCCAGAGGACAAACAACAACAAATGATGGTGAGGCTGTGGAGAAATGGGAACCCTCCTACACTGCTGGTGGGAATGTAAACTTGTTCAACCATTGTGGAAAGCAGTATGGAGGTACATCAAAATGCTCAAAACAGACATACCATTTGACCCAGGAATTGCACTCCTAGGAATTTACCCTAAGAATGCAGCAATCAAGTATGAGAAAGACCAATGTACCCCTATGTTTATTGCAGCACTATTTACAATAGCCAAGAATTGGAAGCAACCTAAATGTCCATCGATAGATGAATGGATAAAGAAGATGTGGTACATATACACAATGGAATACTACTCAGCCATAAGAAAAGGGCAAATCCAACCATTTGCAGCAACATGGATGGAGCTGGAGGGTATTATGCTCAGTGAAACAAGCCAAGCAGAGAAAGAGAAATACCAAATGATTTCACTCATCTGTGGAATATAAGAACAAAGGAAAAACTGAAGGAACAAAACAGCAACAGAATCATAGAACTCAAGAATGGACTAACAGGTACCAAAGGGAAAGGGACTGGGGAGGATGGGTGGGTAGGGAGGGATAAGGGGGGGCAGAAAAAGAGGGGTATTAAGATTAGCATCCATAGCGGGGTGGGAGAAAGGGGAGGGCTGTACAACACAGAGAAGACAAGTAGTGATTCTACAACAGTTTGCTACGCTGATGGACAGTGACTGTAAAGGAGTATATAGGGGGGACCTGGTATAGGGGAGAGCCTAGTAAACAAAGTATTCGTCATGTAAGTGTAGATTAATGATTTAAAAAAAAAGCAGTTCCTATGTGGTGACCTCCAATGAGTTCTACACAATGATATAAAGGGCATATAAAAGTGTAGGCAAAGGGTCTGTTTGTGTTTATACAGAGGATCAAAGCCTAATTGGGCTACCCCGAAAATGAACTAAGATACGATATGAAAAAGAACTTCCAACATCAGTACTCTCTGGAAGACTCATGCCAGAAGATGATCATCAAAAAACCCCAACAAAGATCCACGCACTGCTACAGCTGTAGATGCACTCATCCCACCAGTTCCTGGACTTGCCATGGGAATGAGGAAGGAGATATCTAAGCTGGCCTGTGCATACAGTAAAACAACAAATTGGACTGGATCTATACTGTTGGAACTCAACCAAGAATTAGGAGAAGTGCAAACTGTAGCACTCCAAAATCTTACAGCCGCAGACTATTTACTGTTAAAAGAACATATGGGATGTGAACAGTCCCCAGGAATGGGTTGTTCTAATTTATCTGAATTCTCTCAGACTGTTCAAAGTTCAGTTGGACAATATCCACCATATCATAGATAAGTTTTCACAAATGCCTAAGGTGCCTAACTGGTTTTCTTGGTTTCACTGGAGATGGCTGGTAATTACAGGTATGGTTTGGTTATGTAACTATACTCCTATTATGTTAATGTGTGTGCACAATTTAATTAGTAGTTTAAAACCTATCCATGCTGAAGTTACTCTACAAGAAGATATGTCAAAGAAATAATCAATCTTCCCAGGTTTTCTTCCGCCTGCTACTTCTATAGCTTTTCTTCTTCCTACCTAATCACAACCTTTAAATAGAACTCATGCCACATGTCGAATTTACCGAGTATCATAATTCTTCCAAGTGGTAAAGACACCTCAAGACAAATGCTGGGCATAGAAGCCACAGGGCATAAATATGCAAAGAAGTAAAAAGCTAACCTTTTCAAACAATAAGGCTTCTCTCTCACTTACCAACTTCACATTTCCCTGTATGGCCTCGGAAGATGACTGGTTAGCCAGAGATGGGTGGGATTCCTCAAGGGAGGAACAGCCTAAGACAGGCACAGTCGCAGGGGGCCATCTGGTGAGAAAATGGGGAGCAGCAGAGGTGAGGCTTAGAACCTCCCCCCTCATGTTCTGAGAGAAATCTTCTGCATACGTGGATGTTTATTGCCCTCGTCTAGCTCGGATTAACACATAGTCTACAGGCACACACCTGATCATCTACATTTGCTCTCTTACAACACTAAACTCTGTGTTCTACCTTTATCTCGTATCTACCTACCACTTCAGCATTTTATTAAAAATAATAATAATAGAGAAATGTGGTATCCACATATAAATCAAGTTTAAAAATCAAATGAATATTCATATTTGAACTGACTGTTTATAGTTCATAATGCATGAGCAAAACCGAAAGTTTCTGTGATGACTGCCCTTGCACTGTTCACCATGTAACTTATTCACTATGTAAGAATTTGTTCTCCATGTAAGAATTTGTTCGTTATGCGTCAGAAGATTGGAGACTGACAAAAATTAGGCTTGGGGTGGATTAATGATTGTGCATTGAGTATTGACCCCCCTATACAGAAATTTATTGTTGTTATCAACTATTTGATCAATAAATATGAGAGATGCCCTCACAAAAAATAAATAAATAAATAAATAAATAAAAAATATATATATAAACACACTTCCAATTGTAAAATAAATAAGTAACCGGGATGTAATGTATAGCATAAGGAATATAGTCAAAATATTGTAACAGCTTGGTATGGTGATAGCTGGTACCTAGAATTATCATGTATATAAATGTTGAATCACTGTGTTGTACACCTGAAACTAATGTAATGTAATACTGTTGTCAACTACCCTTCAGTAAAAAATAAAAAAAAATAAATAAAAAAGATAAAAGAAATAACATATTAAATTTAAAATTATTAAATGTAAAACACTAACAAATACTACAAACTTTGCGAAATCCATAAAAGTTAAATTTTAATTAATTATCTGATTCTCCACTATAAGTATTTGTTTCTCCTAAATTTTCTTGGCTTCACTCTTTTCAGATGACATTTTATAATATTTTACTATAAAGAGACTAGGAAGTTATCTCGGTCTTTCCTCTAGCATTGTTGATTGCCGTTTTTGAATTATCAATAGCTTCACAAATGTTTATTTAGTTTCCCAACTTGCTTTTGCTTAATTTTTAGGATTATTGTCAAATTTGGGAAAACATCTATTGAGTTTTGTTCATACAACAACTAAGATTAAAGGACTTTTCAACTTTTTTTGTACACTAATCTGATTAATCTCTAAAAGGATCTCTGAGTTGGCAACACTTATAAAACTAGTCACCAAGGCCCTCATTTAGCAGCTTCTTAGGAGTTTTAGGTTATTGTTGGTATCTGAGGTTTGTGCTAAATCAGTAGAAGTGTAATCTTGTCTCATTTTGTGATAGGATTTATTGATCTTAGTTGAAATATCAAATATCTTAGTTGAAATATCAAACAACCCCAAAACCATTCTTTTTATTTTTATTGACATATCATTGATATACAGTCTTATACTGGTTTCAAATATACAACACAGTGGTTGAACAGTTCCCCATATTATTAAATCTTCACCCCCACTAGAGCAGCTATTACCTGTCAACATAGGAAGATGTTACAGAGTCATTGGCTGTATTCTCCATGCTGCACTACCATCCCCATGACCAACTTATATTATGACAGAAAATTCTGGGGCCCTTTTATTCCCCTCACCCTCTCCACCCACCCATCCACCCCAGCCCCTCCCCCAGGGTAACCACCAGTCACTTCTCAGTGTCTGAGTCTACTGCTGCTTTGTTCATTTTCTTTTGCTTTGCCAAAAACCATTCTTTACTTCTACTTAAAATGTATTGCTTTCTCTTAATGAATTACTACTTTTGATCAATAGAAAGAAATTTTTTTTTTTGCTACATCTTACTTCTCAATATCAGAATAATCTCTTCTGATTACATTGTTTATCTTTATAACTTTTGCTTTAAATTGCAGTTATTTTTAGCTGGATTTTTCTCTTAGCTTTTTATAAATAAATTTAATGATGACCAAAAATAAATACCCCTTTTCTATATCCAAATTATGACTCCATACTTTTTCACTTCCTTTATTGATACATTCCGAAACCACTTGCCAAACTGTAAGTAAAATAGTGTCTTCATACTGTAAGTAAAATAGTGTCTTCATACTTTTATAAAACAGCTTTCTCTTTTCCAAAAGAAAAGAGAAAGAGGATGGCTTGTTTGCATTACATTAGCAGGATCATCAGATGTATTTTTATAAGAGAAAACTTCCACCTGGACTAGTTGCATATAAGAAGTGAATCCTCCACTTACATTTATAAATGTCTGATGATTGGAAACACTTCCCACAAATTGCATTCCAAGCCTGGTTTGGAATGGCCCACCCACTTCTGCTATGGAGTCTGTAAGGCAATGACCTCTGGGCCTGAACCTTCCGTTCAGGTTAGCAGAGTGGGTGGTGGGAGCATTCTTGATGTTTCCTATACCAGAATTACCTGCAGTAACTCTATACATGCACGTCACTGGAAATCACAAAATCATACCCCACTTAGCCAGCCAAATGGATGCTCAGCTCTCTCTTCCCTTAGCACCATCCCCAAAATGCCATTGGTCCCTCCACATCATCCAACAGGAGGGAAAGTGTAATGGAGAATTTGTCAGAGTAGAAGATTGTGGTCTAGACCAATCACAAGTTTTTCAAATAATGCCCTGTGTGAGCACATTGCTAAAGCCCCTCTTAGGTCATGGAAGGGTACATTGGAAGTGAGGGCACTGGAGCAGACTTCTTTTTCTGCATAATAACTCCACCTGGCAGAGGGCAGCTGTGAGCCCTATGCTGGCTTCCAAAGACTTGAGTCCTTTAGAACAGCGCTACCCAGAATGGGACCCATGGACCAGTAGCCTCAGAGTGTCCTGGGCTTGTAAGACTCTAACTCAGACCTACTGAATCAAAGCTGAGATGGTCTTTCAGTGTTCTGATGCAGAGTAAAGGTTTGAGGACTGTTGCTTTAGAATTATGCTATCCAACATGGTAGCCACTAGCTGCAGGTACCAAGTAAATCAATCGATTAAATTAAATTAATTAAAATGAAATAAAACTAAAAATTTCTACAGTCACATGCAGCTAGTGATTAGCATATTGAACAGTGCAAAAATCAAACATTTTGACCATCACAGAAATTTCTACCACACAATGTTGATGTAGAAGATAAGCACAATTATTGTGACTCTTCTCACCTATAGGCCCTCAGTCTGTTCTCTGGACATCCCTGCTTAGTCTTGTTTAGGCTTTCAAGGGTGGGTGCCAATATGACCCCACCCAACTCCTACCCACTTAGGGCTTAGTTACAAATATCAACTATAGCATTTACACACTCTGTCAACATTATTTGCTTTTATATGTATGTCTCCATGCATAAAGTATGTGAGTTCTGGGCCTCTGTGTTATTTATCTTTGTATTTACAGAGCCTGGCTTTGAAACTAGCAAATAATGATAGTTAGAAAAATGTTTGTTTAATAAGTAAATGAGTGAATATGCCAAGATAAACTATTCTTATCAAAGGATGCAGACACTTTTCTATGTTTCTTCTATAATCCTAATTTGTGTGTTTATCATGTGTTGCATAAGAATGACCTAAATTTATTATGATTGCTCTGATTTGGAGGAAAGTCAGTGGCCTCAGTTTGTACTTGTATTCCAAAGGGCAAATGGGATCACTCTTTAGTTACGAATCGTAACTAATTTGGAAACATACTCTTTAGTTTGTTTAGTGAAACAATCTTTTTTTTTTTTTAAGCAATCCCAGGTTGTTCTTGAAATAAATAGCATGGCAGTGGAAATCATTGATGATATGCCATTCAGTCAATAACACTAAGGTAAAACCAAATTATGCTACCTACTTAAATCATTTTTATCTAGCTCACAAAAGGAAGATAATTTAATTTCAGGAGATTGGGAACATTGATTGAACTGTGAGTCCTTAAGGTATTTATTAGACAAATGAGCCCAGTGAAAAAGAAATGTGTTTTTCATCTTTAATTTCCATAAAAAATTTATAGCCAAACTTGGGAGAGTTGATTTTTAAAATATAACAGTTCCCCCACTAGTTGATATCCACAGGACATTGTAGATAAAGATGTAACAGAGAAGCTGACAAAAGGTGGCCCTGGGGCTTTATGCTATGTCATCACCTCTCAAACCCACAGTCTGTCTGAAGCCGAAGGGTGCAAAACCAAGAAACAGCCATAGCTCCCATCTGTTGCATTTGGAATTGCACAGACCTTCAACAGATTCATTTTAGTCATTATTACAGGGTACACTGATACACATGACTTTTTCCCTCTAGGAGGAAGAGATTTAAATTTTTAAAAATTCAGCTTAATAAATGTCTCAATTTGGGCTTAGTGGAGATGAGAATAGCAGAGAATCTATCTCAGTGTACTCAGCCTTTTTCAGTGTTTAACTATAGGGAACAAACAAATGATCCTATATGAGCGGGCTCCTCCTTTCCCCTTCCCAGGCTGTATTCACACTGATCAAGCAATTTCTTCATGGCAACCCTACCCCATCCAGCTGTCTTCCAATTCCAACTGCATTTATTTAGCTATATGTGCCCGCACCAATGATGAGTAAACCTCATTAAAGGTGGGGAAGGCTGGCAGGGGGACAGTGAGGAGAATCCCATCCTATGCTCAGGTTGGGCCCAGTATGTGACTCTAAAGAGATGAGGCAGCCTTGGGAGGATAAAAGGAGGGACCCCTGGCCAATACTGCTCAGGTAGGTCACCTCGCTCCTGCTCTTTTAAATAAAGTTTAGGGTTTCCTTTGGCTTGGAGTCCTTGGTCAGTACTTTTCCTGGTTTTAGCTTAGATGCTTCACTGCTGCCAAGTCCAAACAAGGGACAGAATATAAAAGTGAGAACTAAGGTCAGTTTAGCTCCATTTCTAAGTAGTGTATCCTCCTGACTTTAAAGATAGAGGTTTGGATCCACAGCTGGTGAGGGGCTACATGAGTTCCAGAGACAGGCAGACCTGGTTTCAAAGCCCAACTCTGCCTCCTAGAAGCTATTAACTGACCTCCCTGAGCCTCGGTTTCCCTATTGTAATTGGTTAAGTAGTACAATAATAATAATTGAAGTTTATAACTGTATAAATGTGATGCTCCTCTTCTCTCTGTCAACCAAGTTTTCCCCACTCTTCTCTTGATCCGCAGATCTATCCCAGTAGCCTATATATGTAGGTCACTCTGTGCTATTTGGCTATTGGGTTACTTTTAATTCCTCTGTCTACCCAGCCAGATTTCTTTCAAGAGTGGGCCCAATTTTCTACATAAGGACAATTATAGTGACTTTTCTGACCCATAGGCCCTCAATCTTGTCTCTGGCCATTCTGGCTTAACCTTCTTTAGGCTTGCAAGGGTGGGGGATAAGGACTGGTTGAATCCCCATTTCTTTGTGCTCTTCCTCACTGTAGCATAACCATAAACTAAAAATAAAGCAAGAGCCAATCAAAGTAAAACTGAAAGAAAGAAGAGGAATGTGTTAAGGATCTTGGGACTAGAGGAACAACCCAGAGGCAGGGCATCTTATACCCCTAAACCAACAGAAGAAAGCCACCCAAACCAGGCAATGGAAGGTAGCCCAGGGAGGCTGATTCCTCCGCCATATTGATGGGGAGTCCAGTTACATGCAGTGCGCTCAGAATCACTGGGCATTGGGGTCCAGTTACATCCAGGGCATGTAGTGTCACTGGGCATCACGGGTCCAGTTACATCCAGTGCACTCAGTGTAACTGGGCATTGCATGTCCAGTTACAACCAGTGTGCTCAGTATCACTGGGTATTGGGTGTCCAGCTACATACATTGCGCTCAGTGTCACTGGGTGTCAGGGGTTCAGTTATATCCTGTGGAGGCAGTATCACTGAGTGTCACAAGTCCAGTTACACCCAGTGCACTCAGTATCACTGGGCATCGAGTGTCCAGTTACAACCAGTGAGGACAGTGTCACTGGGGGTCGCAGGTCCAGTTACATTGAGTACACACAGTGGCACTGGGCATCGTGGTCCAGTTACATCCAGTGCACGTAGTGCCACTGGGTGTCAGGGGTCCAGTTATATCCAGTGTGCACAGTGCCACTGAGCTTTGTGGTCCAGTCACAACCAGTGCGCCAAATTCCACTGGGCATTGTGGTTCAGTTACATCGAGTGTGCATAGTGCAACAGGGTATCAAGGGCCATCACATACAGTGCGCACAATGCCTCTGGGCTTCGCGGTCTGGCCGCATCCAGTGTATGCATTGCCACTGGGCGTCAGTGTCCAGTTACATCCAGTGCGCACAGTGCCACTGAGCTTCATGGTCCAGTCACATCCAGTGCATGCAGTGCTACTGGGTGTTGAAATCCGGTAACTTCCAGTGTGCAGTGTCACTGGCTTCAGGGTCTGGCCACATCTGGTGCATGCAGTGCCACTGAGATTCGTGGTCCAGTCACATCCAGTGCATACAGTTCCACTAGGCATTGGCATGCAGTTACATCCAGTGGTGCAGTGCCACTGGGCGTCTGGATGCATTCACACACAGTGCATGCAGTGGATTTGACTGGGCATCAAGTCCAGCCACATCAAGTGCATGCAGTGCCACTTGATTTTGGTGTCTGGTTACTTCCAGTGCGCAGTTCCACTGGGCATTGGGGTCTGGCCACATCCAGTGTGTGCAGTGCCACTGGGTGTCAGAGTCCAGTTATATCCAGTGCGCACAGTCCCACTGGGGTTCTGGCATCCAGTTACATCAAGTATGCACAGTGATACTTGGTGGCGGCGGCCAATCACATATAGTGTGAACAGTGTCACTGGGCTTTGGCGTGCAGTTGCATCCAGTGTGTGCAGTTCCACTGGGCATTGGCATGCAGTTATATCCAGTGGTGCAGTGCCACTGGGTGTCAGGGTTCATTTATATACAGTGCATGCAGTGGATGTGACTGGGCATTGGGTCCAGCCATAACCAGTGCATGCAGTGCCACCTGGCTTTGGGGTCTGGTCACTTCCAGTGTGCAGTGCCACTTGGCTTCAGGGTCTGGCCACATGCAGTGTTTGCAGTGCCACTGGGTGTCAGCGTGCAGTTACATCCAGTGTCTGCAGTGCCACTGAGCTTCATGTTCCAGTCACATCCAGTGGCCCTGTGCCACTGGGCGTTGGGGTCCATTTCCATACAGTCTCTGCAGTGGATGTGACTGGGCATCTGGTCTAGCCACATCCAGTGCCTGCAGCTCCACTTGGCTTTGGGGTCTGGTCACTTCTAGTGCCCAGTGCCACTGGGTGATGGGGTCCGGTCACTTCCAGTGTGCAGTGTCACTAGCTTCAGGGTCTGGCCACATCCAGTGTGTGCAGTGTCACAGGGTGTCAGCATGCAGTTAAATCCAGTGTGTGCAGTGCCACTGAGCTTCATGTTCCAGTCACATCCAGTGGCGCTGTGCCACTGGGCATTGTGGTCCATTTACATACAGTACATGTAGTGGATATGACTGGATGTTGGGTCCAGCCACATCCAGTGCACGCAGTGCCACTTGGCTGTGTGGTCTGGTCACTTCTAGTGCACAGTGTGACTGGGTGTCAGAGTCTGGTCACACCCAGTGCATGCAGGGCCACTGGGTATCAGGGTAAAGTCACTCCCAGGGTGCAGTGCCACTGGATATCGGGGTCTGGCCACACCCAGTCTGTGCAGTGCCTCTGGACTTTGCCATCTGGCACATCAGTGCACCCAGTGGCACTGGGAGTAGGGGTCCAGTTAATCCAGTGCACGCAGGGCCACTGCGTGTCGGGGGTCCAGGTACATCCAGTGCATGCAGTGACAGTGGGCATTTGGGGCCAGTCACATACAGTGCACACAGTGCCACTGAGTTTTCTGGTCTGTCCCATCCAGTGTGCAGTGTAACTGGATTCAGGGTCTGACCACATCCAGTGCACATAGCACCACTTTGTGTTGTGGTCCAGTTACATTGAGTGCATGCAGTGTCCGGTCAAATACAGTGCACGCAGCGCCTCTGGATTTTGCTGTCTGGCCACATCCAGTGTGTGCAGTTCCACTGGGTGTCAGTGTGCAGTTACGTCCAGTGGTGCAGTGCCACTGGGAGTTGGGGTCCAGTTACTTCCAGTGTGCAGTGTCACTGAATGTTTGGGCCTGGCCACATCCAGTGCACGCAGAGCCACTGGGCATCAGAGTCCAGTTACTTCTAGTTCATGCAGTCCCACTGAGGGTCGGGCATCCAGTTACATCAAGTGCACACAGTGCCACTGGGCGTTGGGGTCCAGTTACATCCAGTGTGTGCAGTGTCACTGGGTGTCGCATGTCCAGTTACAACCAGTGTGCTCAGTGTCACTGGGTGTCACAAGTCCAGTTACAACAAGTGTGCTCAGTGTCACTGGGTGTCACAAGTCCAGTTACATCCAGTGCACTCAGTGTCACTGGGCGTCAGGCGTCCAGTTACATCCTGTGGGGTCAGTATCACTGGGTGTTGCAGGTCCAGTTACACCCAGTGCGCTCAGTGTCACTGGGCATCAGGCGTCCAGTTACAAAGAGTGGGGGCAGTGTCACTGGGCATCACAGGTCCAGTTAGATACAGTGTGCACAGTTTCACTGGGCGTCGGAGTCCAGTTACAACCAGTGCACACAGTGCCACTCAGCATTGGAGGTCCAGTAACATCCAGTGCCCTCAGTGTGTCACTGGGCATTGGGGGTACAGTTACAACCCGTGTTTGGAGTGCCACTGGATGTCATGGTCCAGTCACATCCAGTGCGCACAGCTCCACTGGGCATCGGTGTGCAATTGCATCCAGTGGCATAGTACCACTGGGCTTCGGGGTCCAGTTACATTCAGTGCAGTCAGTGTCACTGGACATCGGGGTGCAGTCACATCCAGTGTGCGCAGTGACTCTTGGCGTTGTCAGCCGGTCACATCCAGTGTTCTCTGTGTCACTGGGCATCAGGAGTCCAGTTACATCCCATCCAGTTTGCTTGGCGTCACTGGACCTTGGGAATCCAGTCACATCCAGTGTGCTCAGTGTCACTGGGCATCTGGAGTCCCCCCAACAATAAGCAGGCAGGAGAAGCACTCTTCCCCATCAGAGGACAGAATCAGTGAACTTGAGGATGGAGCACTAGAGCTCACCCAATATGAACAACAGACAGAAAACCAGACTGAAAATAAGTGAACAGAGCCTTGGGGACTATGGGACAATAAAGAGTTTCAACATCTGTATTAATTGGAGTCTGAGAAGGAAAAGAGAAAGGGTGGGATGGAAGAGGATTTGAAGAAATAATGGATGGAAACTTGCCAAATTTGGCAAAGGTCACAACAGATCCACAAAGGTGTGAAAACCCCAAACAAGATAAGCCAAAGAAATTTTTGTGAGGACATCCATAATTAAACCTTTGAAAATTAAAGACAGAAGAAAAATCTCGAGAACAGCCAGAGAGGAACAGCATATTGTCTATAGGGGAACACCAGTTCAAGTGTGGATGGATATTGCTTCAGAAACCTTGGAGGCCAGCAGAAAGCAGCATATTTTTCAAGTGCTGAATGAAAAGAATTGTCAACCACAAACTCTTCATCTGGTGAAACTATCCTTCAGGAATGAAGAGGAAATAAAGACATCCTGAGACAAAATAAACCTGAAGGAATGTGTTGCTATTGGATCCATCCTTAAAGATTGGCTGAAGGAAATTCTCCAAACAGAAATAATAAGAAAAATCATGGTTCGTCAAGAAGGTAGAGGGAACAATGGAAAGAGTAGAAATACAAGTTTATACAGCAGACTATTCTTCTCTTCATAAGTTTTGTAAAATTATGCAGTAAAGAATTAACCTTACCTAAAGAGAGGTCTGGTCTTTGAATTTGGCTCCTGGGAGGTAATCTCTAAGCCCTTGAAGTGTCCTACCTGATAAGAGTGCTTGTGTTTACCTGGGACCTTGGGTCACATCAGGTAGTGGAGGCTAACCATGACTTAGGGTTGGGTCTTTGGACCACTTGGTATCAGCTCAACTTCTGGAGGGGCTGGAGACCAAGGTCAGCTACCCAGCTTACACAGCCAAGTCTCAATAAAACCTCTGGACAGTAAGACTCAGATGAGCCTCTCTGGTTGGCAATACTCTGAATATTAACATATATTATTGCCAGGAGGTCAGTGTTGTCCCTGACTCAACTGGAAAAGGACAATGGACTCCACACATGAAACTTTCCTTGACTCCAACCCATGTACATCTTCCTTTGGCTGATTTTAATCTGTACCCTTTTGCTTCAATAAACCGTAACTGCGAGTACAATAATCTTCAGTGAGTTCTGTGAGTCGTTCTAGCAAATTATCAAGACTCCTGTGGTCTTGGAGACCCCCAAACTTGCAGTTGATATCAGAAACTGGGGACTCCTGAATTCTGCATGAATCATGTTAGAGGACTGAAGTAAAACTTATAACACCACCTTACTCTTAAGGCAAGAATATTTAAAACTGAAGAAAGCTAAGGGGTCTAAATAATGGTGAGGTTTCTACATCTCACTTAAAATGTTTATGTTGATAGTTGTAGACCATTTTAAGCCACATATACATGATACTCAGAGTAATCACTGTGAAAACTACCAGCGATACACCCAAGAACACTAGAAATAAAGACAGAACCCTAAAAAGTGTTCTTGTAACCCACAGAAGACAAAAAAAGAGAAACAGAAATGAGAAACAAAGAAAAAAATACCAGAAAATAAATAATTAAATGGAAAACTTAACATATCAGTATTTACCTTAAATGTAAATGGTTTAAATGTAAATACATTACTCAAAAGACAGAGATTGGCTGAGTGGATAAAAGGGAAAAAAAGCCCAATCTACATGTTGCTTCCAAGAACCTCACTTCAAATTCGGTAACATAAGTTGAAAGACGATTAGAAAAAGATATATCATGAAAACATTAACAAAGAAATCAAGAATGGCTACCTTACTATTTGATAAAGTAGATGTCAGAGCAAAAAAATTACTAGAGAAAAAGAGGCACATTGCATATGATAAAATGATCAATCTACCAGAAAGGCATAATGATCCTGCATATGTATGCAACAAAAACAGAGCCTCCAAATGCATGAGCCAAATCTTGTAAAGCTGAAAGGAGAAATAGAAAAATCCATAGTTACAGTTGGAGACCAAAACATCACCTTCTCAGCAAAACTGATAGAACTACGACGAGACAGAAGACAAGCAGGGATATAGAACATCTGACCACACTACTGATCAACAGAATCTAACTGACATTTACAGGCCATACCACCCAAAAACTGCAGAATATACATTTTTTTTTAAAACTCCCATAGAATACTTACCAATATATCATATACTGGGTCATAAAACAAAGCTCAGCAAACTTAAGAGAAATCATATAGAGAGTCAGGGATTAAACTAGAAACCAATAACAGAATGACAACAGGTCAATCTCTAAACACATGGAAATTAAACAACATACTTTTAAATAACCCATAGGTCCAAGAGGATGTCTCAAATAAAAATTTTAAGAACATAGAACTTAATGAAAATGAAAACACAAGATACCAAAAAAAAAAAAAGTGAATCTAGCTTTTGCAGTGCTGAGAGGGAAATAAATAATGGCACTAAATTTTACATTAGAAATGAGGAAAGGTCTCAAATCAATGATCTGCATTCCCACTATAAAAAACTAGAAAAAGAATAGCAAGAGAAACCCAAAACAAGGATAAAGAAGGAAATAATAAAGAACAGAAATCAATAAAATGGAAAAATAGGAAAACAGAGAAAATCTATAAAGCCAAAATCTGGCTCTTTGAAAAAAAAATTCAATGAAATTAAAAACCTCTAATAAGACTGACAAAAATTAAAAGCATGAAGACATTAATTACCAACACCAGGAATGAAGTCGAGGATATTACTGCAGATTCTGCAGCCAGTGAAAATGTAACAGGAGAATGCTGTGAATACTGTATGCTCATAGATTTGAAAACTTGGTAGAAGTGGATGATTTCCTTGAATATAACAAACTACCAAAACTCAAGCAAGATAAACAGATAATATGAGTATACCGATAACCATCAAAGAAATTGAAGTTGCAATTAAAACCATCTTGAAAAGGAAATCCTCAGGCCCAGATGATTTCAGAACCTGTGCTGGGAGCCCCCAAGGCTACCCCCAGTTTCAATGGTTCAATAGTGGACTCACGGGACTCCAAATATCATGCACTTGTGGTTAGGATTTCTTACAGCAAAAAGGTACAGAGTAAAATCAGCAAAGTGGTAGCCACATGGGACAAAGTCCGGAGGAAACCAGATACAAGCTTCCAAGAGTCATTTGCCAATGGAGTCAAACAGGTCTTAATTTCTCCATCAAGGAGACATTGACACGCATGTGATGTGTTGCCTATTAGGGAAGCTCACCTGAGCCTAGGAGTCCAGGATTTTTATTAGGGTTGCCGATGTAGGCACATAGTGCCCATGTGACTGACCACAGTCACTGAAATTCCAGATGCCCATACCGAAAGCAATGGTTTAGCCTAAACCACATCACACTAACAGTTTAGGGACAATGAGCAACTCAGCATTTAGGGAAAGTGGTGTATCACGTTAAAGAACTATTTACCATCCAAGTTTCCAGACACCAGCCAAGATAACTGGGCAAACAGGTCTTTATGTAGATCATAGTTTCAGGTCTTCAACATAAATTCTTTCCTGAACCCTGGAGAATTCTACAAAACAACTAAAGAAGAATAATCTTTTCCAGAAAACACAAGAGAAGGGAACACTTCCTAACTCTTTTTTTTTAATGTGAGTATTATCTCATACTGAAACCAGGGAGACAGTACAAAAAAAAGAAAGAAAAAAGAAAACTAGAGGCCATTATCGCTCATGAACTCAGATGCAAAATTCTTCAAGAAAATATTAGCAAACTGAATTCAACAATATACCATGGACAAATGTGATTTATTCCAGCTGTGTATAGCTGGTTCAACATTTGAAGATCAACCAGTGTAACAAAAAATCCTATGATATCAGTTGATATAGAAAATTTGACAGACCCCAATCCCCTTTTATGATAAAAAGTTTTAGCAAGTGAGGAATGGAGGTGAATCATCACAACTTGAAAAAGAGCATCTGTAAAAAACAAAGGCTCACTTCCTACTTGACTGTGAAACACTGGATACTCTAGAAATAAGTCAAAGATGTCTGCTATCACTACTCTATGCAACATGGTCCTGGAGTTCTAGCCACTGGAATAAGGCAAGAAAAAGAAGGGAAAGGAATAAAGATTGAAAAGAGGAAACTATTGTAGATGATGTAATTACCTATGTAGAAAATCCCAGGAATCTATAAAAATTCTTAGAACAAATTAGTGAGCTCAACAATGTCATTCACTGTTGAATATAAGAAGATCAACACACAAAAATCAACCACATTTCTGTGTTCTAGCACGAAACATATGTAAACTGAACTGAAAAATGCTGTACATTTACAATTCCTCTGAAGAAAGTAAAATATTTAGGGATAAGTGTAACAAAATTGTATGGGATCTGTAGACTGAAAATCAGAAAATGCTGATGAAGGAAAGGAAAGAAGTGCATGGATTGGAAGACTCCACATAGCGAAGACATTGCTATTACCCCAACTGACGGGTAGTTTTAAGGGAATCCCTATCAAAATCAACAAGGTAATGTTTTTGGAAACAAGTGAGCTTATTCTAAAATTTATATGAAAGGTACAGGCCCTGAAAACTATGTAAAACAATCTTGACAAAGAAGGATAGAAAAGGGGGCATCGGTCTTTCTGAGAGTAAGTCTTACTACGTAGCTATGGTCATCAAGACTGTGGAAAGACAGACATATAGATCAATGGAACAGAACAGAGAACCTGGAAACAGATGCACACAAATATACCCAAGTGGTTTGAAAAGGTACAAAAGTGATTTAATGGAGGAAGGATAGCTTTTTAACAAGTGATCTTGGGACAATTGTGCATCAATAGGTCAAAAATAGACAGACCTTGACCTAAACCTCATACCATAAAAACTGACCAAATGGATCATGGACTTAAAGGTAAATATAGAGCTATAAAACCTTTCGGGAAAATTGGATAACATTTTCAGGATGTACAGTGAGGCAAAGAATTTTTAGGCTTGACATCAAAAGTATAAATTCCTCAAAGGAAAAAATCGATAAATTGGACCTCATCAAAGTTAAAACCTTTTGCTACGTGAAACTCCACATGAAGAGAATGAAAACAAGCTACAGATTGGGAGAAAACAAGCTACAGATTTGGTTTGCAAACCAAATATCTGACAAACGATTAATGTCCAGAATATAAAAAGAACTCTCAAAACCCACCAGCCAAAAACGAACAATCCAATTAGAAAATGGGCATAAAAATGAGGAGATATTTCACCAAAGAAGGTGTAGAGTTAGAAAGCAAGCACATGAAAACGTTCAACATCATTAGCCAGCAGTTCGAAAAACACTACACAAATTTTTATTACAGTTTTACTTAATAGCCAAATCTTGAATCAGCCCATGTACTTCAACAGGTGAATGGTTAAGCATTCCACAGGGCATACAAATTGTGACCTGGACTCCAGGAAAGTATGGTGAGTAAAAAAAAATCTAATTGTGAAAAGTTGCATGCTGTGTCATTCGATTCATATAATACTTTCGAAATTATGAATTTTAGAAATGGAGGACAGAGTAGTGATTGCCAGGGGCTTGAGGGAGTGGTAGGTATGGTTGTCAAAAAGTAACAGGATGGAATTTATGGTAGTGGAAACATGTTTTGATTTGGCTGGTGCATGTATGAACCTATAGGTGATAAAATTGTAAAGAACTAAACACACACACACAGGAGGGTAGGTAAAATTGGGGAAATCTAAGTTCAGTGGGTTGTATCAATGTTGCTATCCTGGTTGCTATAATACAGTATAGTTTCGAGAAATGTCACCTTTAGGGAAAAGCCAGTAAATCTTAGCATTACTTCTCACAACTGTGTGTGAATCTACAATTATCTCAACATAAATTTCAATTTTAAAAAAGAATACCTACCCCTCCCACAGAAATACTGTGTTTGGGCACCTCTAACAAGATTCCCGATGCTTCAAGGCCAGAGAATTCCCTATGTCCTGCATTTCTGGAATTAGAGATCCATTCTGGTGACTTTCCTAAATTTGCTGGGGCTGCCATGCTGCCACCCCAACCCCCACCCGCTTTTGATATTGCGGGCCAGTGTTAAACGCAGTTTCTTTCCAAATGCAAATGAAGCAGAACAATGAAAGTTCTCATCACTTGGCATATGGACATTATTACTGCTTTCTGAATCTTTATGGAAGGAGAAAATAAACACTTTGATGAATCGTGCGAATCTACCGGGAAACTTCAAGGACTGAAGTCTCTGGCTCTGGCAGATGCTGGTAGGGAACCCCCTAGTGTCTATCTGGCTGATATGCAGCTTCTCACAGGGCTCCTAGAATTTGAGCAACCCAAATAAATATCTGGAGGGCCAGATAACAAATAATCTAGAGACCTTTTTGATGCAGGATTTACTTGAGACCAAATTTAAATATAGTTGGGCGGGGCAACTACAAGGGTGGGGCTTGAATCAAGAGGCAGGTTCCTGGCTTAGTCTGCGCGCAGCCAGTGTTGTGAGGGAGCCTGCTCTGTCTGCACCTGGGTCTGCGGGGGCTGCTGCAGGGCTTGTCTGAGATGCCTGGGTACCTCAGACCCTGGGGCCCCGGGTAAACCTCCCTCAGGGGGCGACAATGTGGATATTACGGTCAATGAAAGTGCGCCCCTGCAGAGATGCACAGTACGCACTGTGACAATCCATTCAATCTTGCAGATTAACATCCAAAGGAGCAAATTGAAGTTCTGGAGCAGTGCATTAATACATTTGTTGGTCACATAACAGAATTTGTTTTTACTGGAAATAATGCCTTGGAAAGGACCTGGCAGGGCAGATGGGCAGTTATGTACTCATATCTTTTGTACATAGAGTCACACAAGGATTCTGTTCCATAAAATCGCCTGCACGCCTCTGAAGAGGCTTCACCATTCTGTCTACCCATTTTGGTACTTTCTGGGACAGTCATCCCAGGATGCTATTTTGGCCATAGGAAGCCAGATGGACCTGGCACAGGATGGAGAGGTGGAAGTGGTAGAAGGAAGCTGGTGAGTCACTCAGCATTTCCTGAGGAATAGTTAGGAGTGCTCACATACAGGCACCCCCAGAGCTGGCGTTTTCTAGCAGCTTCGGGTGTAGCTGGCTGTGTCTGGTGCTCTGTGTGTGGGCCAGCGTCTGGTGTTGTTATGCTGAATGAATCATAATCAGTGTACTATAAATTTGAAGTTGAGACCAAATAGTCCATGAACCTTAATGCAAAAGTCCTCTGGAATTACATTTTTAAAAGATTTTAAGCAAGCTTCTCACTCCTGCCCTTACTTTCCACACCACCTAAACAAGGAAAAAGGTACCTTCCTAACCCAGTATTCTAGGAATAAGGGAAGTGCTCCTATGGATTTGGATGGCTACTGATGCATCCCTTCTCCCTTCCCAGGCCAGCAGTGGCTGCTCCTGGCTAGAATGCACCTCCTGATGTTTGCAGTGTACGCGGGCTTTGGTGCTGCCCTTCAATCTCATGAACTTTGGGCAAAGGTTCTGATTATGTCCTGACTGAATCTGATGTGGCCTCAGTTTATGGGGCTTGGACCTCAGCCCCTTGCAACATTTCCCAACTCTTCAAGTATTTCTGGGAAGTGGTGGGAGATTTTTTCAAATGAACTTATAAAAAAATTACTCCCATCGTCTCTATACCCTCATGACAGGGCTGCAGCATCCCTGTTGCTCTTTCAAATGGCCGGCATGTCATCACTCGCTGCTCTTCTGGGTACTGTATACAGCTTTTCATGCTTTCATGATGGCCAGCCCAGGACTCAAGTCACTAAAGCTGCATGGGGGTGGCAGCCTGCACTCACGTTCCACTGTGACGGCAGCAAAGCAACCCTTTCAGTCTTACCCGGGAAGCAGAGCTCTGTCCAGTTAACTGTACGGGAGACCATGTAACCATCCATCCTGAATCACAACTTCCTTCTGAAGCCTAAGGTTTTCTTATGAGCTCAGTTTTGTTGAGCTTCTTTCCATTCCTTCTTCCCTACCTGAAGTTAGTTTCTGAGGAGAAATCCTTTGCTGATTCCTGAACAGAGATGTCAACCTCTGCCATGTGTGGTGGAAGGTTACAGATCACGTGGACCCGACTGGTATATAGAAGAAAGTGAACTAGTTTTGAGTCAATCTGTTTTCTCACTAACCGTTGTTTGGTTGGTTCCAGGTGCCAGTCCTTGTATTAGATGCATGAAAAAGATATTAGGATAAATTAGCATGTGATCAGTGGCCTAAAAATAGCCAACAGATTAGGGTCATTACATCCCCCCCACCTGCTCTTCTCTATTTATTCTTTGGGTCCAATTTGTTTTTCCCCACTGGGATTAGAGGCAAAAAAACTAGTGTTGGATTAGGAAACTCATTTACTCCAAAGTGGACACCCTTCCTTTTCTCCCAAGGTTGGAAACTTGGGGTTAGTTGTATCACCTCTTTTCTTTAACCCTTGTATCCAATCCATCTTCAAATCCTTCTCAGTTTTTTTTTTTTTACCCTTACCTTCCAAATGCCAGACCACTACCCAAACTCATAATTTCATAGTTGATCATTGCACTGAAACCTATTTGCTCTTCTTTCCCCACATCTATAGTACGTTTTCCAGGTCATTTTATATAAGACTCTTCAAACAATTCTCCTTAAGTGGTTTACTTCACTAACCTTCAAGGCTCTACCCCAATATCATATTTTTTATCCCCCTATAGGACCTCTCCCACCATCCTTGCTGATCTTCTTGTCTTTTGCACAACCCCTGCTCTTTCCTAATGCGGCAGTATTTCTGTCTGGTGTGTATTCTTTTTACCTTTCTATTAATACTTGTCTTTGCCTCCTACGAAGCCCGTCTTAAAACGCCATCCCTGTGCCACCTCCCCTGAGTGGCTTCCTCAGTCTCTTATTCCTTGGTTGTCAGCCCAAGCATTAAATTTGAAGTATATTATCGTGTGTTTGTTGAGATGTTGTTTTACAGAAATGCTTAACATTGCTTTCTTGTGCTGGTTCCTCTTTCCTGTATTGGGGGAAATTAATGTATCTCCCATTCATTACCAGTCATGTGTTGTACTTGGTCAACACATTTAACTCAGCAGGCTTTGAATGAATGCTATTGACTGATTGATTGAAATGTTTGATGCAGCCTAACACCTTTCATTCTGTTTGCTTTGTGAGTCATCAGTTAACGAGAATACGATGGCTGTTTAGTTGGTGGTTCAATTCCCTCAAAGGTGAGTTAACTGCACACAGACAAAAGATTGTTATGTGACCACCTGCTGTACTTCCTTCTCCCCACAAACACCTTAAAGAAAGTCATGTTAGGAGCTTCCTGTGAGGGAGTGCATGGGACTCAGCATAACAACTGCTTCCATTAGAATCATGGCTTAAATACACCTGGTGATGGATTTATGATAGTGGGTTAGTAAGTGATTTCTATAAAGAGCTGATATCCAAATTATATAGTAAGTGAAACAACACAAAAGAACGTTGTGTCAAGGTAGGTTGGGTTATATTTCAGTAACACATACATGACAGCATCTCAGGGGTTTAAGACAATATGTGTTTTTTACTCTTCCATTCAAGGTCCACTGCACGATGGGCAATTCGTAGTGTAACATCGACCATGTGGTTACTGAGCTTCCCAAGACACTGCTGCTGTCTTGTAACATTCTTCTCAAGGTCACCAAGACTAGAGAGGAGAGGGCTGAAACATCAAGCACTGGGGCCTAAGAACTTTGGCTCAGGAGGGATACAGATCAATTCCATTCATTGCCTGTTGGCTAAATGTCACATGGCCCTACCTAACCTCAGGAGGGTGGACATTTGGTGAGCAGTCACTGTCTCTGTCTGGATAAAACTTAGCGTCAAAGAACTAATAGATTTCAACATTATCCAAGTGACAGTCTTGGCATGGCTAACAGAAACAACATTCTCCATAGATCCTTCCAAAACAGTATTTGTGACCACAATTGCTAAAGAATAACTAGACTTACATGGATTTATGGGAAAGAATAGTGGCTAACGATAATAATTAGTTCTTGCTCAGTCCATTTTTCCTTCCATAAATAAATCATGCCCCTCAGTGCTGTCAAGCATTGCTTTACTCTGACAGTAATGGCATTTTCTTTTCATTATTATCATAAATCTGTGTACACAATGACTGCTTTATGAGAAGTGAAGGGTTTTGGGGGGATGGGTGAGCATTTCCTTATTAATGAAGTTAAAAACTTCTTATTGAATTTTATATCTTTCAGAGGAATACACGTATATCATTAAAGCAAATTATGTAATTCGCACCCCAAACTGCTGTGCCATTATGCCAGGCCCATTCCAGATTCCCACTACCTGTTTTAACTCTTTGGTTGTTTCTTTGAGGGTAAACCTTCAAACACATAAATACATAAGTTATACTGATGTATCTTGATTTTTCTGGCCCAGGTTTGAATTTATGTGTTAAATTACTGCCATCAGAGATGAAAATTTAGAGTTCAAATTCACTTTCCTTTTTCACCTGCATTCCTTACCTGTTTCCAATATTCCAATAAAATTATACATAAATTTGATAAATTAATATTCAGAATTTATATTATTATGGCCACAGGAACATTGTTCACAGCTGAACCAAGTAGTGCACTGTGATTCTATCTCCTCTGCAGTAAAACTTTCTGTTTTTCCTGGAGTTTATAACTGACCTATTTTTAAATTTGTATTGCTCTATTTCTCTGTTTCACTATCGATAATTCAGTCCCATTCAGCAAAAGGTTTTCCTCCCAGTACAATTACATTTACCAGTTTCATCTTTTAGAAGAAATTTTTTAAAAGGTCTCTATGGCTCTTCCTACTGTCCCTTCCTCACCTCCAGGACTGGAAGCTCGCAAACAACATTGTTCAGACCCCTTTCCCAGCTGAGTTCTGCTTCAGTCTGCCAATTGGAAGCATTCACAGAAATTAGCAAGTGTGAAAACATGGAAGCTATTATGTTCCTTGCAGGCCCTCTCCCAGCAAGTGTCAGGGACTCCAGCCCCATGACAGCAGATGCTGACTATGGGCTCCTTCAGTAGTGTCAACAGTCCCAGCATCACCACTGGCAGCCGGAGGTAACTAGGCTCCTGCCCACGTGTAGCCAGCACATGACTAGGAGCTCTTGGAGCTGCTGAATGACGGTGCAGGGTGAGTGGCGGGGCCTCACGGGAGCCCTGGCTCCTGTAGAGGGTGGTAGGGGCTTTCTGAGGTTCTGTATTTTGGAAACACCACCTTTCCCTTTTGCTCTTCCAGTCTTTGTAACAATTTAGTGACCTAATTCCCCATACTAAATCTCCTTTATTTTGAAACACCTCCTTCTTTAGGAACTGATGGATACAGCCATGGCCAGACCTGCTGCTGTGAAATCTTATAATAAGAGAGGAAGAAATAAAACACTGTCATAGCTAGGTTAGTGACTGTGGCTTAGTATTAAGCCTCTTTAGACCAGCACTATCCCATAGAAATATAACACAAGCCACCTTTTAGGCAAGTAAAAAGAATCAGGTGAAATGAATTTTAATAATGTATTTTATTTCACTCAATATGTCCAAAACATTATCACTTCCACATGTAATCAATATAACATAACTATTAATGAGATATTTGACATTCTTTCTTTCTTCATATTAAATCTTAGGTGCGTATTTTACCCTTTCAGCACCTCTCCGCCCACTAGCCGCATCTGAGTCTCAGAAGCTACGTATGGCGAAGGTTCCTGTATTGGACAGCACAGTTTTAAACCCACAGAGCTGGTATGGGCTCCTCACTTCCCAACATCCCTAAAACAGTCTAAAAAAGGCAGATCTTGGGGTGCAAAACCCTAATCAGGAGAATTTCTCATGTGCGTTTTGCTGAGATCCCTGAACTGTGAGGAATGAGTGAGGGATCAGAGAGCCGTGGCCCCTTCCCCGGTCCCCTGTGTGGGTTGATACCTTGCTGTCACCATTTGAAATCCTTAATGATTTTAAATCAAGGAACCCCACATTATCTTTTTGCACTGAGTGTCTGAAATTATGTAGCTGATTCTTTCTTCAGGATTAATCTTATAGTCTTCTTTCCTTAATTGAAAAAAAATCTTTTTACCTTTTTGTTTGACTTTCTGGTGGTTTCCCTAAAGGATTCTTCCTTTGAATCTTTCAGTGTTATCATATTTGTAAATGTCTAAGATGTCTTTGCTAGCCTCTGAATATTCCTTTTGTTGGGGTATCTTTTTTTCAGGTATGCCATACCCTTTTTTTTCATTCTGAGAATATTATTGATAATTTCTTCAAGTTTCCTTCAGCTTCTTGTATTTTCTCTTTGAGTTCCTTTTTCTGTTTTGCTTTGTGTGGGCTCAATATTTTATGTTAGAGGTGAAAGTAAATGCCTTTGGTCTGGAAAAGACAAAAGGTTTTTTCCCCCTGAGGTAAGAGAGGATGAAAACATAGGAGAGGATACAATATTTTAAGGGCAAAAGAGGCAACACGGAGGAAGCTCATGTGATGCAAACTATCTCTGGGAAGCAGGAGAATTTGTTTCTCAAAATCTGAGATATTGGAAGGGCATCAGAAGGAAATGCGGATGTCTGCAATGCAGGAATCAGCAAATGTTAACAGCACTGAGATGCAGTGGGGGCTCATCTGAAGCCCAACACGCTGGATTTGCTGCTGGAACATTCCCCACTGTGGTGCCTGTCTCCACTTAGTCTTGGCTGGATGAGGTGCAGGACAAGAAAGCAACTGAGGATCTCAGGCAGGGTTGGGATAAGGGGCAAGGAGGAGAGGAGGAACAGAGGGTCAGAGGATGAGACAGCATGCCCCTGGTGAGATAAGGCACCGAGGGAGACCCTGAACACAGCTGTGCCCCAGAGTTTACAGGCAATGGAGAGTCTGGTCTTTGGTCCTGAGGGAATGAGGTTGCTGGTTGTGGTCAGGAGGGTACAGGAATGTAAAACAATTCTGCAGCTGGGAGTCAGGAGGCATGGCTTCACATCCTGGCTCAGCCGGACTGAGGAAAGGTCACAACCAGTCTGCTTCATGGCCATGAATCCCCAGGAGGTTGGACTTTGATCTCCTTCTCCCCTTCAGCTTCAGAAATTCTCAAATAGACTGCAGAGAAAGAGGGAAATTTCAGTTACAACATGAGACTTTGGTCTTATGGAGAAAAACCTTGTACTATGACCATCTACAAGAAAAGCTAAAGTATAAAACGCCTGGCAACTGGGGGGCCTACTGCAGAGCCCTCTCCAAGGAGCAAATGGGGACCATTACATCACTCGGGCTTGTCCTCCCACACCGGCCTGTGTGATGACCAAGCCACCAGATGGCGCTGTTGGCCTAAACTTCAGCGCATTCCCAGGCCTGGAGGTCCTGGGAAAACCTGACCTGAATTTAAAATTTCCCTCACCACCTCATTGGATTCAAAAGCAAAACAGCAGAAAATTCTGCGCATCCCAACGAGGTCAGAGTGTAGCTTCTCACGGTAGTGCGTGGCCCATAGGAAGTCATAAAATTTAGTTTTAGGAAAATGACTTCAAAATGCAGAGACTTGGGGAGCAGGCGAGCCCAGGCCGGCATTCTTCCCTCAGTCCCCGACGTGTCTCTTTCCTGCAGCCGCAGCGACGTGGCTGGCAAGGCAGCCCGGCGCGGAGGTGGCGAGCTGCGGGGGCCCACGCAGCGTCTGTCTGCGCAGTGCCCAGATGGCAGGGGCGGCAGAGGCCTTCAGAAAGCTGCAGCTCTGTTGTGTTTCTCCAGGTCGGCCCACCATCCTCCCTCACCAACCGGCTCCCCGGCTGCGGCGCTTAAGCGCTCTGGCCACCCCTGCAGGCGAGGGGCGGTGTGCTTTGGTTGCACGGTGGCTGCGGGAGCCGGTGGCAGGAGAAGTCCTAGCTGAGAGGCCCAGTCATCCCGGCCGGCTTATTTAGACCCTCGAGTTTCCTGTGAGCTCAGGGCGTGCTTCCTATTGGCACTGCGGAGGACTACGGCCCTCGGCCGCTTGGGCCAAGGCCCTGGCGTGTCCCCCGCGGGCGCCCCTGGGCAGCTGGGCGCAGCGGGGCCGGAGGCTCCGAGGAGCACCCACCAGCAGGCCCGGCCTCCGCGGCCCTCCGCAGCCCGGCGGCTTCGGGCTCGGGGTGCGGCGGCCTCCGCGGCGCGGCCCTGCCCAGGAGCGCGTGAGCGGCCTCCCCTCTGCGGCCGCAATGGCCGCGCGCTCCTGCCGGGGTCCTGCGCTTCTGCGGATCCCGGCGGTGGCCACGTAGCGGCTGCTGAATTTTCATGGCGATTCACCCGGCTGTCGATCTGGGGCGGGAGCCGCGAAGGACCCGACTGTGCCTGGGCAGCCGCTCCCTTGGCCGCGCTAATTATTGACCTGGGACTGGGACCGGGAGCGGGACCGTCTCGCACCAGTGCGCTGCTTTGTCCCTTTGGCTTTGTGTGATTTCCCCAGGAAAGCTGGGGACTAATTCTATGGAATGGGACCAGGCGTTGGGCAAGGGGTGGAAGGCCGTGGGCAGAGGCGTCTGTCGAATTGAATCGCGTTTGTGGAAAGCCCCATTCGAGCTCAGCCCAGGCATGAAGGAGTTTGGATATGGTCATGTCCCTGCCTTAGGGGCTCCCGGGGTCCTGGGAAGATGGGACTCACGAAGTAAGGGTGCAACAGTCGAACGACAATGTGCGAGGATATGTAGCCTGGGCCGGTTAAGTGGGGCTGACTGCAGGCAGCATAGGGGGCCGGAGGAAGGAAGGTAGTGTGCAGGATGAGGACGGAGGCTTGATTTGAGTTTGGGGGAGAGAACAGCACGGCGTGCTCCTTAGACCACCTAATGCACAGGTAGACCTACCGTATGTATGGAACTGGCATTTTCTTAAAGCACCCTATTCTCCCCCCACCCTCCCAATCCCCCGCTGTATAAAAGTTTGAAAATACAGGCATATAGAGGAGATCACTATCCATAGAAAAACACTTATGGTGTGTGTGTTGGGGGTGGGGCGGGAATGTTTCTATCCAAGTTTTTTTGCCATATGGATTTTATGTTCAACATACATACATTACATACATAATGTATGTTACAATTTTTATATTTAGGTATTTAAGAAACATGATTTCTTATTACGTAAAGTAGTATACATCTTCGTAAATTTTTGGAAAATAAGGGAATATATGAAGATAAAAATTAAAATCACTCAGATTCCAAGTACATTATAATCCTTTTGGTGGAAAAAATTTCATTAAAATATTTTTTCTGCATTAATTTAGTTGAGACCATAGGATATTTATTAATTTTTAGACGTGGTCAATATATAAACATTAATAGAAGGCTATGTGAAAGGGCCTAATTTTAAGGTGAGAAGCAACTCCTCCCACCTCCTACACCCCGTGAAGTGAGGGAGCCTGGGGAGGGGGGCCTCCCCAGAAGTGCTCACGAATCATGCCGGCTTCCCATCCACATGTCCTCTGGTTGTGGGAGGGCTCAGATTGTGAAATCCCTTCTCAACAGCCTACTCAGAAAATCTATGCAGACATTGCTTTGTAACTATCATTCTTTTTGGTGTCTTGCCCGAAACATTAATTTAATTAATTTTAACACCTGTTACAAAGGAACAAAAATCAGCCTCACATGAGCGTTTTCCTCTGAAACATTCAGTGCAGAAACAATATGGAACATCTACAGAATTCTGAAGAAAAGGTGTTTGTGAACCAAGAATTTTGTCCTATGTCAAATTATCTTTCACATTTTAAGCCAACAAGAAAGACATTTTTATGAAATAAGAAAATATGCCACCTGGTACATTTCTTGAGAGGAAAAAAAAAAAACTTGAAAGGGATTTCCATTTCTGGCTGTGAAGGACTAGTTTATATCAGAATAACCCTCATGCTGAAGAAATATGAAAGCTGAAGAAAAATGTAAAGCAGCCTGAGAGCATCAAAGAGCAATCAAGGTCGCCAGGCTTCCAAGGGTCAAGATGCTAGACAGGAGAGAAATACGTCAAAGTGAGTCCTTTCCTTCCAGCTGTTTTTGTCCCCGAGGAGCATCTGCCGATACAGGTCCTGCCACGGGGTGTGGAACCAGACAGAAAGTGGCAGCTCATGGCTTGCCACAGTCAAAAAAATCAGAGTTCAGGATATAAGGTGCCAGGACTCAGTGGGCCATGAGAAATAAGGGGACCAAAGAGAATGGAGCCTGCAGGCAATCTCTCCTCAAAGTATTTCCGTATCTCTAAATTGGGCATGTGAAGAGTGAAAGGCCAGAAACCACACCAAAGCAGCTGCTAAGAGGCTTAATAGCTGAGCAAAGATGCCGTCCTGCGCATGGTGCAGGGTAGACATAACTTTTAGTCCAGATCACCAAACAGAAGGGGTCCTGTAAACACGTTGGGCTGTCAGCTGAGGCCCCAGAGACTAGGGCACGGGAGTGAGGGCAAACAGCAAGAGGGCGGCCCTCGTGCAAGGTCCACTGTGGGTTCAAGAAGCCCCAGTTCTCGCTGGGCCACAAGCTGACTAGCTTCATGGACTCGGTCTCCTTCCACAAACAAAGTGACGCCTTAGTGCTTCATATACAACCCATATTGTCCAGGCAAGAAATCGGGAGGGAAAAAACACTAGCTGGCAAGATGGAGCAAGGGGGTTGCTACTGCATGGGGGGCGTGACTGTGCTCACCTGGGGTCAGGGGATGCTCCTCCCTGGACCACAGGAGCTCTGTGTGGGAGGTCTTCACTGAAGCCATTTTAAGGTCTGCCCAAGAGGCCTGGGTAAGGGAAGTATTGGGCCTCAGCAGGGCAAGGGAAGCTGCCCAGAGGATCAGGAGCCAAGAGGCAGCAGCCAGTTCAGGAGTTGCAGTTGGAAAAATCCAACAGAAGAATCTCTCAAGTGCCCATGGAAGTGTCTGTAGGAGAAAGTGGTGGCCAAGCATACATCTGGCGCAAAAAACAGCCCTGCTGCTGTGTGACTCTGTTTCCTAATCCCTTGCTCCTCCATCCCAATCCTGGGAGGATAGAAGACTGCAGCGGGCAAGCTGTTGTGGGAGGAGAATGCCAGCGGGGGTGGAGGAGAAGAGGGACAGCACCCAGGTTCAGATTTCCCTCGGGAGGTAACTAGAGGAAACCAAAATCTGAGATTAAATCAAAGGGCTTTGAGAATTACCAGGGACTGGGTGTTTTAGTTTCTGGATGGCAACTGTGTTTGCAACTGTGGCAGTAGGACCTAAGAAGGCGTGGAGGTCTGGATACTGATGACTGTTCATTTTAGGGCCTTCAGACACATCCCAGAAACAAACACAATCATTCCTGGAGGAAAACGTCCCTCTCCAAGCTCCTCTGAATTCCCATGGTTTAAATTCAATGGCATATGAGCTCAGAATGAAAATTGCAAGCCCTATAGCAAACCATAGCTAGTAAGAATTAGAAGGAGATCTAGCAACAGATTTAGCCAAAATCTAAACCACAGATTTAGACCAGCAATTCCACCTTAGATACTAGATTTCTCAGATACAGAGAATATAATATGGAATTTTTGAAGAAGCAAAAAAATGGAATCACCAAAATGAGTTAAGAACAAGAGACGATCAACAAAGACTAGAGAGATTAGAAATTAGCAAACAGAACTTCTAGAAATAAAAAATATAATAATTGAAATTAGATTTCAATGTACAGTTTGAACATGTTATATACAAACAAAAAAGATAATTCATTAACTAGAGGAAAGTTTCTGATGTATCAACCACATAGAGCAAAGAGAGGAAAAAATATAGAAGAGAAGCATGCAGTCATACAGGATAAAATGAAAAGGTCTAACATACATCTAATCAGAATTCAAGAGAAAATACAGAGAATGGGGAAGGAAGGCAGTATTTGAAGAGATAATGTCTAAAAATTTTCCAGAATGATAAAAGCTATTCTTCCATGAAAAGCAAAAAAGGTAAGCAAAATGCATTCCATTTTAGTATGAAACACATGGAGAAGATCTTAAAGGAATCGGTAAGAAAAGATAGGTCACCTACAAACTAGAAAAAATTATTAACATCAGAATTATCATCAGCAACAGTGGAATCCAGGTGACAGTAAAAAACTAAACTAAAACACAAAAATCTTCAAAATGACCTGAGTAACTATCTAAAATTCTAGTCCCAATACAACTATGTCTGGAAATGGGCAAAATAATGTCATTTTTAAAGATGAACAAGAATAGACAGAATTTAGCTCCAAGAAACTTGCACCAAGTGACCTTCTGAAGGGTACATCCTAGAAACAAGGAAAATAGGAAAGTAACATCAGAGGCATACCAGTCATTCACTGTTCAGAGTAATAGTGTTAGTAATGTCTTATTTTTGGTATTTAAAAAAATTATGAAATTATATTAATTGAAAATAATGTAAGTTGTGAGGGAGGTGAGGTTAAAGTTTTTGTATATTTTAGGAGGATAGAGGTTTTTCCAACTTACTGAGATATGATTGACATAGCATTATGTAAATTTTAAGTGTACAATGTGATGATTTGATATAAGTATATATTGCCAAATGATTATCACAAGGTTAGTTAACACTTCCAACTCGTCACTTAGCTGTAATTTTTTTGTGTGGTGAGAATATTTAATTACACTTAGATTTGCTCTCCTAGCAACTGTCAATGTATAATAAAGTATCGTTAACTATAGTCACCATGCTGTGCATTAGATCCCCAGAACTTACCATCTTACAACTGGAAGTTTGTACAGTTTGACTAATATTCTTCCCTTCCATCCTAGCCCCCGGTAACCACTATTCTACTCTGTTTCTATGAATGTGGTTCTTTTTAGATTCCACATACAAATGATGTCATGCAGTATTTGTCCATCTATCTTTGACATATTTCAATGGCATAATGCCCTCAAGGTCCATCCGTGCTGTTTCAAATGGCAGGATTTCCTTTTGTTATGGCTGAAAAATATTCTATTGAATATATATAATGTATGTAAATATAATATATAAATGACATCTTTATCAGTTCATCTATTGATAGACACTTAGGTTGTTTCTATACTCGGCCATTACAAGTAATGCTGCAGTGAACATAAGGGTGTATGTCTCTTTTCCAATTAGTGTTTTCATTTCCTCCAGATAAATACCCAGAAATGGAACTGCAGGATCCTATGCTAGTTCTATTTTAATTTTTTGAGGAAACTTCACATTGTTTTTCATAGTTGCTGTACCATTTTACATTCCCCCTGATAGTGCTGAGGGTTCCCTTTTCTCCACATCCTTGCTAACACTTATTTCTTGTCTTTTTGATAATAACCATTCTCCCAGGTGTACGAAGATATCTCGTTGTACTTTTGATGTGCATTTCCTTGATGATTAGTGATGTTGAGCATCTTTTCATGTATCTGTTGTCCATCTATATGTAGTTTTTGGAAAAATGTCTATTCAGACATTCTGCCCATTTTTTAATGTTTTTTTAGTTGTATGAAGTCTTTATATATTTCTTATATTAACCCCTTATCAGATATAAAACTTGCAAATATCATCTCCTATTCACTATATTGCATTTTCATTTTGTTGATAGTTTCCATTACTGTATAGAAGCTTTTTAGTTTGATATAATCCCATTTGTTTATTTTTGCTGGTTTCCTTTGCTTTTGGAGTCAAATCCAAAAAATTATCATTAGACTCATGTCAAGATTACTGCCTATGTTTTTTCCTAGGAGTTTTGTGGCTTGAGGTGTTAAATTCAAATCTTTATCCATTTTAACTTAATTTTGTGTATGTTGTGAGACTGCGATCCAGTTTCATTCTTTTGTATGTAGCTGTCCAGTATTCCCAGCACCATTTTTTGAAGAGACTGTCCTTTCCCCATTGTATATTTCAATTTCTTAAATCAATGCCTTCTAGTTATCAGAGTACAGGTCTTTCACTTCCTTAGATAAATTTATTCCTAGATATTTCATTCTTTTTGATGCAACTAAATGAGATTGTCTTGATTTCTCTTTCTGATAGGCTTTTATTAGTGTATAGAAACATAACAGACTTTTGCATATTAATTTTTTATGTCCTGCAACTTTAATGAATTCATTTATAGTTGTAACAGTTTTTGGTGGAGTCTTGATGTATCAACTGATATCTGCATATCAACTGCACCTGCCCCTCCAGCTGATGCCCCAGGATCAGCAAATGAATCTTCCTTACATACAGTATAGGTGCTTTTCCAACTGCTTTTTCACTGGGTGACAGGTGAGCAAGACCACACGCAAGCCTTCCAGGAGGTGAAATCTCAGTTTCTATAGCACTTTGGGACCTTCATATATCAGCCTTGTTGGTTTTCCAAGCCAGGTGTACCTGGGTCTTGCCTCTCTGGTGCAGATTGCCAGGACTGGGGTGCCTAATGTGGGGCACCAACCCCTTGCTCCTCTGGAGGGGCATCTGCCTGGTGAGATCCCTTCCTCTTGTGTGTCATAGCTCCAGAGGTGGGTTTTCTTCCTGAGACCATGTCTCTGCCTCTCCCACCTGTCTCAGTATGGTCCTTTTATCCCTGGTTGTGGAGAACAGTTTATCTAGTTCTCAGATCTTTTTCAGAGGGAAATAATTCAAGTGTAGCTGTAGATTTGGTGGCTCCACAAGGAGAGGTGAGTTTGGGAACTTCCTACACTGCCATCTTGGAGCCCCCCCAGCCCCCACCCCAGGATTTCTTAAACAAGACATAAAATAAAAGACATACCAGAAGAGTCTGATATATTTAACTGTAAAGAGAGGCAGGACCAGATCAGGCAGGTAATCGTGGACTCTAGAAAGGAATTGGTGGTTACATTGAATGTCATGAAAAGACATTGGAGGGTCCTGAGCGGGAGATTATTAGGGTGTGATTATAGTTTTAAACATCTCTGTAACTGCCTCATAGATAACAGACAGAGAGCAGGAATGGAGGAGGAAAACTAGATTATTTTAGCAGTGTCATGGAGCTTAAACGGGGCGATTATGGTAGAGATAGAAGAGAATGGGTTCAGAATGTATTCTGGAAGAGGAGCCAGTAGGGCAGACATGGTCATGATCCATTTAGCCAAATTAAAGATGATTCTGAGGATGTTTGGCCTCAGCAACTGGCAGCTGTGATGCTATTTACTGAAATGGAGAATTCAAAGGAGAAACTGAGAAAAGATTCAAGAGGTCCATTTTGCCTATTAGTTAGCCAGTCAACTTGTAAGAAGGCATTTAGGTGCATGAGTATGGAGTTTACTGCTGAGGTCAGGAGTGCAGATAACCTAGATTTGGAAGTCATCAGCAAACAGCCGGTTTTTATAGCCATATGTCAGGGAAGGTATTTGGGGCCATGATACAGAGGCTCTGTATGTCCGACAATGACATTTTACTCAACTAGGAATCTTTCATACCTACACTGACATTTTGAACTATATGGTCAAAAATATTTGATGATTAAAAGTTCTTGGGACTGGTTGCACATTAAACAGATGTCCTACTTTCTTACAGTGTTTTATTCATCCATCCATCCATCCATCCATCCATCCATCCATCCATCGAATTTAATATGTTCTCCCACTGGTTACTATTAGAAAATATTGAGATGTTTTAGTATTGTACTTAGTAATACTAAGTATACACTAATACACTAAAAACACACCAGACAGAATCAGAAGAACATGTTTTCCCTGCTAGCTCTGTCACTACTAAGGTATGAGATGTATGGCAAATCATTTAGTTTTTATTTTTAGGGATTTCTCACCTAAGATAAGGTTCTTGGCCCAATGACTTCTAAGATTCGATGATTACAATTGAAGTGACATAAAAACCTTATTAATTGCAACATTAGCATTCCTGTAGAGGAAAATGCCTTTAAAAAAATTGCACAGGTTAGCAGGAGAAAAGGAAATGAAATGCTAAATGTTCTGTGCTAGAAATAACCCGTTCCTGGTAATATACTAATGTTGCTATGAGAGAGGCTCTGGGAGGAGAGAAAAAAGAGGAGAGAGAAGTTATCAGGATGCTGAGGGGCAGGTTTAGTATAACCAGTGAACAAGCCATGACTAGAGTGGTTTGGGAGCAGGGTTATACCCTGTGCAGCTTCTGTCGTGTGCAGTGCTGTGATACAAATTTCTTTGATCTTCCCAACTTCTTCTCCAATAAAGTCTGCCACAGTGGACAAGGTGGTGAGCATGGGTTTTACTTACTTGCTTGTCTGATGAGTTTTGTTTTTTCTTGTGAAAATGACAGAAAACATCATTTCCATCTCTGGATTGATTTGGCACAGAATAGAAAAGGGCACATAGGGGATTATGACCTGATTTGTACTTACAACTAATTCAATAAAAATGAGGAGCTTACAGCCAGGAGTAACCATGAATGTAAGTCTCCCCTGAGAAGTCACATAAATCTTTGACAGGACATCAGACTGTCCACAAATCTAGATATTGTCCAAAGTAAAGGAATTAAAAGATCAGGGTGACCCCTGGCTCTCAACAGCTCTCACAGACTCTCTATTTATCAAATCTGTAAACCTTGAAGGAATACTAAGAAAGCAGGAGAATTCTTGATGTAATACTTGTTTTGATATGACAAATTCCTTTGTATTATTTTAAACAATTCCATTTATGTACTCTTTTTACTTGATTGGTATTTAATAAAAAGATTTATAAAACCATCCATCTGGTCTTTTATGGGGTTTTTAAGCTCTTAGTGGGAATTTATGGAGAAAAATAGCATGTGTTTACAACATGTACTTGTATTTACAGGACAAAGTTAAAACAAGATATTTTTCCACATGGAAGAAACAACACTGTATTTGTGGTTTTTATTACTCAAGGTATTTCTTGTTTGTCTTTACAGTACACCTAGGACCTACTCAGAGTGAAGAGAGAAAGATGCAAAAACTTTGACCTCATTTGAAAGGTGCTTGAAGCTAACCAAATTCTTCTAAAATTCCCACTTAGTCATTACCACACCATCCAATTGTTTTTCAAATTACTCTAAAATGAACAGAAAAAAATTAACACATGTTAATTTTTGTTTGAATATACCTGAAAACATTTTTGTAAGGTGACCCTTCTTAGCAACTTCTATCCACTGATCCTGTGGAAAAATGCAATTGAAAGAGGAGAGTGAAAATTAACCAAAGACTGTAGTAAGCTCTTAGCTGCTCCAGTGGCCTGGCCTTCTGGCCTGGAGGAATTCCATGGCAAGGATCTGGGAGGACACTGGGATGTGGTCTTTGAAAAATTGGAGAATGGGGAGAGAGGAAAAGATGGCAGCATGAGTAGCATGGCAGAAATATCCTCCCAAAACCATATATATTTTGAAAATACAGCCAATACAACTATTCCTAGAGTGGCCAGAAGATACAGTACACCAGCCAGGCTACATCTACAAGAACCCAACATCTCATGGAAAAGGGTAAGATACAGAGCCGTGGCCCAGTGGGACGCGAGCACTCCCCCAACCCCAGCTCACCAGCAGGACTGCTAAATAACTAGCCCTAGTAATCTCCTCCAGGAGCACAGACACACTTTGCATGGTGTTGTGAATATTAGAGGAGCAGAAAAGCAAAAGCCAAGACTAAGACTGCAAACAGGTTCCCACAGCCGGCTGCCCCGGGACAAAAGAAAAGCAGGTGCTTTAAAAGTCTTAAAGGGACAAGGGTTTAACAGGTGGACAAAATCGTCCTGGCACACTCAACCCAGCAGGCTGGGAACTTTAAGGAACTTCAGGCACCCTGAACCCCTGGGTGGCAACACAGCTCCACGGCCCCTCATGGTGATAAGCAGCCTGCCGTTCCTTCCTCCCCACTGGCACCTGCAAGCAAACAGGCTGTCCCCACCATTGCTGCAGACCAGCCAGAGGGCAGCCCTGCCTACAGCAACCACACAGCCTAACACAGAGGCTTCTCCCTGCCCGTGGCTAACAGGCCCAGACCCAGAGGCTACTCCCTGTGTGCGGTTGAGGGGACAGACAGTGAGAGAGGTGTGGAGACTGGGAGAAAAGAAGGGCCTTTGTTCTTGCAGCAGAACACACGGCACTCACCTATGACCCTTGCCAGTGCCCTAAGCCATCCCAAGGGTTTGCCCTGCCCATGGCAGCTTAGGGAATTAACCCAGAGGCTGCTCCTTGCATGCAGTTGACAGGCACAGACAGAGGAGATGGGCATGGAGACCAGGAGGCACAAAGGGGCTTTGCTCTTGTGGTCGAACACGTGCTACTGGACTGCTACCCCCACAATTGCCCTAGGCCATCTCGAAGGCCTCCCTTCACATGGCAGCTTAGGGGATTAACCCAGAGGTTGCTCCTTGTGCATGGTTAACTGGCACAGACAGCAGAGACAGGCAAGGCGACCGGCAAGCAGGAAGGGACTTTGCTCTCCCAGCTGACACATGTGCCACTTGCCGGTAACCACTCTTATTGCCATGCAAAAGCAGAAGAACCTTGTTCAATCCAAATCCCTCAAACACCAGAGAGAGGTTTTGATGAGACTAAAATCACCAATCTTCCTGAAAAAGAATTCAAAATTAAAGGCATAAGCATGCTGATGGAGCTACAGAGAACTATTCAAGAGCTAAGGGATGAATTCAGGAGGGAGATAACAGAAACAAAACAAACAATGGAAGGATTTAAGAGCAGATGGTATGAAGTGGAAGAGACTGTTAATGGAATAGAAATCAGAGAATAGGAGTACAGAGAAGCTGAGGCAAAGAAAGATAAAAAGATCTCTAGGAATGAAAGAACATCAAGAGAACTGTGTGACCAATCAAAATGGAACAATATTCACATTATAGGGGTACCAGAAGAAGAAGAAGAGAGAAAAAGGGGAAAGAAAGTGTCCTTGAAGAAATAATTGCTGAAAACTTCCCCAATCTGGGGATCGAAATAGTCTCTCAGACCATGGAAGTCCACGGATTTCCCAACACAAGGGACCCAAGGAGGACAACACCAAGACATATAATAATTAAAATGGCAAAGATCAAGGACAAGGACAAAGTATTTAAATCAGCCAGAGAGAGAAAAGAGATCACCTACAAACGAAAACCCATCAGGCCATCATCAGACTTCTCAACAGAAATCTTACAGGCCAGAAGAGAATGGCATGATATATTCAATGCAATGAAATAGAAGGGCCTCTAACCAAGAATACTGTATTCAGAAAGATTACCATTTAAATGTGAAGGAGGGATTAAACAATTCCCAGATAAGCAAAAGTTGAGGGAATTTACCTCCCACAAAGCATATCTACAGTGTATTTTAAAGGGACTGCTTTAGATGGAAGTATGCCTAAGGCTAAATAGCTGTCACCAGAGAAAATAAAACCACAGCAAATGAAAGTGGACAAACTAAATAAATACTAACTAATGCAAAATAAAATCAGGTATCCACAAAGTCAGTCAAAGGAAACACAAAGAGTACAGAATAAAGCACTTAACATATGAAGAGTGGAGGAGAAACAAAAAGAAGGGAGAGAAATAAACAATCATCAGACTGTGTTTATAATAGTGTAGTAAGTGAGTTATGTTAGATGGCTAGATAGTAAAGAAGCTTCCCTTGAACCTTTGGTAACCATGAATCCAAAGCCTGCAATGGCAATAAGTACATATCTATCGATAATCACCCTTAATGTAAATAGACTGAATGCACCAATCAAAAGACATATCAATATGCTGCCTACAAGAGACTCACTTCAAACCCAAAGACATACACAGACTAAAAGTGAAGGGATGAAAAAATATATTTCATGCAAACAATGTGGAGAAAAAAGTAGGTGTTGCAGGACTTGTATCAGACAAAATAGACTTCAAAACAAAGAAGGTAACAAGAGACAAAGAAGGACATTACATAATAAAGGGGTCAGTTCAACAAGAGGATATAACCATTATAAATATAATTGCATCCAACAAAGGAGCACCTACATATGTGAAACAAATACTAACAGAATTAAAGGAGGAAATAGAATGCAATGTATGGATTTTAGGAGACTTCAACACACCACTCACTCCAAAGGACAGATCAACCAGACAGAAAATAAGTAAGGACACAGAGGCATTGAAAAACACACTAGAACACATAGACCTAACAGACATCTACAGAACGCTACACCCAAAAGCAACAGGATACACATTCTTCTCAAGTGCACATGGAACATTTTCCAGAATATACCATATGCTAGGCCACAAAATGAGCCTCAGTAAATAAAAAAAGATTGAAATTGTACCAACTAACTTGTCAGATCACAAAGGTATAAAACTAGAAATAAATTGTACAAAGAAAACAAAAAGGCCTACAAACACATGGAGGCTTAACAATATGCTCCTAAATAATCAATGGATCAATGACCAAATTAAAACAGAAATCAAGCAATACATGGAGACAAATGAAAACAGCACAATGTGCCAACTTCTGTGGGATGTAGCAAAGGCAGTTCTAAGAGGAAAGTATATAACATCCTATGCCTATTTAAAGAAGGAAGAATAATCCCAAATGAATAGCCTAAATTCACAGTTATTGAAACTGGAGAAAGAAGAACAAATGAGGCCCAAAGTCAGCAGAAGGAGGGACATAATAAAGATCAGAGAACAAATAAATAAAATTGAGAAGAATAAAACAATAGAGAAAATTAATGAAATCAAGAGCTGGTTCTTTGAGAAAATAAAGAAAATAGATAAACCCCTAGCCAGACTTACTAAGAAAAAGAGAGAATCTGCACTCATAAACAGAATCAGAAATGAGAAAGGAAAAATCACTATGGACACCACATAAACACAAAGAATTATGAGAGAATACTATGAAAAACCATATGCTAACAAACTGGATAACTTAGAAGAAATGGACAACTTTCTAGAAAAATACAACCTTCTAAGACTGACCAAGGAAGAAAGAGAAAATCTAAACAGAGCAATTACCAGGAATGAAATTGAATCGGTAATCAAAAATATACCCAAAACAAAACTCCTGGTCCAGATGGATTCACCACTGAATTTTATCATACATTTAGAGAAGACATAATACCCACTCTCCTTAAAGTTTTCCAAAAATGGAAGAGGAGGGAATACTTCCAAACTCATTCTATGAAGCCAGAATCACTCTAATACCAAAAGCAGGCAAAGACACCACAAAAAAAGAAAACTACAGAACAATATCCCTGATGAACATAGATGCAAAAATACACAACAAAATATAAGCAAACTGAATTCAAAAATACATCAAGAGGATCATATACCATATCAAGTGGGATTCATTCCAGGGATGCAAGGATGGTACTACATTCAAAAATCCATCAACATTATCCACCACATTAACAAAAAGAAGGACAAAAACCACATGATCATCTCCATAGATGCTGAAAAAGCATTTGACATAATTCAACATCCATTCATGATAAAAACTCTCAACAAAATGGGTATAGAGGGCAGTACCTCAACATAATAAAGGCCATATATGATAAACCCACAGCCAACATCATACTTAACAGCGAGAAGCTGAAAGCTTTTCATCTGAGATCGGGAACAAGACAGGTATGCCCACTCTCCCCACTGTTACTCAACATAGTACTGGAGGTCCTAGCCAGGGCAATCAGACAAAACAAAGAAATACAAGGCAGCCATATTGGTAAAGAAGAAGTCAAATTGTCACTCTTTGCAGAGGACATTATGTCCACTCTTTGAGAGGACATAAAAACCCTAAAGACTCCACTCCCAAACTACTAGAACTAATATCTGAATTCAGCAAAGTTCCAGGACACAAAATTAATACAAAGATATCTGTTGCATTCCTGTACACTAACAATGAACTGGCAGAAAGAGAAATCAGGAAAACAATCCTATTCACAATTGCATGAAAAAGAATAAAATACCTAGGAATAAACCTAATCAAGGAAGTGAAAGACCTACACCCTGAAAACTACAAGACACTCTTAAGAGAAATTAAAGAGGAACTAATAAATGGAAATTCATCCCATGCTCTTGGGTAGGAAGAATTAATATTGTCAAAATGGCCATCATGCCTAAGGCAATCTGCAGATTCAATGCAATCCCTATCAAAATACTGAGCATTCTTCAATGAACTGGAACAAATAGTTCTAAAGTTCATATGAAACCACAAAAGAACCTGAATAGCCAAAACAATCCTGAGACTGAAGAATAAAGCTGGAGGGATCTCACTCCCCAACTTCAAGCTCCACTACAAAGCCACAGTAATCAAGACAATTTGGTACTGGCACAAGAACAGACCCATAGACCAGTGGAACAGAATAGAGAGTCAAAATATTAACCCAAGCATACATGATTAATTAATATACAATAAAGGAGCCATGGATATACAATGGGGAAATGACAGCCTCTTCAACAGCTGGTGTTGGCAAAACTGGACAGCTACATATAAGATAATGACACTGGATTACTGTCTAACTTCATACCCAAAAGTAAACTCGAAATGGATCAAAGAACTGAATGTAAGTCATGAAACCATAAAACTCTTAGAAGAAAACATAGGCAAAACTCTCTTGAATATAAACATGAGTGACTTCTTCATAAACATATCTCCCTGGGCAAGGGATACAAAAGCAAAAATGAACAAGTGTGTCTATATCAAACTAAAAGTCTTCTGTAGAGCAAAGAACACCATTAGTAGAACAAAAAGGCATCCTACAGTGTGGGAGAATATATTCATAAATGACATATCTGATAGAGGTTGACATCCAAAATATATAAAGAGCTCATGCACCTCAACAAACAAAAAGCAAATAATCCAATTAAAAAATGGGCAGAGGAGCTGAACAGATGGCCAACAGGCACATGAAAAGATGCTTCACATCGCTAGTCATCAGAGAAATGCAAATTAAAACCACAATGAGATATCACCTCACACCAGTTAGAATGGCCTACATTCAAAAGATAAACAATAATAGATGTTGGCGAGAATGTGGAGAAAGGGGAACCCTCCTACACTGCTGGTGGGAATGTAAATTAGTTCAACCATTGTGGAAAGCAGTATGGAGGTTCCTCAAAAAACTAAAAATAGAAATACCATTTACCCAGGAATTCCACTCCTAGGAATTTACCCTAAGAATGCAGGAGTCCAGTTTCAAAAAGACATATGCACCCTTATGTTTATCGCAGCACTATTTACAATCACCAAGAAATGAAAACATCCTAAGTGTCCATCAGTAGATGAATGGATAAAGAAGATGTGGTACATATACACAATGGAATATTATTCAGCATAAGAAGAAAACAAATCCTACCATTTGTAAGAACACGGATGAAGCTAGAGGGTATTATGCTCAGTGAAATAAGCCAGGTGGAGAAGGACCAAGTACCATGTAATTTCACTCATCCATGGAGTATAAGAACAAAGCAAAAACTGAAGGAACAAAACAGCAACAGACTCACAGAACCCAAGAATGGATTAACAGTTGCCAAAGGGAAAGGGACTGGGGAGGATGGTGGGAAGGGAGGGATAAGGGGAATAAGTGGCATTATGATTAGCACACATAATGTAGGAGGGGCACAGGGAAGGCAGTATAGCACAGAGAAGACAAGTAGTGACTCTGCAGAATCTTCCTACACTGATGGACAATGACTGTAATGGGATATGTGGTGGGGGCTTGATAATGGGGGGAATCTAGTAACCACAATGTTGTTCATGTAATTGTATATTAGTGATACCAATAAATAAAAAACAGAAAAAGTAAAAATAAAAAAAATAAAACCACAATGAAGTATCACCTCACACAAATTAGGGTGGCCAACATTGAAAAGACTACAAACAACAAATGCTGGCGAGGATGCAGAGAAAAGGGAACCCTCCTACACTGCTGGTGGGAATGTAAATTAGTTCAACCATTGTGGAAAGCAATATGGAGGTCTTCCTCAAAAAACTAAAAATATAAATACCATTTGATCTGGGAATTCCACTTCTAGGAATTTACTCAAAGAAAACAAGTTCTCAGATTCAAAATGACATATGCACCCATATGTTTATTGCAGCAGTATATATTTACAATAGCCAAGATACAGAAACAACCTAAGTGTCCATCAGTAGATGAATGGATAAAAAAGAAGTGGTACATATACATATGGAATACTATTCAGCCATAAGAAAGAAAGAAATCCTACCATTTGGAACACCATGGATGGAGCTAGAGGGTATTGTGCTCAATTAAATAAGTCAGGCAGAGAAAGACAAGTACCAAATGATTTCCCTCATTTGTGGAGTATAACGATGAAACAAAACTGAAGGAACAAAACAGCAGCAGACTCACAGACTCCAAGAAGGGAGTAGCACTTACCAAAAGAGATGGAGGGAGAAGAGGATTGAGGGGTATTATGATTAGTATACATGGTGTGTGTGTCGAAGGGTAGGTCACAGAGAAGACAGTGTAGCACAGAGAAGACAACTAGTGACTCTGTGGCATCTTGCTATACTGATGGACAGTGACTGCAATGGGGTATGGGTTGGGGGACTTGATAATATGTGTGAATGTAGTAACCACATTGTTTTTTCATGTGAAACCTTCATCAGAGTGTACATCCATGATACCTTAATAAAAAGAAAAACTGGAGAATGGGAGATGGGCAAGAGTAATGAAGAGGGGCTGATATGGTCTTAGTTTTATGAAATGGAGATTAAGGTAGATTCTGCTAACTAATATCAGTACTCTCATAATATTCCTTTTTCATTTCATTTTTTAAAATGGTATTCTATATTTTGACATGCTATGACTTTTTAACCCAGACAATGTAGTGTTGGTTATGAGTGCAGAGTGTGGGGCCAGGACGAGTATTTCAGAATTTCAGCTCTGCCATACATTGTCTGGGAGACCTTGAACTATGTAATGTCTTTGCACTTCAATTTCCTTATCTGTAAAATGGGGTTAATAATATCCCTGTCAGGGGGTTATGGAAGTTATAAGGGAAATAATTGACAGTGACTGGGGCACTGTAACATTATACAATTATTAGTGTAGAAAATCCAAAGGTTTTTATTGAATATTTAAATATTACTCCTATTTTTTTGGTAAGCTTAATGCTCTGACAAACAATCATATACAAAAGTCTTTGAAAACATTTCTGGTTATTTCCTTAAGATAATTTCTTAGGTTTGAAAACATTTGGTGTAAAAGTATGTGTAATTTTAAGCCTTTTGATTCTTATTTCCAAATTGACTACCAGAAAAGCTTTTCTCACCCCCACCTACCAGTGAAACACTAGGCATTTCCATTGAAAAATAAATATATGAGAGTGTATATCCCAGTTACCTGATGTGCAGGAATGTGGAAATAGTATTTCTTTGTTGTTTTAATTTGCATTTATTTTATTAGGACTCTTTACTTGATTAATGCTCTACACCACTCTTTTATAATTCTCGTCCCACTTGCCAGCCGCTCTCACTATTCCAGACAGCTATCTTATTTCACTCACTGGTGGATACAGATCACCAGTTCTTTCAACCATTTATCATATGAAATAGTTTGCAGAGTAGGTTGCCCTTTTCTGAATGTATTCAGGTTTATCATTGTCCCTTTTAAAATGTGGTGCCAGAATTGAACACAATCCATGTGTGGTGAGACCGGCTGCTGCATGTGCCAAGCAATAAGATGGTTCAATTATAATTTGTTTTTCTTTTGAGAATCTATTAGTGTGCAGTTCCCTTTGAGTTTCTATTGAATCTTGCAATGATTTAGAGTGGATTTAGGCCAGAGTTGTTTTTTGACTATGGGACTATTTTTTTTTAACTGTGTTTTAAATGGCTTTTTCTCTCCTGTTGTATGCTGCTCTAAGATCACATGGTGTAATTATTATTTTTGGGGCTCTGGGTTCTATACCTCCATTAGTTTGGCCCTGGGTTGTGTGAGCTATTTTAACAGCCATCTTATACTTTGCATCCTGTGGAGCTGAAGTTAATGGGTTCTTTCTATGCTGAATAATTGCTACACATGTAAGAGGAATGGAGGCGGCTAGATCTGATCTTGAGAGATTTAGCTTAGCCAATGGGCACTCTTAGAAAGGGGGAGAGAGGACTTCATAGAATTTTTCTGATTACTCTTTTGATTCATCAAAGAGGCATGATTATTACCACTGTTGCTTTAAAGCCTTTCAAAATCCACATACCCCTGATTCTACAGCATCTCACTACGCTGATGGACAGTGACTGTAATGGGGTATGTTGGGGGGACTTGATAATGGGGGGAGTCTAGTAACCATAATGTTGTTCATGTAACTGTACATTAATGACACCAAAATAAATAAAGAAAGAAAAAGCTATCAAAAAATTCCATATACCTCATGGGAATTAATGTCTTCTGCTCATTCATTTTATTATCTGCAAATCTTAAGGAGGAAGGTGGCGGACAGGTGATTTATTTTGACAGGTGGTAACATTGCATGGCAATGTGTGAAGCTGCTTTACAAATTCAATATATTTTATTCCATTCATTCCAAATGTCTGGGGGCTATTCTGCCCTTTGAGGAACTTTAGGAAATGAGCTAGTCTGTCAGAACCAAGAACCTACTATTATATTTGATTTTTCTTTGGAGGTTGATGATGGGACATACATAATATCAGACATTGAGGGTAGTGATGGGAAAGTAAGGTTGTGAGTGGAGTCAAAGGCTACCAAACTGGGCATCTAACTTGATTCTGAGGGTTAAGATTTTAAGAGCTGTCAACTATTGAAGCACAAATAGAGCACAAATGGAGGAGAGAGCTGGCTGAATGCAGAGGGCTCTGCTCTAGAGGGATGGGGAAGGCGCATGGAAGCAGTGAAAAGCAAATTCAGTTGGATAAGGTTCTCCATTCATGATCAACCAGTGTCAATCTTCTGTGATCATGCTGCCTCTACCTTAAAGTTATTGAGCCATCTGGTGGCGTCATGATTTTATGAGATGATGTCTAATAGGTATGAATCTGGAGTGAACTAAGTAAAGAAATCTAGGATGGAGAGGGAAGTGCAATGGACATAGTGCTGTAGAATTGTGATCGTATTTAGCCAGAGGATCTGGGTGGATTGCTCTTACATATTATACCCAGAGGCTTTTTTAAATATGTGACATTGTTATGACTTTACGAGTTGAAAGCTCAAAACAGCTCTTCAGTGAAAAATTCAAATCCAAACATGGTTATTTGTAACTGGGAGTAAAAATAATCTGATGCGTTGAACTGAAAGAAATTTTAATTTTAGCTTTAAGAATAGGCATAACTCCCACTAAATACAAGTAGCCGTGTTCTTTGGCCAGAGCTTCCACATTGATGGACTCTTGGATCCCCTTGTTCCACTGCATATTTTTTTAACTGACACTGATATTTTAAATTTTTTGATATGGACAAATGTATCAGCTGTAAAACAAAATCGTTTTATTCAGTGATTGCAAATGTCATTTTGTTTGTAGAATTTGTACTTGGAGACATCAGCTTTTCCTCACTGGCCATAGAGTCCAAGAAAGTATAATGGCTCTTACGTCATTGCAGTGACTTACCTTAAATTTTGCACGTTCATAGATCCAAAATGTGCTCTCATATGAAAGTACTAAAAATGGGACGGTAAAGCGAACGTAAAGAAGGTCTAATGCAATCGCTACAACCCTTGTGATCCACACTCTCCAGGGAGAAGCTTCTGTAACACATTCTACCTTTCTAAGGCTGATCTGCTTGGAGATGCATGTCCTGGTGTTAGGGTTATCAGAACATTCTTTTAAAAGGAGCTAGTTTCCCTGCTGAACAGGGGCGTTACTTTTTCACGGAGTTAGTTACACGGTGATGAGGAGCATGAAAAGGGTGAGAGAGCTTTAGGAAAATAGTGTTGAAACAAAATAAAAGAAACCTTGCTCTGGTTTGAGACAGAACATGGCTACTTTGTTGAAAGTTTGCTTGTTAGCAGAGACAGAAGTTAAATAAGGATCATTGTAATCAATTAATCATTTGGTGTAAATTTCCTGGGAAATGAAGGAAGATTGTGCCGAGTCTCACCCATTTAGTACCAGACCAGAAGCTGTTTGGAAATGGCAATGATCACATTTTTACTCTGGCAGGAGAGTCTGCCTGACAGGGTTGCTTCACCAGAGGAGGAGGAGCCTGCCAGGGTCTGAGTTAAATCGCTGGCTGTTTGCGCTTCCGATTCCCCACCTGTTTTCTCCCATGATGATAATATTACCCGAATCTACATAAAAAAGCTTTACACATAGAATATTTTTTATTTTAAATCTGGATTAGAGCTTCTGTTTTCAACAGATGCTTTATTAATAGTCACCTTTTTTCTTTCTGTCTCTTCATATTGATCTTTAGTAATAAAGCCACAATTTTTTTTCTGTGCTTCTAATATTTACATACCTAAAGTTAACATTTTAGCCCAAATAACTACTCAACCTGTCGGGCGTTACTTAATGTCAATCACCTACCACTTGACCTACAAATACATAAAAGTCAAAACCACTTTGACTTTTTTTTTGCCCCTTGGTTTTACTTTCCTTTCACTTTTTGGCCCTCAGGTATGCGAAGTTGGATCAGTCCTGCTCCTCGGTTCCTGGGAGGTGAACGTCTCTGCCCCTGGTGCCGAGGGCTGTGGCGGGAAACTTCTGAGGCGCTCCTGGGCGATCCCCACCTGCTGGTGCTCACGCCCTTGTGGCATATTCACCTCCTGAGTGCCGGCTGGACCTACTGACTTGTATCTGACAAACAGAACTTGGCAAAAGCGAGACATGGCCTCCATTTCGGACACTGCTTCCCCCACTCGCTCATTCACTCACTCTGAGAGGATCAAGCTGCCAGGCTGGGGCTGCACTCGAGAAAGACCCAGGGGACTAGGAGTTGAGGGAGGCTTTCAGCCAACAGCCGGGGAAGAACTGAGGCCCTCGGTCCACCAGTGCACAAGGAACTGAATCCTGCTGATAATCGCCCGAGTGAGCCTGAAAGTGGATCCTTCCCCACTTACGCATGCATGCACTGTAATGTTTTTAACATTTTTCCTTGAATACATGTGAATTACTGGAAAATTTACAATGCTGTTTTATGTGTTTGCATTATTCGTGTACAAAAATGGCATTGTAGTATATATCTCATTTGGTTTTTACTTATGTCACTCTGTGTCATTGTGATCTATTTAAATTTCTTATGTAAACGTAGTTCATTTCTTATGATTATTACATAATATTTTGTTGCAGGCATTTTGCTCATCCATCTCCAAGTGGTGGACACTTAGAAGGCTTCCAAATACTTGATGTCACAAACAATATTATGGTGGACACCGTCACACCGATCCTCTTATACATGTGCCTATTCACATCTAGGAGTTGAGATCAGTCAATGCACGGATGATGAAGGACGCTTTCAGTGTTCCTACTTAAAAATGGTTTTAATAGTAAGAACGTAAGTCTCATGCATCAAAAGTTCTAGAGGGAGCGTTGGCAGCTCTATGATGTAATCAAGGGCCCAGGTGTGTCCCATTTTTCTGCTCTACCAATCTCCACAAGCCAGTGTTATCTTTCCCAGTGGTCAGAGGTGGTTGTGGCAGCTCTGGGCATCACACGCAGACACGATCACAGCTGTGAGGAAAAAGGGTTATAGCTTCCCATTATCCCTTTAATCAAAGAGGAAAAATTTACCTCAAGTAGCAGAGGTAAAATTGACCTTTAGTAGATGTTCCCTTGGGTCCCACTGGCTAGCATTATATATGTTGTAATAGAGATCGGGACAGCAAGGGTCTGGAATTTTTGGCCCCCAGAGTGGAAGTTGGTTAATCTTATGTGTCAACTTGACTGAACCATGGGATGCCCAGCCATTTGCTTAAACATTATTCTGGGTACATCTGTGAGAGTGTTTCTTGACAAGATTAACATTTAAATTAGTAAACTAAGGTAGATTGCCTTCTGAATCTGCCCTGGATTGGATGGGTGGTCCTCATCGAACCCACTGGAGGCCCGACTAGAATAAAAGGTGGGATAAGGGAGAATTCGCTCTCTGTGCCTGTTTCTGAGTTGGAACACTGGTTTTCTGTTATACTCAGTTCTGGAACTTACACATCAGTTCTCTGGTTCTCTGGCCTTTGGACTTAGACTGGAACTATACCACTGCCTCTTCTGAGTCTCTGGTTTGTAGACAGGAGATTGTGGCACTTCACAGTCTCCATAACTGCATGGGCCATAGTGCATGTGCTATTTATAGTCACTAAGTACTGACAATACTACATCAGTGCATCAGTCTGCTGTTGCTGAAATAATGCTATGTAATAATTGTCCCAAAACCCAATGGCCTAAAATAACAATAATTAATTATCAGTCATACATATGTGGCTCAGCTGGGAGTTCAGCTAGGCTGGCTCTAGGCTTCAGGCTGAGTTCAGGTGTGTCCCAAGTGCCTCTCATCCTCCTTGCACTGGAGGACTTAGCGAAGGCATGTTGTTCTCATGGCCATGGCAGAAGCACAAGAGATCAAGCCCAACCAACCAAGTACATGGCAAGCTCCTGCTCAAGTCACTTCTGTTCGTATACTGGTTAGGCAAAACAAGTCATATGGCCAAGTTCAAGTTCAGAACTGCACAGGGAAGCCCACTGTGAGGCCAAATTGAATCACATGGCCAAGCTCTGTGGGGAGAAGACATATATCCCTTCTGTGAAGTGGTATAAAAGTAATGAATATATCTGAACAATAATAAAATATATCATAACCAATATGGGCTCACATGCATGAGTTTCCTATATGCTGACATCATCACTAACACTTGGTATTCACCAATGTTCCCATTTTTTGCCAACAGAACGGACACAAAGTTGTTTTAATGTGTACATCTCTGATTATTGGTGAATGAAGTTGAATATTTTTTCACAGCTTATTAGCTATGTGGGTTTCCTTCTTTCAATTACCTATTTATACCCATTGAACATTCTTGAATTGTTTCCTAAGTTGTTCTTTTTAATTTGTAGGAGTTCTTTCTATGTTATTGACATTAACCCCCAATTCATTTTAGACGTCGCATATCTATTCTCCCATTCTGCCACCTATATGTTAACTTTGTGGTATTCTTCACTGAATAGAAATTTTCAATTTTGTTGTAGTCAACACATTTTTCAGCTTATGATTTTGGAGCGTTAGAACTCCTTTTATGCATCCAAATATCATAACATGAAATTTATTTTTATATCAGCTTTATAGTTTTAATTTTCATGTCTAGTTTTTAATTAATTTAGATTTGTATTTTTGTTAGGTCAGTAAGTAAATATATTTATTCATGCTGTGAGTCAGTTTTCCTGACATCAGCTACTAAAATCCATGATTTCTCTGCAGTTTTAAAATGCTGTCTCCATCATAGAACAAATTCCCACATTTATTTGGTTTATTTTTGTGCTTCCTATTCCATTCCTTTGATCTCTTTGTTTTTTCTGATGCCAATATCACCTATTTTTCTCTTTTTAATTACTTCATCTTTGAGGTATCTTATCTAGCTGGGCAAGACCCCTTGCTTTGTTTTTCCAGATAAGTTTTTGAATCAATGTGTCAAGATCATACTGAATCCTATTGGAATTTTGACGGGAACGGCATTTAATTATAGGTCTGTCTGGAGGATAACTTGTTGAAACAAGCTCTTCTAAAAAGGAGACAAAGAACTGTGTTGAAAGTGTATGAAGAGTGAGTAGTTTCTGAAGCCAACATATTGGACTAAACTTTTGGTTGAATTACATACTCTTTCCCAATTGTCTCGAATAAACATAGGATCTCTTAATGTATTTGATTTGTATTATAATAGGAGCAAAATACATAAGACGATATGAATGTCTGCATTTGGGAATTCAATTGGTTGTAGGAGGCAGTGATTCCTTAATGGTAATGTCCACTCTTTTTTTCTTTACTGTTTCTGACTGTAAGTGCCAGTGCTTATCTTATTCAGTGATTTGTTTAATTCTTCAAGGGATAATACAACTTGTAGCTTTGTATTTAACATTTTATGGTGCTGTTTATATCTCTTCAAATTTGCCCAGTGCTGCATTTGTTCAACTAGGTTACCTAATTATCACACCATGTTAATGAGACCAAGCTCATTAGAAACATCTCTTTTGGAGTCTTGTAGCTTCCTCCTAACCCTGGCCAACCCTTCTGCAAATGTTTGCTTTTAAGGGCAAAGGAAACCTAGAGAGTGTGCTTGAAAACGTTCAAGCCCTTCACCACTCCTGGAAAACACCTCAGGAGTCACAAGCTTATTAATGACCTAGTTTTCATACATAAAGGACACGACCTGGTTATTATTTGTAGCTCATTTAAGGTGGTTAATGAGGAGTAACTTTATGAAGAGGCTAGAAAAATTCAGCACACAGGTGGTCTTGAATTGGCTTACTCATCTTTGTCCTGTGAAAGTCTATTCATCTTTTTTAACCCTCCAACAGGAAGTCCAAAGGGGTGACTCATTTGAATAGTTCACAACATATTAAATGCAGTTCAGATTCAGTATTGTAGGTTTAAAAAAGAAACACTGTTTAATGAGTGCATTTCTAACATAACTCACTGAGAGGATAAACATGCCTTTTCAGTGTGCTATTTAAGAAAGAAATGTATCAAATGAGCCCAGAATTGTTCAACTTAGCTCTATAAATGTTCAGCAATTTTATACTTTTCCCTCATTTTGTCTGCCTGCCTCCCTTTGCTTTCCAACCAACCTTGGTTGGGTTCTTTTTAAAATCACTGTCTTCTAACTCATGTCATTTTAAGTAACAAGACAGCTAGGTGACATATTGCCATACTGGGATTGTTGAGTCAGGTCTTCTTCATAATTTCACAATTGTTAAAATATCCACATTGGGAGATATGACTAATTCCCTAGAATTCTCAGAAGTCTTCTTCATAGAAAAATGGCTTTGTGCTATTTAAATGTCATAAAAACAGCTCCCTCATGGCTCCTAGCCTAGTTTATTGTGTGCTAACCTAATACTAGGTTGATGGTCAAAACCAGTTGCATTGAAAGATATCCTAATAATTGTGTTTGAGAGATGAACAGGACAGAAATCACTGTATAGACCTCAGGTTGAATTTTACCTAAGGAAAGGCTTTATGTCCATTTTAAACAAGTGATGCTTTTAAGGGTGCTTTTAAAATTCCTCATAGATGTAGTTCAAGTTCCTCTTGCCTTATGAAGATCTTTAATTTCCAGATAAATCAGAATGCATTCTCCAGGAGACATGGAGACATCTGAGACTTTTTCCATTTTTAGACCACATGTGTGGCCACACTTTTCTTTTGGCAAAATACCCAGAGTTGCAGGCCCAGGTGAAATTACTGTTATAGCTGCTTGTAAATAATTGTAATGGCTGATATATCAGTGTTTAATATAAGCTCTTCCTGAATTGTCTGTTTAATCCTTACAACAACCCAACAAAGCAGATATTGTTGCTTTCCTCATTTGATAGATAAGATGTCAGGGGAGCAAGACAGTTAAATAACTTTATTTTTTATGTGAGGAAATTGAGCCTCTCTAACTGTGATCTTTGCTCTTTATAAGAGATGATGTCCGTGCTTTGCTCAGATCATCTCTACTTTCCTTTGTGTCATTTTTGTGTGCCCATATTGGTTTTGGGGTGCGTTGTTTTTCTGCAGCACTAGGGCACTGGAGATTTCCTGGCCTGCAGAGTCTGAAAGTAGGAAGTGTAGGGAGAACTTAGGCCCATATCCAGAGGCTGGTGGGGACCCTTGTCCTGCAGAGCTCATCTCACACCCCTGAGCCTCCTGCAGGCTTAAACTGAGGGTCCTTCTGCAGGTCTCTGTCTACATTTGCCTTCTAGTGTGTCCTTCACTGTTCTGAACCCCTACTTCTCTGCTGGCTTCTACTACGAGTCCTTTCTTAAACAGTATTTGCGTATAAATCCTCATCTCAGGATCTGTTTCTGGGGAGCCCAAGCTAAGACCTCCCTTTTCCTGTGGTTCCAGAGGACAGACTTAATCTTGGAGCATGAAAGTGGGATTTAGATTAACATGTTCAAATTCACTTGCAGAAGGTGTGAGTCTTGGAACTTAAAAAAAAGAAAGAAAATCAAATCTACATCTTTATATGCCTTTTCTGCATTGTGCAGCTTACCTGGGGCTACCTGAGGGTATTATTTAACCTTCCACCTCCATCATTCCAGGGTACAGCCATGTACCTTGTGATGCTCATGAATTATTCAGAGGAGAAAGGCCTGATCTTTTTCTTTGATCCAGCCAACTCATTCTTCATACTTTGTCCCCAAATCATACTCCATCTTCTCAGTTCTGATATTTCTCTCTGATATAAAACACCCATCTAGGTTTAAAGCAAAAGATGAAACCTATTATAATGTGGAGTTTTCCCAAAGAGAAATATGATTTATCCTGGGACAAGATGTGTTTACCGCTAAATATTAGGAGTAAAGTTCTCAGCTCTGAAAATCTGGGAATGTGGAGGTTGGGGGACACGTACGCAGGTCTTGGGGAAAGTGTGTGTATTTGTGTCATTGTGTATTAAAAAAAATCATGTGATTGAAGAACTATAATCTTGTGAGCTCCAGTTGCTTGTCATGGTGTGGAAAGAGAGAGAAAGAGAGAGTCCGTTCTCCCTTCCACTCCAACCCTGAGAAGCAGTGATGGTGGCAATGTTTTCTTGATGACCAGGGACAGGGCCTGCACAGTTTTAGTAGCAGTAAAACTCATATACTCAGCACATCACAGTTCCTAGTAGTGAGGTAAGATAGTGCAATGAGAACAAATATTCTGTGTTTCAAGAGTGACCCATGTGGCAGCCACACACACACCTGCCCCAAGGAACATGCTTTTTCTCCTCACACTTCCCATCAATGCTGATGGAGTACAGTTTAATTTTATGTTTTGGAGTTAGAACAAGTTAGGGGTTCTCATTCTCTCTGTAACCTTTACAGTGTTCACCCCTCTTGTGTAGGGTGTCCTGTTTCTTTGATGTCTTATAAAAAGCTTAGGAAAGGAAGACTCCAATCTAATGAAGCACAGCAACTCTGCCTTAGACGCTCTCCTGGGGGCTTTGGGAGATTCCCTCTGGTGCTGGGCATGGGGACAAAGTCCTTGCAGTAGCTCTCACATCAGGACCGAGCCTCTGACAGATGCACATGCTTGGTTGTTGGTCCCATGAAGTCCCGGCTTCCATCGCAAGGCTCTGGAATGTGCACATGCCCTATGACCTGAATTCCCCCTCTGCCTGGCCTGGCTCTTCTCACCACGCCTTTGGGAAAGCCACTGTTCTGTTTCTGAATTGAGCTCTGAGTCTGTGTCTGATGTAGGCAAACATGTCCTGGATTTCTTGAGACTTTAGTTCCCATCTGATCCACTTTCTTTCCCAGTGATGAGGGGAAAGAGCAGAGAAGACTTGAAGCCAAAAGATGACTGTTTCAGAGATGACCTCTGACTTGTACTAGTTCATGGCTTTGAACATACCTTAAATTCTCTGAGTGTGTTTTTCCTCTCTAAAAAGGTGATACTTATACCTCCTTCATTTATTTTAATAATTAAATGTGCTAATGGATCTGAAAAAACTATAAAATGTAAAGTACTTACTATAGAAATAGAAGGCATTGTTATACACAGCTCAGATTCAACAGCCCCTACCACGTCTAAATTTTAGGATTCTTCAAGGAATGGATTTCTTTACATCTTTAAAAAAAAACCCTCACATTTATCTGCCTCCTACAGTAAAACTATGTATTGATTTTATTCCTGAGTTTATAACTTATTTATAAGCTTTTGCAAGAACAGTCATTTAAGAATATGTTGTCATCGTAGGAGAAGTGTGTTAATTATTGGCTTAGACTGCAGAAGTGTGGCAGATGAGAAAAGAAGAAGAAATCAAATAAAATAATTATATGAAAGGCCATATCCTGTCGGATCCCAAGGCTCAGTCATACAGGAAGACAAGGGTGAGGCTATGAAGGTATAAGAATGGACTTCAAATGGACATTCATTGATGTGTGTATATGAGAAAATATTCTTTTTCATACTTCTTGAAAAGTTTAGGAATCCACTGCTTGTTTAGAGTAGAAAAAGACAAGGGATCTTATTTTTTCAACTTCAGAGAAGCTCACGCATACCAGAGGCCCTGTAACTATCCATCGTATGCATGAATGTTTTGTCAATTTGGACTTTCAAAACGCTGCATCTGACCTGAAACCAAAGAGCAAATGTCCCCAAGTTAAGAGCTATTATTCTAAGAGTTCTTACTCTTGGTTCCTATGCTACAAGGTAGCTTGGCACAGGAGGCTGAGAAAACAGCTGAGCACAAGGAATGCGCACGCGTGTGTGTGTGTGTGTGTAGTGGAGGAAGTGAACTAAGTGTTTTGTGTAGTTTTATTCTTGTCTTTTTACCAAACCTATGAGGTAGGAGCTACTATTCTTTTTTTTCAATCATTAAAAAAAATCATGATAAAAACACGTAAATAAAATTTAGCATCTTAGCCACTTCTAAGTGACAGTAAAAGTCATTAGTGACATCTTAAGCCAGTTTAGTTCAGTAACACTAACTATATTCACATTGTTGTGCAACCATGACCAGCACCCATCTCCAGAGCTCTGTTCTTGCAGAACTGAAACTTTATATCCATTAAACACCAACTCCTCGTCTCCTCCTTTCTCCAGGCCCTGGCAACTACCACCCATTTTCTGTCTCCAGAAGCTGACCGCATTAGGGACCTCATACATGTGGGGGGCCATACAGTGTTTGCCCTTTTGTGACTGGCTTCGTTCATGTGGCATAACATCACGGGTCATGACAGCATGTGAAAGGACTTCTTTCTTTTTAAAGGTGAATAATATTCCTCTGTGTGTTATTATCCCCTTTTTATAGATGAGGAAACTGATAGGAAGTTTAGCTACCTCCCTGAGGCCAATCAGGAGAGCAAACAGAATTTGAACCCAGGTATCACTGGGTCCAAAACTGGTGCGGTTGCCACCGTGATCAACTGTCTCTTCAGAACATTCACCTGCGTGTGGTTGGGAATCCTTCACATCTAGAATCATCCCGTACCTCCCACCACCCCATCATATTTTATGGCATGAAGGAAATTACTTTGGAGAAATGTGAAATAAACACAGGCATTATCTCACAGAGACCACTAATATACTTTGGTATGTACTTGTTTCATTAAGAAAAAAAAAAGTTTAGCAGACAGATCTATACTACACTTTTTGAGGGCATGCCTGTGAAAATAGATCTGGGGAGGCAGTTCAAGACGGTGGCATAGGAAGATCCTAAAATCACCTCCTTCCATGGACACAACAAATACACAGCTACATGTGAAATAATTCTCTCTGAAAAAGACCTGAAAATTCACTGGACAGCTCCACAACAAAGGATAAAAGGGTCATGTCACGATGGGTAAGAAAGGCAGAGACATGGTATCACCAAAAACCCCACCCCAGAGCAGTGATCCACAACTGGAAGGGATCTCACAAAGAGGATTTTTGTCCCTGAGGAGTGGCAGGCTTGTGCCCCACATCAGGCATCTAAATCCTTGGTACCAATACCAGAGAGATGAGTGCCCAGAACCGCTGATTTTGAAAACCAAGGGCTTATGTCCAGAAGAACCAGAGGGCTGTAGGAACTGGAGATTCTGCTTGCACACAGGCTCACTTGCCACAGGACCCAGAACAAAAGCAGCAGTTTGAAAATCTCCTAGACCAAGCATGAAGGAGATTCATTTGCTAATCTTAAAGTGTTTTCTGGAGGGGAAGGTGCTTGTTAGGATTCTCTCTGGGGACACAGTAATTGGAAGTTTCCATTTTTGCATTCTCCCTCTACTATGTTAGTGCCAGCACTTGTGGGTACCACTTTTGCACTCTCCTTCTAATCTGCTAGCGCTAGTGGGCATGCCCTATCCCTGCACCAACCCTACAGCTTGGACAAAGTTGGTTGATATGTATTACCCACACAAAGAATGTCCCTTGAGTGCCTGGCTGTGATTGCCAGGGAAGACTGGAATCCAAATTTTACTACTGTCACCAATGGGACATCTCCAGATTGCCTGGCCTGGAGGCCATCAAGGTTTATGAATGAGGTACCACAGGGCTGTATATATCTGCACACCTTAATAGCTTCTGCCTGAGTGTCTAGCTTCCAATCAGCTTGAAACTAGGGGCTGACTAAGATCCATCCCTCTGGAACACTCACAGGACTTGGCACCCCCTCAACAATTGATATGTATCAAGACTATGTCAGGCTGATTGAACAAATACAAAGGTTCGAGAGACAACCAAGGGCTAGGGCAAGGTTAAACAACAAAGTTTATCTCCTACACAAGTTTCTGCCTTTAAGACTGGGAGAAATAGTGGTTTCACTTTATACAAAGAAAGAAACACAGAGAGTCAGGCAAAATTAAGAGGCAGAGGAATATGTTCCAAATGAAATAACAAGATAAGACCCCAGAAAAAAAACCTTAATGAAATGGAGATAAGTAACTTACCTGATAAGGAGTTCAAAGTAATGGTCATTATGATGCTTACTAAGCTCAGGAGAAGAATGGGTGAACATGGTTAGAATTTCAATAAAGAGAAAATTAGAAAGAACCAAACAGAAGTTACAGAGTTGAAAAATATATGAACCGAAGTGAGAAACACACTAGAGGGAATCAACAGCAGACTAGATGAAGCAGAAGAAAGAATCAGTGATCTCTTAGGCATGGCAGTGAAACTCACCCAAACAGAGCAACCAAAAGAAAAAAAAATTTAAAAAAAAAGCAATCCAAAGTAACTTAAGGGACCTCTAGCACAAAATCAAGTGAACTAAAATTCATGGTATAGGGTTCCCAGAGGAGAGGAGAAAGAGAAAGGGACAGTAAACTCATTGGAAGAAATAATGGCTGGCAATGTTCCTAACCTGTGGAAGGAAACAGATATTCAGATCCAGGAGGCTCAGAGAATTCCAAACAAGATGAACCCAGAGTCCTATACCAAGACATTATAACTAAAATGTCAAGAGTTAAATATAGAGAGAGAACCTTAAAAGCAGCCAGAGAAAACATTTTGTTATGTATAAAGGAACCCCAATAAGACTTTCAGCAGATTTTGCAGCATAAAATTTGAAGACCAGCCTGGAGTGGCAATGATATATTCAAAGTGATGAAGGGAAAAAAGTCTTCCAACCAAGAATATCCTACCTCACAAGGTGATCATTCAGAATTGAAGGTGAAATAAAGAACTTTACAGACATACAAAAGCTAAAGGAGGTCATCACAATAAACCAGCTCTACAAGAAATGCTAAAGAGGCTTCTTTAAGCTGCAAAGAAAGGGCATTATTTAGTAAAAATAACTATAATTACAATGATTAATGAAGTTAATCATACAAAATAAAAAGATATAAAATGCAGCACAAAAAATTAAATGTAGAGGGGTAGAGTAAAAATGTAGAGTTTTAGAATGCAGTCAAACATTATTTGCTATGTACTTAGACTCATATATGATTCATGGTAATCACAAAGCAAAACCCGACAGATAATGAGAAAGGGATCTAAGCATGACACTACAGAAAGTCATCAAACCAAAGGGAAGAAAGCAAGAGAAGAAAGGAACAGGCAGGAACTACAAAACAGCAAGAAAACATTTACCAAAGTAGCAATAAGTACATACCTATCAATAATTACCTTAAATGTAAATGGGCTAAATGCTCCAGTCAAAATACATAGAGTAGCTAAATATATAAACAAACAAACAAGACCCATCTATATGCTGCCTACAAGAGATACACTTCAGATGTAAGGACACACACAAACTGAGTGTAAAGGTATATAAAAATGATATTTAATGCAAATGGAAACCAAAAGAAAGCTGGAGTAGCTATACTTTATCAGACAAAATAGACTTTAAAATAAAACCTTAATAAAAGACAAAGAAATGCATTACATAATGGGGTTAATTCAGTAAGAAGATAAAAAAATTTGTAAATATTTATGACCCAATTTAGGAGCGCCAAAATCTATAAAGCAAATGTTAACAGATCTAAAGGGAAAAATTAACAACAATACAATAATATTAGGGAACTTTTAACACCCCACTTACATTCATGGATAGATCATCCAGACAGAAAATCAATAAGGAAATACTGGCCTTAAATGACACATTAAACCAGATAGACTATAAAGATATATTCCATCCCAAAACATCATAATATGCATTTTTCTCAAGTGCACATGGAACATACTGTAGAATAAATCACAAATTAGGTCACAAAACAAGTCAATAAAATCAAATAAGATTAAAATTCTATCAAGCATCTTTTATGACAATGGTATGAAACCAGAAACCAATTATGAAAAGAAAACTGGAAAAATAGCAAATATGTGGAGATTAAACAACATGCTTCTGAACAACCAATGGGTCAACAAAGAAATCAAAGGAAAAAATTTAAAAAGCCTCAAGACTAATGAAAATGGAAATACAACATACTCTAGTCTATGAGATGTAGCAAAAGAAATTCTAAGAGGGACATTTATAACCAACAGGCTCACCTCAAGAAATAAGAGAAATCTCAAATAAAGTATGTAACATCACATATAGGAACTAGAAAAAGAAAAAACCCTGAGTTAATAGAAGGAAGGAAATAGTAAAGATCAATGGAAATATAAAATAAAAAGACAATAGAAAAGATAAATGAAACTAAGAGCTGGTTCTTTGAAAAGATAAACACAATTAACAAACCTTTAGCTAGACTTACTAAGAAGAAAAGAGAGAGGGCTCAAATAAATAAAGTCAGAAATGAAAGAGAAATTACAACTAATGCCAAAGAAATACAAAGGATCATAGGAGATTACTACGAACAATTATATACCAGCAAATCCAACAACCTAAAGAAAAGGACAAATTCCTAGAAGCACAATCTTCCAACAAACACTGAATCGTGAAGAAATAGAAAATCTTAACAGACTGATTATCAGTAAGGAGATTGAATCAGTAATTTAAAAATTCCCAACAAACGGAAGTCCAGTACCACATAGCTTCCCTTGTGAATTCTACTATTCAAAGATTTAATTCCTATCCTTCTCAAACTCTTCCAGAATACTGAAGAAAAGGGAACACTCCCAAACTCATTTTACTAAGCCAGCATTGCTCTGATTCAAAAAGTAGAGAAAAACATAATGCACACACATACATGAGGCAGGACAATTGCCTCATGAACACAGATGAAAAATTCTCAACAAAATATTAGCAAACTGAATCCAACAAGACATTAAAAGGAAGGATCATACATTGTGATCAAATATTATTTATTCCAGAATGGTAAGGACTGTTCATTATCTGAAAAATTAATCAACATAATACACAACATTAACAAAAGAAAGAATAAAAATCAAATTATTATCTCAAAAGAGGCAGAAAATAGTATTTGAAAAAACCCAACAATCATTTATGATAAAAACTCTAAACAAAGTGGGTAATGACAGAATGTACTTCAACATAATCAAGGTCATATATGACAAGCCCACAGCTAACATCATATTCAATGGTGAAAGTGGAAAGCTTTTCATCTAAGGTCAGGAACAATACAGGAATGTTCACTCTCACCACTTTTATTCAACATAGTATTAGAAGTCCTAGCCAGAGCAATTAGGCAGGAAAAAGAAATAAAGGGTATCCATGTTGAAAAAGATGAAGGAAAACTGTCACTGGTTTCTGATGACATGATTTTATACATGGAAAACCCTAAAGATTCTACCAAAAATTGATAGAAATAATAAATGAATTCAATAAGTTGCCAGGTATAAAAACAATACACAATAATCCATTGCATTTTTATGCACTAACAGCAAGCTAGCATAAAGAGAAATTAAGAAAACAACCCCATTACAATTGTACCAGAAAGTATAAAATATCTATGAATAAATGTAACCAAGGAGGTATAAGTCCTATATATTGAAAACTATAAGACACTGATGAGAAAAATTGAAGAAGACACAAATAAATGGAAAGATATTTGTGCTAATTGATTGTAGGAATTAATATTGTTAAAATGTCCACATTACTCAAAGTAATCTACAGATCCAATACAATCCCTATCAAAATTCCACTGTCATTTTTTCACAGAATTAGAACACACAATCCTAAAATTTGTATGGACCCACAGAGGACTCTGAATAGCCAAAGTAATCTTAAGGAAGAAGGATGAAGCTGGAGGTATTATGTTCCCTATTTTAAACTCTCCTACAAAGCTACAATAATCAAAACAGTACATATTAGCAATCAAAACAGACACATAGATCAATGGAAAAGAATAGAAAGATTTTCCAAAGAACACATACAAAAGGTAAATAGACACATGGAAAGATGCTCAACATCACTAATCTTTAGGGAAATGCAAATCAAAATCACAGTTATATATCAACTTGTATCTGTCAGAATGTTCTATTATCAAAAGGACAAGAAATAACAAGTGCTGGTGAGGATGTGGAGAAAAGGGAACACTTGTATAGTGTTGGTGGGAATGAAATTTGGTGCAACCACTATGGAAAACAGTATGGAGTTTCCTCAAAAAATTAAAAATATGATATATGATCCAGCAATTCCACTTTGGGTATTAATCTGAAGAAAACAAAACATTAATTAGAAAAGACATATGCACCCCTATGTCATTGCAACATTATTTATAAGAGCCAAGATATGGAAGCAACCAAAGTGACTATTGACAGAGGAATGGATAAAGGTAATGCAGACTACTACTCAGGCATAAAGAATTTAATATTGCCATTTGTATGCCAACTGTGTGATATAATAGGGAACTAATTCCCAATCCCTAGCACAGTGCCTGTTCAATAAAGTATTCATTAAATTTTTAAAAAGATGATCTGAGTGCATTGCAGAAAAGGAAGAAGTGAATGAAGGAATGAAGCTTATATACTTGTGCAAGAATTCCACAAAGAAGCTGGCAATTTGTGCTGAGGTCCAGGAGAGAGCCACAAGGTCCAGGGGCCATTTGGGACCCAACACTGATGGGGGCAGCCCCTGGAAACTTGGCATGAGGCAGAAAAAACTGTGGATCCAAAAGAGGCTGCATTTGGAGACCAAGAGCTGGAGTCTCTTGAGAAATGAGCCAAGAAAGGTAAACTGAAAGTCCTGGCACTTGCCAAGAGGAACTTCTCTCCATGGCCTCCTGTATGTGGCAGAAAGAGGTGTTTCTGGTTAGATGCAGGCAGAACTGGCTAGAATGTGGCAAACAGTGATTAGAGCCTGTGGCAGTCAGGGACCAGGTCATCACGCAGGGTCAGGGACTGTGAGACATGGAAGTCACATGGTGCAGACCTCAGCAAGGTATCTCTGGGCCAGAGGCTCACTGGGAAGGTGTCCCTGCCTGGAATCCCAGCCCTTTTGTGCTTGACAATGAAAAGTCAAATCTATGCTGCATTCCCTCAAAGAGAGGTTGGTAGCTGCAGCTATAATACAAACCCTCAAATCCCCCGACAAAAAAACAAAAAAGCTTGACTGGGGAAGTAGGCTTGAGCTCTACCATCTTGTACTGATAATAGGGGCTCATGAGATTTCTCATGGCTCAGTGGGGAAGAAAAGCAGCAAGCAGGTCTACATTTATCCAACAAGTTATGAGAAAGAGCCCAGTCAGAGCAGGGGCGATGGAGCCCTGCTACGTGGTGTAGCTGCTCCAGTTTCCTGCCCTTTGCTCTGGCCCTCGCCATGACTTAGTGAGCCCTCTGACCCTCCAAACCCTGTCTGTGAAGTGGGCGGGATGACTAGTTTCCGTTTAGAGATGAGGAAACATGCAGAGGACATGAAGTTTTGAGACTAGGTCTTCCTACTCTCTGCCCAAATTATTCATTCTGCGTCTCCTAAGGTTTTTAGAAGACCGCTGTGAGATAGACAAGCTGAGAGATCCATTGAGATGTGCCCCGGAATGTTGGCACTCGGCTTTGTGAGTTTAGATCTTTGGTTCTGCTGCTTCAGGTAAGAAGAGAGTTGCTTTCTGAGCTGGTTTGTGATGTAGATGCTTTTCGATTGTTCCTTGGAAAATGTAAGCCCTGATGTCCCAGGGTTTGGAGAGGGTATGAAAGAAAGGCAGATGCCCTCCTCTGTCAAGCATCACTGGGGAATCGAAGCTTCTGATCCTGACGTTGCGTGCTCTCCCTAATTAGTGCAGGAACCCCAGCTTCCCTCCCTGGCGAGCTCATGGCACCTGAGCTTGCGCTTGTTTAGAGACTGAATGGGAAAGCCTCAGATTCAGAGAGCTGGCACCCTGGTAAACTTGATAAGGATCAATTTTTCATAACTAAAGTGTAGTGTCATCTCAGGCTGTGAAATTTCTCAGTCATTTTTCATGCAAAATTCTTCTGCTAAACACACCAATCTACTGTGAAGGTTTTATGTGATTTGATATTACATAGAAATATCATGGTGAAAACAAATGACAATTTTAGAACATTTTCCCCCAATCAGCAAGCCCTCACCCCCATTCTTATAGGCCTTGCCAAGTAAATTCCTGCAACTGTTGAAAATCACTTGATATTTCTTACAGAGTATGGACGGGATTCCTGAAAAGGGGCCCTTGAAGATACTTAGTGGGACTGTTGAAAGTCAGATTCCTGAGCTCTACTTATTGAGGTTCTAGTCAAGCTGGTGTGGTTGGACTAAGGAATCTGAATAATTTAAGAGCTCCCCAAGGTGACTGGCCCAGATTTGGGAGCCAGTGGTCTGGCTAAGGCAGAGGGCTCTGGCAGGAGCATTAACTTCACATGCAGGGCTCCTTGGATCCCTTCCTTCCACAACTTGCTCCAAGACCAAACCCACCCTCGAGGGTTGGGCTCAAGTCAGCAGCCCTCCTCCAACCAGCTGTCCTTATTAGTGAAATAAAATGCAGCACTTAAAAAAAAGTTCATTTTGCAAAAGTCCAACTGTAGGGAATTCAATTAATGTGAAAATGTGTTATACACCTTATCATCCATTCCACTAAGCTCCTTTCAGACCAGTCATCTGAGGCTGGAAGAGCTCTGTCGACCAGATAGAAGCTGGGCCACAAGGTGTGTGAAACTTGAGGCGTTTCCCTGGGCATCTATTAGCTCAGTGTGGAGTAAATGGCAGAATTTCCAGCATCTCCTGCTTAGCCTTAGTCATTTACATATCAATGGTTGTTTACCCCTGAAGAGCCTTGCAGCCTCTGGGGCAAGGGGTGAAGAGAAAACAACCGTTCTTTCCTCCCCCTAGTTCCTGGTACCTGACTGGTCTAGTTTGCCAGTCACCAAGGACCTGCCATGGAGTTCCTGCCAGAAGGTGTGGGCGGGGGAAGGAGACCATGCAAGAGGCTGCAGAGCATGAGCCTCAGCTGTGAGGAACGGCTGGAGCCTTGCCTGGCTAGCAGCTATAGTACAAATGGTTTCTCCAAAACTGCCCTTTCCCTTGACTTATTTTGATTTCTCCAGTGTCACAGGGGGAACTCACCCAGGGCCTGAAACACTCTTCTCCTGGGAGCTACACTCAGCCATCCAGGATGTGGAAATAGATAGAACTTCATTCAGGAGACTGCACACCATGTGGGATGAGTGTCTACCTTCTCTCCAGCAATATGGGGCTTAGGTCCTAAAATCACACATATGTACTGGTTAGAAGTAGGACAGACAGTATGGCTAAGGTCTCATCCTCAGCCCCCTTCTCTCTTCTCTTGTGCTCTTGCCTTTAGGAGGCTCATCTTATTACTGGATTATGATGTGGATTGAATTTCTGCCCCTCATCTTCTTCAAGAGCCCCACATCTGAATTTCTCAGTGGCTGCTAGACACTTCTCCGCCCAGAACCCATTATCTGCCCTGCCAAGCAGCTCTTCCCTCTAAACTTACCTATTACCACCTTGCTCCTTCCCAGCTATCTTTCTCTTTAGTTCCCCTTCCAGCTGCTGAGACTACTCTAAATAGTGGCCTGCGACCACATACTATTCTCGACCCCTGACTGTCACTTCCCCAGCCTGTCCCTGTCCCTGTCCCTTCTCACAGTGTTGCTGTGTTATTCTCAGTAAAACTCCACTGTGCATGTTGCTCATCCCCCTGTTCACAAACTTAGCCCTTGAGGATTTCTAAACGTCCTCACTATTTCTCAAGCCTCATTTCCCCCTCTTGTCCTGCACATGCACTATGCATGCTCCAGCCAATTCTACACAGAGGCTGCAATTCCCTACTGCTGAGCCTTTGGAAGTGCTGTGTCTTTCTTTTAGACTGTCCTGCCTCCAATCCCTGCTTGCTGCAATCTAACATGTGCTACTGAAGTTTTCCTGAGGCCCTTTGATCGTACGGACATAGGATTGTTACCCCTGGTTAGATCTGGCAAACAGAATTTAGGGGGAAATTTAATCAACTGTTTTCAGAACTGCACAAAACCCCACAGACAGACTAATGTAATATTGACATAAATGCACACGACAATGCCATTTTTCAGACCCACACTTCTCTTTGATTGCTGGGATGAGATGTAGCAATGATTTCAGTTAGTTGGCAAGACCAGCAAGAACATGCAGGATAGATAACAGGATAGAGGAAGGGGGTGGCAGAGCGAACATTTCCAGATTTAATCTTGGTCCTGTTGCCTTAACAACTTGATGTAGATTTCAAAAAGGTAACCTTTTTTCTTAATAATCCATTTGTGAGCAAGAGTTGTCATAACAATAGCACTGAAAATAGCCAACTCTCTATCAAATAGCTTTTGTTGCTGATATTTCTCTTCAGAACAGGCCTGGAACACTGAGATCAGGACCCAGTAAGGGAAAAGAGAACAGGTAATTTATCCTATATGCAAATGGCATGTGCCCATGTCTATGATGGCTAATTCCAAGCCCAAAACACTGAGATTGATTAATGTTGTTCTCACTTTCTCAATCTGTTGCATCAGCAGCTTTTCATGAAGAGACAAGTCTTAGATGTGTTTTTAAATTCATAAAGCATGCTTGAGAAAAAGGTTGAACTATGTGGAGGCCATTTTTTTCATTAAAGAAAATGCTCAGTCCTCTGTTGCTCATCCCACTGACCCATGGACTCATGGGATTAACTTTAAGCATCCTACTTGCTTGTGTGACTCTTGTCTGCTGTGGCATTCCCTTCTCGGCTTTCTCTGTCCTTTCTTTACTCTCATGGATTTCAAGAAGGAATTTCTATTGTTACAAGAGGACAAGTGTGATTCAGTTTGCAACCCACTGCTCTAGATTATGAATGTTCCATGGTCCAACTGTTTGTCTTCCTTCTGCCCTATTACACACTCTGCCTTAGTCCATTCAGGCTGCTCTAACAAAATACCAGACTGGGTATCTTATAAAAGCAGACATTTATTGCTCACAGCTCTGAAAGCTAGAAGTCTGAGATCAGGGTGCCAGCATGGTTGGATGAGAGCTGTCTTTCGGGTCACCAGACTTAATGAGTTTTCACATGGCAGAAGAGCAAGAGATCTCTCTGGAGCCTTTTTCATAAGAGCACTAATCCTGTGCAATGAGGGCTCCACCCTGATGATCTAATCACCTCCCAAAGGCCCCACCTCCTAACACCATCACATTGGGTACTGGGGTTTCAACATTTGAATTTGGAGGGGATACAAACATTCAAACCATAGCATGCCAACTCAAGGCAGAGTAAGTACTTACTGACCAGAGTGCATTCAACTGCATGGCATGTCCAAGCTGATCACTTTCCTGACAAGGGCGAGCCTCTTGTGTAGGCTGTCACCTAGGGGAACAGTGATAGGATATTTCCTTCCAGGTCTTTGACATTAAAACAGTATTGACTTGGATTACCTTGCCATGTTGTTAAGTCAAATGGCTGGTATGAGGACAACCTCTGTACGGTTTGGTCACCACGTAGTTCAAATCCTTCCAGGAAGAGGAAGGCTTGGACTAGGAAGAATTGGATGGGGTGTTCCACTGGGCTGTGAGCAGAGCCTCATGGGAGGGTGAGAATGTCGGGTACCATTAGCTGTTTTCCTAAAAGTGTGAGCAGAGCTCAGGCTCCTGTGTCCTCCAGCCTGTGGGTCGTGAATGGAGAGAGAGAAACTCACGCATTAAGAAGCCCTCATGAATCTTCTCTGTCTCGGATTTCCCTTCGGAGCCATTGTTGGTCATTTCGTCTTTCTAATGCTACTTTTAAGATTCTTGAGAAAGAAAAAAGAAATGGTTTTTTTGGTTACTTCCCACTGGGATACCTTACAAAGAAATAGTGGGGCTGAAAAGTATGAAGTGGGACATAAATTCCAACACACCCCAAAATGAGTTGTTTACAGAGTCACTGCTGGAAAAATTCATCTAAATCATAGCTCCTTCAAAAGGGGAAAACACTCCTTTCCTACAAAATAAATACAAATAAAGGCAAATAAAGCACATATTTTCTGCACACATTCAAATCTGTAGTTCTTAAATGGTTTTGTTGGATGCTGCCACATGATACATATCATCAATATTTCTGGTTTGCATGTGGGGAGTGGGAAATGGTGTGCTAAAATTATAGGTTTGGTTCAAAGTGAAAAAGAGATGCTTTTCAGTTTTCTTTTGTTCTATTTGTTTTAAATCCAGTTATTGTCATGCTGTATTATAAAATGTGACATTTGTCATTGCTTTATAGGTTTGGTTTTGCAAAGCCGGTGCTCAGGAGGCTGTTTATTTCCTCCCATCTTCCTCTTCGCCATTTGGATATGTGGCCAACAAGTGGATGATGGTGCCTTATAGCTCAACAATAAATATGCTGTTAACAAAGGGAAAATTGTAGTGTTTTCAATTAGATTTTGCTTTTAAATTACCATTCTGCCCCAAAGTAGCTTTATCACAAAAATTGGGATTTAATGACCTTCTCTAATATTACTAGTCACCATGCTACAAAATGGTGATTTTTCTAGAGTAACATAACAAAGAATATAAAATTCCTACCTGGAATTCTCATTGTTTCAGCCTGGATTTCCCCTTTGTTCTACTACTTTATTGAGGAGTCAACTGAGGGAACCGAAGTGAGGGAACAGGGGTAGGAACAAGAAAGAAGGGAGAGTCAGTAGAGTTGCCTTAGTGAGCTGGCCACAGCTCGTGTGGCCAGTTGCTCCATCTCATGTGGCTGTCCTCTGACAAGCTACGTAACTCCCCATCTAGGAGAAGGGGAATCATCTGCTTGCTCCTGGACCCTGCTTGTCCAAGGTGAGCTGGAGGGGAGTTAATCTCCTGTGCTTCTGGATTGTACCTGATGTCCTCATACCTTTGGCCAATATATTCCTTGATGAGCTTTGTCTTCTTACTGACTCTTGGGCTGTTGACAGTGGCCTGCTACCTGGAAAATGATAGACTGTCAGATTAAAGACCCCCTTCTTTGGGGACACAAACTATGGAAACCAATCACAGCTCATCTGAGTCACTCATGGTTCAGGGATTATCTCTTGGCTACCTCTTAGGTAACGATCAGGATGAAAACAGTGGGGATTGATTAGGTCTATATGGACATTTGGGGTTCCACTCTGACTATTCCTAGCCACAATGCTTCTTTCTTCCCCCTAAAAGCAACTCCATACTGGACTGGTTGGTGTACCCTCAAGTTGGAGCCCAACCAAAAGGGGTCTGAGGATTCAAATTTGTTTCTTGTTCAGCCATCTGGATCCTTTTGTGGGATTGTCATGAGTCTGGGTCATAAGGATAATGACCATTTTGTTAAGTACGCAGCTCACCAAGTCCCTTTACAGTGGCACATGTGGGCCTCTATGGATTTTATGGGTCTTTATGAATTTTATGAAACACCCCTGTGCCTTTTGCATCTGACCCGTCTGGATACAAGTAGGGAACGATTGTATGAAAGGTGAAGTTGTGGCCATTGCAACAGGAAATGTCAAGTTAATGGTTTTAGAGGGAGAACAACAACTTCAGCATCTGCACAGGGAATATCCTTGATCCCAGATACATAGGGGATGAAGTCACTGATGACCTTTGTCTTCAGACTCACTCCTAGAGCCATTCCTACTGGTGGGGCTCTTCTCAACAGTCACAGCACCTTAACTCACTGTTGGGTCTGCCATCCCCCACTACAGAACTTTGACCCCCAGTGGGTTGCTAGTCTCTTTCATCTTACTAAAAAGTCTATTGGAAGTAGCAGTGGATGGTCCTAGCTCCTGAGCCTCTCTCATAAAACATCTGTGAAACTCAATTCCTGAAGCTTAGCCATTCCATGGAGTGCATAGAAGCAACCTGGTTGTGCTGTGGACAAATGGGACAGGTTACATTACAGTATCTCCCTTCAGGTAGTCCTTCCCCAAACAAGGACTGGACTCAGTTATTTGAACTGAGCTGGAAACCCAAAAGTCAAACAGCCAACCAAATGGCCATGCTAGAGACACCATCAACTTATTTCCCTGACTGATATGAGTCCCACTTTGGAACCTCAACAGTTGTAAGCAGCACATTCCTTCTGGGCTTCTAGGTGCCCCCTGGGACTGTATTTCCTGTATGGGGGCCAGGCACTATTTGCCCCCCACTTCATGGGTGGTTTCCTTGTTTGCTTGTTTGTTTTGTAAAATATAGGTGTTTAATGGGACTGCAGGGGTTTTTCCCATTAGAGAGGTCTTTATTATTTAACAGTTTTATGGAGATATAATTCACATACCACATGTTTCACTTACTTGAAGTACACAATTCAATGGTTTTTATTATATTACAGTTATGCATCCATCATCATATTCAAATTTGAAATATTTTCATTACCCCACCACCCCCTAAGAAACCATTTACTCCATAGCCATCTCCGCAAAATCTCCTCATCTCCTCCAACTCAGGCCAAATACAACTCTATTTTTTATCTCTATAGATTTGCCTATTCTGGGCATTTCATATAAATGGCATCATATAATCTGTTGTCATTTGTGACTGCCTTCTTTTACTTTGCATGCTTTTAAGATTCATTCATATTGTAACATGTTTTAGCCCATGATTTACTTTTGTTATCACATAACATATATTTTGTTACCACATAGTTTCTATTGCTATGACTACTAATTCTGTAATCTTTGTCTTTGTTTCTATGGATTGATTTTTCTTCTGATTATGGCCTATATTTACCTTTCTTTGAATATCTGATGTTTCTGTATTGAACGCTAGGCATTTTGAATTGTATGTTTTTTGGTGCTCAGTTATTTCGGAGGTTATTCTTTTAAGTACTTTTAGACTTTGTTCTGAAATAACTTGATCTTTGGGAGGCTTTCTTTTAAGTTTGGTTAAGCAAGTGTTATGAGCTGAATGTTTGTGTTCCCTTCAAATTCATGTGTTGAAGTCCTGTCCCACAATGTGATGCTATTTAAAGGTCAGACGTTTGGGGGGTAGTAGATGTAGTGAGGTAATGAGTGCCAGGCCTCATGATGGAATTAGTGTCCTTATAACAAGAGGAAGAAACACCAGAATGCTCTCTCTCTGTCCTCCAAGTGGAGACAGACAGAAAGCTGCCATCTGCAAGCCAGGAAGAGAGCTCTCACCAGGAACTGACTCTTGGCCCCTTGATCTTGGAATTCCCAGCCTCCAGAACTATGAGAAATAAACATCTGATGGTTAAGGCACCCATTCTATGGGATTTTGGTAGAACAGCCTAAGCTAAGACAGCAGGTCCAGAAGGGCCCTTACACTTGGCCCCACAACTGAGGTAATTCCATGCTGAGGGCTCTACTCATTACTCTGTGTATTTGGAGGTCCTTCTGTTCTAACTGGTAGAATGAAAATAATTCCCATCCCTGGGGTTTGTTGCACCTGCTCTTTTCAGGGTTTTCCCCTGTGTCACAGGTTTCCTTCACATGCTTGCGCACATCAATACTTATTCAGGCTCTTAAGAGGAATACTCTGAGAGGGTCAGCTCCTTCTCTCTGGTACCTTGCCCTGAGGAGTTCAGCAATTCTGGCCTCACCAAATATTGAACTTGATTCCTCAACTTGGGAGACTGCTGGGCTCTGTTTGAATGTCCCCCTCGCTGCTCTGAAGCCTAAAAACTCACTTTACGTGTTAAACTGGACAATCACCCTAATTGCCTCTTTTATCTCAGAGATCACTGACCTGGGATGCCTGCTCTTCAAAGACTGAAATCTATTGTGTTCTATATTTAATCATTTTTAGTTGTGTAAGATAAAGGGTATATCTAGTTCCTGTTAAGCCCCTGTGGCCGGAAGTAGAAGTTGGTATCCTACCCTGCCGTGATGGCTGTGGGAAGCTTCTGACTGCTGTGCACGGCAGGCGGTGGACACTGGGGAAGGGGCGATCACGTAGGAATCCGGTGCTGGTGAACCTGCCCACACTGCACAAGCTGGGCACTGGGGAGCCGAGCATGCTACAGAGCTGGGTGCTGGGGGAATTGTGTACAATGTAGGAGCCTGGCAAGCAAGCATCCCAGAACCAGGAGGCAAAATCCTTTCCTCTTGTAATATCCCTCCAATGCCCTCTATTGGCAAAGCTTAATACCATGCCATCTGGCAGGGGAAAATTATTTAAGGGGCCCATGTCCATTTTCCCAGAGCAGGTAATGAAGAATGAATTTAGAGCCAAGAGGCAATAAATTGATAACCAGCATATGTACTGTGGACATATCAGCATTTCAAAATTATGTGGCCATCTGGTAAATGTAGATATAAAACATAATTAAATGTTTTCATGAAAAAATTTGAGTTTGATTTGTAGGTAACTAAGATTTATTTAGTTCTAAGAAGAGAATAATTGATTTCATCCATTGCTAGTGAAGAACAAAGTAAAAATTCAAAACTGCACATTATATTGGTCTCCATTTTTCTTTATTATTCGTAGAAAAGAAAAAGAGGAGAGGAAGACAACTAAGCTACTTTCTGTGTCATGTGCTTTGCATATATACTTATTTGCAGCCCTCAATTCTATCCTGTGAAGAATATGAGCAGTGTGCCATTTTATAGATGAGCAAATTAAGTTGTGGCAATTTGAATGCACAAAAATTCCTGGAAAGCTTGGCAAGAGTGACGACTTGACCAGACCCACAGTTTCTAATTCAGTATATTAGCGATGAGGTCCAGGAATGTAGATTTTAAACAAACACCTAATAATGGGCCACATTGTCAGAAACACTTATTTCAATAACTTGTTCAAGTTCATAGGGCACAGGGGCATGCTTTAGATTGAATGGTGCATCATTTATCTCTAATCATGTCCATCCTTTTTTTCCCTGCTACATCAGACTGTGGATTAACAGTGAGAAGAGAACATTTGTTCGGCTTATCTTGGCTAGTTAAAGTCACCCTACAACTATGTATGGAGAGAAATAGTCAGCTAATAGATAAACAGCTATTTAAAAAGGAGCCCAGAGCTAACAGACTGTGTTTCAGGAACAATGTTTTATTGAAACAGCACTGGGTGAGCTAGTTCATGCTTGTGGTCATGCAGTAGTTCCTTCTTTTAACCTCAACTCATTGAAGGACTCTCAGCGTGGCCTTGGAAAAATCAGTAAATAATCAGTGGGAGGTATCCTTCTTTGTCTATAAATTATCTATAAATTATACTATTAAGTTGTCACATAATTTGACAAGTATATAATGGAAATATTCAGGAATGAAAATTTCCAAGATCATTAGTTAATAAGGAAATTTGATATCTTTCAAAGTTAATTGTCAAATGCTAATCAATAATGCTTATTTTCTTAAGTGAGGTAATTTTACATGTTTTGTTATTGAGTAATGCATCATATAGTACTTGGGATTGGAACTAAGTTGTATTTTGGGTTGAGCAAGCCTATCTAACTAATTTAGAGCATTTAGACATCAATGCATTATTAGATAGATGCATTCCACATGAGCTTGACTCCTTTGGTTCTGCCCTTGGTGTGCAAATGTGACATTCAGAGAAGCTTATTTAATTTCTTGAGTATCTTCTTCTACCAAAATAGAAACAGAGCATCTAAGACAAAGCAAGGTTTTGTGTCAATCAAATAAATGGGCCTGTAGATTCTGAATAAAACTTTGTATTAGGATTCTGACATCGCTGGCACAAACAGATTGATTTTTGTTTACCCTCATTCAATAAAGAACTCTACTAGAAAAAAAAAGTAGTCTTTTCACTGGTAGAAAAACTAACTTCATAAAGTTTTCTCAAGTTAATCCATAAATGTAATGCAATTCCAACAATCTTTCAACAAGATAAATTGATTAGGAGCATCATGTGAAAAAAATTGGTAAGAATAGCCAGGAACATTTAAAAAAGAAAGGGGATCACCTGTCTGCATCAAATATGGATACAAATCCTAAAGTTGCAAAAATTACAGTACTGTAATACTGATGCATGGCTAGAAAGACAGATAAGTAAAATAGGAAGTCCAGAAACATACCCCAATACATATAGGAATTAGTTAAATGATACAGGTGGGATTTAATACAGGGAGAGAAAGTAGGGATTATGGTAGTAATGGTTTGGTATCACTTTGGTAATCATCTGGGAAAAAGATGGATTTCCATCTTACAAATTAACTTTAGAAATTTACAGATTGAATATACAGATTGAAAAAAATCTACAGAAATCTACAGATTGAATAAAATTTTGTTAAAAATGGGAATTAAATGTTTTAGAAAAATAAAATATTTAAAGGACTTAAATAGGGGAATTCTTTCTAAGAATGAATAAAGCAATCAAAGAAAAGATTGATAAATTCAAGTCAGTAAGAAAATCAACAACTCAATAGGAAAATGGACAAAAAATATGAAAGGACAGTTCATAGTAAAGAAAATACAAATGGTTCTCAAACAAAATGATATTTAATCTCTTTTATAACAAGGGAAGTAGTAATTACAACTATAATGACACATCATTTTTGTTGTTTTTGTTACCTATTACATTAGTAATGCATGTTGCATTGGCTAGAAAGTAGAAAACAGGCTCTTTTATACATTGCTGGTGGGAATGTAATTTGGTGCAATTTCTGTGGAGTACAGTTTTGCAATGATTTTCAAAATGTAAAATGCTTGTACCCATTGACCTTCTATGTATTTATCTCAGGTATATTCACACATGTAAAATGACTTATATATAGGACTATCCACTGGAGCATTGCGTGTGGGAAACAACTTACAATACTGCCAATGGAGAAAAGAGATGGTATATCCATGTTATGAACTACTATACAGTCATTAAAAAGAATGGGGGTCTCTTTATATATTGGATATAGGAACTATACTTTCAGTTTTTAAAAATGTGTGGAACAATGAGTATGGGTAAACAAAATGTGGGCATGTATATATGTTTGTACATGTATGTATACATATAGTATATGTGTATATGTGTATATACATGCTAACATGTAAAGATACATAAGAAATTGGTTATAGCATTTGCTTCAAGGAAGGCAAGCTAGGAGACTGGAGGAGACCAAATGGAGGGACTCTTATTTTTGATGGTGTCCTCTTTGATACCATCAAAAGGCACAAAATTTTGTGCCATGAAAATGTTCTTATTTTTTTTTAATATGTGTTTTTAAATGGCCGTGGTTAATGATCATTTTATGAGACCTTCTAAGATGACCGGACCTCAGATGGCTTCTACAGCCTGGAGGATCTACTTTGCTGATGAGTAGGAGAGACTACAACTGAAGTGAGTATGCATTTGTTGTTTTTGTGTTGGTCCCTATTTTAAAGGGCAAGCATACATATTTCAGGAACAACCCTTACATTTCTGCGAAGTACATCCTCATATAACGTCCTGTTTTGGCTTCAACACAGTGTTGAGATAGGTATGAACCAGACGCAGAGCCCAGGGCACTGTCCAAAATCTCACTGTTAGTCATCAATGAAATCAGCATTAGAACGTAGATCTTCTGTCTCCCAAGTGGTTTTCCTTACTGTTTTTGTAAATAGTATGGATTCTATGCTAATAGTAACTACATTTTGAGTATCAACTATATATGAGCCACTTGAATATGCTATGCCACTCATTCTACTGCTTTATCATCTTTGTTTTATCATCATTCATTTTTCAAATGAGAAATCTGAGCAATAAAGACTTAAATAAATTGCACAAATTTGTAGTATGGATCAGGGGCAGGAATTTGAACCCTAGCTTGCTTAATTTTATGCTTTTTTTCTTTTTTGCTGCTAGCATGAATCACTTTTCTCAAGTGAACTCCTGGGAGTGAGTATGTGTACCTCTCCCCTAAGGGAAATGTTTTATTCCCTTTCTGCTGGTTGAATGCTTCTTCCTGAGCCTGGTGCTGTACACAGAGCTGGGTTGTGGCAGCTGTCTGCTTTGCCAGAGCACAAATGCGGGCGGGATTCTCTCTTCTCGGCCCTGGATGGCTACGTGGAGGGTGGCCTGTCTTCAGGTGTGTCAGCAGCAGCTCAGGCAGGCAGCATCCCACAGCTTTTGGGTCACCTTGTAATTTATTTTTGGTTTTTCAAAATGAAAATCACTTTGCTGTTTTTCTTCTCTATTTCTAAAGATACATTTACTTTGGGATATCCTACTTTTCTCAATAAATCAGTCATCTTAATGTCATTAAATACAGGGGATGTGATTATTAACTTAATGAGTGTATAGTGTTTCATCATAGATAAACTACACTTAACTAAGTAATTTGCTTCCAAATTTTTGCTACTGTAAATGATGCTATAACATACCCTCTTTATAAAACTATACTTTTTGCACTATTTCTGAAGGAGAGATTCCCATAAGTGGGATTGTTGGATCATTTGTAGTTTCTCTGAATGAACCTGAAAGAGGAAACTGGAAATTGGGGCCCCATTATAGATGCCACTAATAAAAAGGATCTCCAGTCTTTTCCAAATACTTCCAATTACTTTTCTTAGTAGTTTCTGTGCCTGCTTTTAAATGTCCACATTTTCACTATGGTTTTTCTTACCTTGCCTCTAGCTCTGTACTGTAACTTCTACTATTTTCCTTTATTTAGCAGTTACCTTCTGGAGAAAGGATAAGGACAGTTAGTTTGAAATTCATTTTATTAAAATTTTTCTTTTTAATTTTCGTTTGTTGCGTCTGATTTTTCTTAGTAGAGACAGCAGAGGTCTGCTCAGAGCAGCTTAACGGAGCCATCTGTGTGTATGGAAAAGCAGAGACAATTAAAACCTGTTGACAACTTTGGGCAAAGCTGTGGGCCTCATGTTCTGTAATTTATGTGAAAAGCTGCAGAACAGTCAGTTCAAGCTGGTTCTTCAAAGAGGCACAGCCTGTAACACGCTTTTGGCAATTCAGCATCTTTGCACCATCGCAAAGGCGTGTCTGAGTCCAGCGAATCCGGAGATGCGCGACAGGAGCTGAGGGCCGGGGCCCACCAAACGGACACACGTGCTGCTGTGAAGAGGACGGAAGCTGCTGCTGGCTTTTCCAGTTTTTCGTCTAACTCAACATCTCTAACAGACAAGCATATGCACCGTATCTCCATCCCATTGCCTAATGTGTTTCTGTATCAGAAGCATGAAGAGCCCATTCTAATATTTGCCATGGAACACAACAACAGGTTAGGGACACAGGAGGTAGCCCGGGTGCTTGAAGAGGCAGTGGTGTGGAAAGACGTTGTCTTTCTGTCACTCAAACTTGTGTATAAGTCTCACCTGTGCCCTCTCCCAGCTGGGCCATCTGGGACAACTTTCTGTTTCCTACTTTTTAAAGTGGAGAAAACAATACCTGGCTTACAGAATTGAGATGATGTTTGGAGGTGACATACGTGGCATCGCTCCTATTTCCATCCTCGCTGTCTCTCTGTTACCTTCTGCATCCTGGTATGTGGTTCTCACCCCACTCTTCCACTCTGGCTGGGTCATCAATGCCATCTCTGTTACTAAGTTACTCTTTGTTTTAGGTGTTCTCTCAAGAGTATTGACCAATTTCACTTTCTCAGATCATTCTCTTTCCTTAGTTTCTAAGAAGTGCATCTTTAGATGAGACTTAAGCACAAGTCTGAGTGACAGAAAGACAAAGTCTTTCCACACCACTGCCCTTCTGTTTCTGTGGGCGCTTCTCCTCCTCCAGGGTGCTATCCCAGTCCCATCCCCTATTCCAATGTTGATGGTACTCTGCCTCTGTCCTGGATCCCCTTCTTCTGTACACTTTTGGTTCATAGTCCCAGTCGTCTCCATGACATCAACTGTCATCTATACATTGGAGTGTTCACAACACTATTTAGGTTCAAACAGCATCCCAGTCGCTCTCTAGATGGCAAAGCTTGGACACCACATGTTGGAAATGCAGAGGTTATATCATTCCACATTTCCCTGGCCCATCTTGTGTTCCCTTCCCCTGTGTGGGTCCAGGAGTCTCAGAGAGCCAGCCAGTCCCCTGAGGAGGAGGAGTCTAGTACAGCCTGGCCCTATCCTGGGGTTCTGTGGGCGTGGGCTTGATGAATCCTGTCTGCTGTGTAGAGGCTAAATTTGGTGAGTTGTATGTGGAGTGTGAACAGCAGACCAAGTCCCCACCTCCCCAGTGACCATCAGTGATTGGGTTAAGTCTTGTAGTGACTCTGCAAATGGGTAGCTTGCTTCCCAGAATTCCTATCAAGGAAGGAAAATCTCATCCAAATTGGGCAAAGCCTGAAAGATTAAAAATCACTTTATTTGCTCCCCCAGGTACTTCCTCAGGGCACCAGGGCCAACTGCAGCAGGAGAAGGTTTTGTTAATCACCTAAGGTCATACAATCACATCTAATGAGCAGAGAATGGACGGTGAAGCATCTTTGTGACCCAAGGCCACACAGATACACAGAAGCATTTAGTCTTCCCTGCAGAGGAAATGAGGCTATTCAGGAATGTGGCGGCACCTGAGCCGTCAGTGGGAGATGGGGCTGCACGGGAGGGAGCGCTACTTGTACTGGGCAGCTGACCTGGCAGGTTGGGTCCACATCATGACACCAGCAGCTGCTACCATGACAGCCCTCTTCCAGAAGATCTTGGGGTGAAGGCAGCTCTTGGGCTGGTTCCATGAGAGCTGAGTTGGAAGAGGCTCCAAGTTCACAGTCCCCTATGCGTTAGTCATTAATGCCATTTATCAGTGATTTCCAGCTCTCCATCTCCCAAATATATGACAGTGCACTTTATGGCTCTCTGCTGATTTGGTGGGGCCACGTGAGTAGTTCTGACCAATGGCTTGTGAACAGATGTGGCATGGGTCACTTCTAGGCAAGAGCATGCTTTTGCTGCTTCTTGATCCTCCAGAGCTCTTTACCCTCTGGTAGGCATTGACAAGTTTAGAAATATAGCTGCTCTGTCATTGTGGGTATTTGAGAGACTACAATGAGCAGAGCCCTCTGCTGACCTGTAATGGGCATATAGCGAGAATGAGAAATAGAGCATTTGCTGCCCTGAGCGACTGGCATTGTTCACACTGTTTGTTATCACTGCAGAGCCTAGCTTATTCTAATACATACTCTTTCTTATTCAAGCATGTACTCTCTTCAATAGCATAGGTATAGGTACTTCTTAAAAGACATTTAAAACACAGAGGACTTATTCCACCCTTCTACTAAGGCAGCCAGTAGAGGGCACAAACCAAGATGTTCTTTACTAAACAAAGAAGATCTGCGTTAAGATGATTGTCTGTCCCAGAGCTATCAAGCTATCGGCAACTTTTCTCAAAAAGGAAAAGAAAAATCTATGGTATAAAATGCTGTTAGGGTATCTCTACCTTGTATCCAACACCGATCTCGCGGGCTTCAGACACATCTTTAGCTGCCTACTGATTATCTTCATTTGGAAATTCTACTGGCCTCTGAAACTCATTGATTTCACCCCCAAAATGTTGCTTTTACTGTGTTTTCTATGTCAGAAATGTTTATGTCCATCTGGTTGAATTATCCTTGGCTCCTTTGCCTTCCTTTGCTCTTAGACTGCATTTTTGCCCAGATCTCTGGTCTCTGCTTCAGTGTCTCCCCACCACCGTCCTCTGTACCGGCCACAATGACCTCTTTCACATCAACATAACCCTTCTCATGGGTCCCCCAAGCCTCTCCTATTTTCCATCCATGCTTTACATTGCAGCCAGAATGATATTTCTACAAACAGATCTGATCAAAATATTCCCCCGTTGAGTGACCTTTGACAGTTCCCTATTGTTCTTAGAAGAATGATAAACTTTTAAAATGTCTGTAAATTTCTGATTCGGTTCCTGCCTCCCTCTCTGATTGCCTTTTGACCAATGGTACACATTCAACCACACTGAACATAATTGGAAGTCGCATGCTTTAAGAAACTCTCTTGGCCTTGTTGCCTCCAGCTGGAACACTCTTTTCTCGTTTCTTAGCTAATAATCCTGCTCGTTTCTTTTTTTGTCCTTAGCTTAGATCTTACTTTCTCTGGAAAACCTCGTTTGACCTACGCAGGCAAACATAGGTGGCCTCTTGTGGACTCATTTTACAATGTATTCCCATGCTTGGCCAGTGTTCACAAGTATGTCATTTAATCCTCACAATAATCCCTTAAAATAAATAATATTCCTATTTCAGAACAAGGACATTGAGGAACAAAGGCTTAAAATGAGTCACCTAGTTATTGGTGATGTGGGACATGAACCCATGCGTGCATCCCCAGTGTTTAGGCTCAGCCACTCTGCTGTCTTACACAACTTCAGTGTTTATAGGAGTCAGTCTATATTACTCATTGCTGCATTCCCGGTGCCTGGCACATAACAGGTACTCAGTAAACTTAGCTGAATAAATGAATAAAAGAAAGAATAATGAAAAGGTACCCAGCATGTGATAGGCTTATTGAAAAAGTAGCTATTATTTTTTACAACCCTTATGCACAGCAAAACCAAAAAAGGAAAGAAAAATCAAATAGTACCAGCTCAGTTTCTAGAAAGAATATGAGAAACTGTCACGGAAGACTCAGGATGCAGAAAATAGAGGGAACACTGCTTTGGAACTGAGAGGCAGTTTTCCATGGATGAGGCTTGCTGGGCTCAGGGCCTGTTTGGTTCAGGGTCTCCCTGCACCTTTATAAACGGCTGTGTCACTAATGAACTTTTCCTGATTCAACACCATTTGCCAGGATGCTGTACATTCATCTGTATTTCCTTCAGGACAACAACGTATAAAAAAAAATTCTTCTGAAATAAATCAGTGTTCATGGGACAAGAAAAAGTTTCTAGTAAATTCAATACCAATTTGCATTTGGCTGATACTTAAATACAAGAAAATTAAAATTTTTAAAGTAAAAATTTATATATGGCAGATGATGCTGGTAGGATTTTTGGTACTTTTGAGTCCATATCTTAGTTGAAGATTTTAGGGTAAGCTTTAAAATTACAAATTAAGAACTTCATCTAAGTAACACGTGCATGTATAAATGAAGTTGTAATCAGGATTTAAAATGAAAAGCTCTAGTCTCCTGCCACTCACAGTGCGACTATGCAGAGGCAACCAGCTTTACCTGTTCCTCCTTGTTTTTCTTGTGGACATATGTTATATTTCTAAATTAGTCCAGATTATACTTAATACTGCCCTGTTTCTAAATATGTATATTAAATGATCTCTTGATTGATCATGCACTTGTCAGGTTTCTGATATCTGAAATCTTTTGAACACTCTTTCTTTATTTGGACATGTTCCCTGTTATGGGTCCCACCTCCACAAGGTAGAAGCCAAAATGTGTTCTCCAACCTCCCTTGCTGAAAGGACCAGGTTTTTGGCACTGGCTCTGCCAACCAGATACACTGGCACAAGGGAGTGAAGAAATTGATATAAGGAAACACTTTGCTGAGCACGGCTGCAGTGCTTCCAGCTCGTGAGGGCAACCCAGTGTCCCTGGGAGCAGCTGCCGAGCCTCTGCTGGTCACTACGGTGGGGCAAGGGGCATCTCCTGAGAGCAGCCATTGTACCTACTCACTGCAGAGCCTTCTTGGTGCTAACGTCTGCTTTTCTTTCTCTCTGAGTTTAAAGCCAGGACTCCTGTGCCCACCCAGGCATTGTAGCTGGGCTTGGCATTGGGCGAAATTGTGTAACCAGTTCCGTGAGCCTCAGGGGTATTCTGTGGACTACCCAGATTCCTATAAGGAATTTATTTTCTGTTTCAACTAGTCCCGAATTCTGCTCTTTTCAGAACTGGTCCTTTAGATCAAGATATTGACCACTGACACAGGAGATGAGGATTAATGTTATTATCACAACTTACCTCCTTTTCTCCCTTCTTTGCAATTTTTGGTGGTTATATTTTACCTTTATAGTGATAAAACTAGTGCATCTCCACCTACTATTCCATAACTTTTCTCTCCTGATTCCTCACTCCTAGGATCACAACCCCCTACCCTTCCCACTCTCTCTCATTGCCCTTTCACCTTCCACTTTCTGTCAGCTGTAGCTGTGCCCCTATTTTGTCAAAGTTGATAACATTTCTATTCTGTTCTATGATCATAATTAAATCTTCGGTGCTTTATCTCTCTGTGGATTCTAAAGCTGAAAAACTAATAAGCAGCATTGACATTATTAAGACTATATAAATGTTGACTTCAGAGACAAGGAAGAAGCTAATGATTACATTTGCTGGCCTTCAGGCCTAATGTCATGATTCCTGGGCATTTGAAGCACAATGCTCCTGGCTTCAAGGTCATGTGGATTTTCAGTTCTTACACTTTATCAGTCATTCAAAATCAAATCATAATTTTTTTCCCTTCATATTTGGACCCTGACTTTTGTTTTTCTATGTTTACCAGGTGCTTCTAATTGGAATTCTTTTTTATTGCTTAAAAAAGAATCTTAGGTCACCATCATAACCTCATATGTATCCAACCTTTTAATAATGCTCATTATTATTGAATAATCCTTTTATCCCTCCTGGGATATGTCCATTCCAGAAGGCTCTAATCTGGACAGTTATCATCTACATCTGCTACAAGCCATCATCCTTGGGCTTCTTTTCAGTGACCTGTGGATTAAAGCCCAGTCCTGGATTTTATGTCATTTCTTGGTCTTCTTGCTTTTTATTTATTTTTTGTTGTTGTTGTTATTAATATACAATTACATGAGCAACATTGTGGTTACTAGATTCCCCCCATTATCAAGTCCCCACCACATACTCCCTTACAGTCACTGTCCATCAGTGTAGTAAGATGCTATAGAGTCACTACTTGTGTTCTCTGTGCTATACCGTCCCTGTGCCCCCCCCATACATTATGTGTGCTAATGGTAATGCCCCTTATTCCCCTTATCCCTCCTTTCCCACCCATCCTCCCCCGTCCCTTTCTCTTTGGCAACTGTTAGTCCATTCTTTGATTCTGTGATTCTGCTGCTGTTTTGTTCCTTCAGTTTTTGCTTTGTTGTTACACTCCACAGATGAGTGAAATCATTTGGTACTTGTCTTTCTACACCTGGCTTATTTCACTGAGCATAATACCCTCTAGCTCCATCCATGTTGTTGCGAATGGTAGGATTTGTTTCCTTCTTATGGCTGAATAATAGTCCAGTGTGTATATGTTACCACATCTTTATCCATTCATCTACTGATGGACACTTAGGTTGTTTCCATTTCTTGGCTATTGTAAATAGTGCTGCAATAAACATAAGGGTGCATATGTCTTTTGAAATTGGGATCCTGCATTCTTAGGGTAAATTCCTAGAAGTGGAATTCCTGGGTCAAATTGTATTTCTATTTTGAGTTTTTTGAGGAACCTCCATACTGCTTTCCACAATGGATGAACTAATTTACATTCCCACCAGCAGTGTAGGATGGTTCCCTTTTCTCCACAGCCTTGTCAACATTTGTTGTCATTGGTCTTTTGGATGTTGACCATCCTAACTGGTGTGAGGTGATATCTCATTGTGGTTTTAATTTGCATTTCTCTGATGATCAGTGATGTGTAGCATCTTTTCATGTGCCTGTTGGCCATCTGAATTTCTTCTTTGGAGAAGTGTCTGTTCAGATCTTCTGTCCATTTTTTAAGTGGATTATTTGCTTTTTGTTTGTTGAGGCACATGAGCTCTTTATATATTTTGTATGTCAACCCCTTATCGGATATGTCATTTATGAATATATTCTCCCATACTGTAGGATGCCTTTTTGTTCTGCTGATGGTGTTCTTTGCTGTACAGAAGCTTTTAGTTTGATATAGTCCCACTTGTTCATTTTTGCTTTTGTTTTCCTTGCCCGGGGAGATATGTTCATGAAGAAGTTGCTCATATTTATGTTCAAGAGAGTTTTGCCTATGTTTTCTTCTAAGAGTTTTATGTTTTCATGACTTACATTCAGGTCTTTGATCCATTTTGAGTTTACTTTTGTGTATAGAGTTAGACAGTGATCCAGTTTCATTCTCTTACATGTAGCTGTCCAGTTTTGCTGACACCAACTGTTGAAGAGGCTGTCATTTCCCCATTATATATCCATGGCTTCTTTATCATATATTAACTGACCATATATGCTTGGGTTAATATCTGGACTCTATTCTGATCCACTGGTCTATGGATCTGTTCTTGTGCCAGTATCAAATTGTCTTGGTTACTGTGACTTTGTAGTAGAGCTTGAAGTTGGGAAACAAGATCCCCCCAGCTTTATTCCTCCTTCTCTGGATTGCTTTGGCTATTCGGGGTCTTTTGTGTTTCCATATGAATTTTAGAGAACTATTTGTTCCAGTTCTTTGAAGAATGCTCTCGGTATTTTGATAGGGATTGTGTTGAATCTCTAGATTGTTTTAGGCATTATGGCCATTTTAACAATATTAATTCTTCCTACCCAAGAGCGTGGGATGAATTTCCATTTATTAGTGTCCTCTTTAATTTCTCTTAAGAGTGTCTTGTGGTTTTCAGGGTGTAGGTCTTTCACTTCCTTGGTTAGGTTTATTCCTAGGTATTTTATTCTTTTTGATGCAATTGTGAATGGAACTGTTTTCCTGATTTCTCTTTCTGCTAGTTCATCGTTACTTCTTGGTTTTACTAGGATATATACTCAGATGACTTCCTAAAACAGAAAATATCGTATCTAAACTGGGTCTTTGTATGTCTGAAAGTATTTTTATTTTACTCTCACATTGCAATGCTAGTTTGGTTAAGTATAGAATTATGGGTTCAAAATATTGTTCCTTTTGAATTTTGAAAATGTTGATTCATTATCTTCTGAAACTAATGTGATTAGTGAAAAGTTGGGTGGTTCCTTGCATTTTTCTTTGGAAATTTTTATGATTGTTTTCTCTACCTTTGATGTTCAGAAATCTCAAGAGAATGTGCCTGCTGTGTAGCTATTTTCATACATTCAGCTCAATATTCAATAGATTCATCAAAGGTGGGTATTTGCTTTTCTTCTGTTTGAGGAAATGTTTTCTTATTTCTTTCAGAAAATTCTCCTACCCATATTCTCTGTTCTATTTTTCTTCAATTCCTCTTAGACCACTGGTGGATTTCTGCAACTACTATACTAATTCTTTATAAATCTTACCTTTGACACTAAAATTTGCTATCTCTTTGCTATTTACTTTAAACCCTAGGAACATTTTTGGCTTTCTATTTCAGCCCTCCTGTTGAATTTAATATTTTAGGTATTATATTTATTTTTAATTTATAATAACTCTTTGCTGTACTCTAGTTGTTCCCTTTTCAATCATACTATTCTTGTTTTATGAATACAATATCTTCTCAAATGTCTTTGAAGATATTAATTAAAGTCTTAAAAAGCATCTCTCAGTTCCTGAATTATTTCCTCTTTCCTTGAGACTCTGTGTGCTTTTTAGACTTCTTATTTCCTATGGTGGCTGTTCTCAAATGTCTTGTGATCTTTTTTATACATTCATATTTATGAATAAAGGATTTCATAATGGTAACTTGCCAGTGTTGGTTTCTTCTGAATTTGGGCTGATAGCCTTCTTGATGGGCTTTCCTGGATTGGAAGGCAGACAAGAAGCTCCACACACATGCATAGGGCTAACTAATGGCCACATTTTGCTTTAGGAGGTACACATGGGGTGCCGGCCTTTGCTTAGACACTTTGTTTCCATTCATCCCACCAAATGCTAGAACAAGGAGAGCTCTACTTTCAGACCAGTGCTCACAGCAAAATACAAATTCTTTGTTAGCTAATTCATACTTCTTAGAGATGAGTCTCCAGTTTTTTTTCCTTCCTTTTCTAGAGGTAAAAACCTGGATGCCTTTGCTCTATCTATGTGGAGGGGAAATCACTAACCCTGTGTCTATACGTCCACTGGCATTCTGCTAGGAGGCCTGGCAGCCACTTCTGAAATTCCCCTCATACTTCCATTTAGGCTTTGGCTTCCTCTACTTTGTTTCATCCATGGATATGCTTCCATCTGCTTCCATATTCAAGAAATATGTTGAAGTCTTTCATCTACAATTGACCTTCCTTCCCAATTTCTTCACTGCTACAGATTTATTTTCTTGCACTCTAACACTGTTATTTTAGTGAAATCTCTGGCAAGGAGGGTAGTGTATTCATATGCTCAATCAACTGTCTTGCACCAGACACTTTCCCATTCCAGAGTGGTGTTTTTAAATGCAATTTATTTTTTGTTGAAAGTCTACTCATCTCTTATTTATATTCGTACTGCTTAACATGATATTTCTGGAAATAAGAATAGGGTCTTGTTGAAAGAAGAAGGAAGGAAAGAAAGGAAGAAAAAGAAAGAAATTTAAAAGGAAGTAGGCAAATGAAAGTAATTTAGACAACAACAAGCAATACAGACCCTCTCTTAAACATTTCTGATAACTAGTTAAAAGCAGCCTTCATTATTATTCTCATTGAGTGACCTTGGTTTCACTGACCACCTTACCATGTGCCACAGATATTATTAAATAAATAATTTTCAAGAGAAACCTGGTCCTTCATACATCAAGCTAGAGTTTTTGCTAACAGGGACCCCAGCACACAGAAAACACATGCTCAGGAGTGTCTGTAGGAGAACACAAACTAATCCTGCTCAGGCTGTTGAGGGTTATATCAAGGATCTACTTGATTACAAGATTGGAGAACACCAATACTGCAAGTGTAAGGTTCAGTTTTAAAGAGTGTACCTTCTACTTATTTCCTTTCTGTGAAATTAATTCTGATGTTAAAACTCTACCCTCATTAGGATAGCAGGAAATTTAATCTCAGTTGCTATGATACAACAGAATCATGGAGCTGAGAATATGAAGAGAATCCAGTCTACCCACATCATGAACGCTGTCTTCTTGGTGCTGGAAGTCTAACAGACCTTTGCTGTGGATATTTGTCTAGAGAGGAAATTCAGCACTGTAGGCATTATCTCCCTCTCAGATCTAGTTATCTCTTTGAGGCCTTGCCTTGGGGTGGCATAGGATCTCCCCTTCTTGAGAGACCTGTAGACCATTCACTTCTCTCTAAAACACTCTCACTTTTGAGATGTTTGGATATAATCTCGTTAATTGGTTGAGGCTTTAGGAAATCCAGTAGCTAAACCAATAGACCAGCTTTGCCTTCTGCCCTTCCTTGAGGCAATGAATCCAGAAGAGACTATCTACTTGAATAAGAGTGTGGGTAGTAAGTCTGAGTAGGAGGTACAGGGGAGAAAAAGGAAAAATATCAGAAGGAAAAAAAAATCAGTTAATGTTTCAAAAATACTGTTATGCCATAGTATATATGTCCAAACATGAAGGCATACCCAGTGGGTAATGTGGGGGATTATGAAATGGCACCCAGCCTTGCATGGTTTGGAGAATTAGAGTGGAGCAGGGATGGGGGACAAATAGGGAAGGTTTTCCTAAAGAGAATTCCACAGAGACTATGACAGAATCTCTTGAAGAATTTGAGTACAGGATACGCAACTTCTGGTTGTGCTGGAAAAAACAGTGATGATGACATCCATGCCGTTGCCACAAGACAGCTGTGGAACGCTGTCCGCTGACGTCTCCCAGTATTCCGAGGGACTCTACATTTTAAAAGGGGGCCAGTGTGGTTTCATTTGGAGGAGCAATCATGCCTAGTCACTTAAAATTATAAAGATTCATTTTGTTCAAGGAAAAATATTGAAGATCATGAATATTTAATTAAGCAGATTCTCACACAAGCTCATGGACCCATTGGGTTACACAAATTGAGCTGGTATGGAGAAGAGCTTCCTTACTGTGCCTCAGGCCCCAGCAGCCAGGTTCAGCTCCCTCTTTAAGGACTGATGAGGAGCCAAGTCTGAGACTCCGCCGGGTTCTGTAACTGGGAAGTCATGTAGCAGCTTGGCTGCATGGCCAGCATTTCTTCAACCTTCTCCCCACACAGACTGGATCCTCTGCTCGCTTATGGCTAAATGTGACCACCAGCCTCAAGTCTCCATGACCCAATCTCTCGGGGCGCCAAACCCAATTTCCTATAGGAGAGGATGTGATTGACCAGGGTTGAGTCATGTCCACCAATGTATATAAAGCTGCTTTCTTAGAGATGAGTTTGTTGGTAAAAAACCCAGTGGCCCGGTCATGTCCCTTAGCCAAAGCCATAATTGTGGGTAGAATATTTTAGAAAAGCATGAAGGCAACAGTGCAATGATTGGCCAGTCCTCTAGTCATCCACAGCTAATCCTGGACATCACTGGTGTAGTTACTAAAGCAATTACACCTTATTTCAGTGCATCCTGCCTTTGATTTAGAAATACTCAATATTTTCTGATTCTTGATGTGGTTCTATATTCACTAATGGGATGAATAGAAGGTTATCGTAAACAATTATTTTAGGAAGTTCTACAAGGTTTTCAGGAAGGAACCCCTTGATGATATCATTGCTCTCAAAAATTAAGGGGTGGGTGGTCACATACATGCCTGCTCCAAAAATAAATCAAGGGCTATTATTCATCATCCACTCATTTAATTTCTTTATTAACTTCATTTCCTAAAGGCAACAATTATTAAAGAAATCTACTGCTCAGTGAAGAAAGGCATTCCAGGTCCTTAAAGCTCACTGCAATGAGGGTGGTTTCTATAAAGTCTAATAGTTATTGAATCCTACTTCTAAATGCTAAAACACGTCAATAAACACAGGACACCATTTTGTCTGTGCTATTTTAACTGCTACCATTTTTGCATTTTAGCTCAAGAACTGTTCTTAGCAAAAAAATGCCAGATGGCACTGAAGCAGTGCATTCATACTCTTCCAGAACAACGTCATCTGCAGATGAGAGCCAATAGTTAATTGACAAAGATACCCTTGCTGTTCTTATACAAGTCAAGACGTCCTACTTCTATCACTATGACTTTCCTTTTATAATTGGCTTGAGTCTCAAGCTCTCTTTGGAACCTTTTTCTGGGCATAATCCTACCTCCTAAATTCAACCTTCAGATGCAGCTCTGCAGTGCTTTTTATTTCATAGGGCTTCTCTTTACTTCTTCAGCTTTAGATATTCAGTCTGCTCTTCCTTCGAGTTACCTTAGCATCCTTTGTCTGTATTTTTGGATAATTATCATTTGTTATTTGAAATTTTTAGTTATCTTTTTAAAAAATGTATCTACTTCTTGTCTTGCCAACCAGCTGGTAAGACCTTTCTAGAAGACAACTAAGTATCTTGCTTCTTTGTCTCTCCAGTGGGGCCTCTGAGGTGGTTTTCACTTAGCATGTACCTAATTAATAATTGTCGATTGAGAGGTTGCAAGTCTGAGGTTTGCTGTATCCAGATCAGAAATTTTAGAAGAACATAGTCCTGTAGTGTATGATACAGGAGGGAATTAAATAGTGAAGATTAGCCAAAATCATAGAGAGGGCAATGAAGGTATCTTGGGGTAGATTTCCCTAGAAATTTGTTTTGTTACTCAATAATTCAGCTAGGCCACAGAAAAAATGGCCAGGAAATTTCTTTTTACATGTCATTCTAAAGTTTGCTTGTGAGTGTGGCTCAAGTCCAATGATCTTCAAGTGCCTGTGGATGCATTTGCTACAATGGAATCACTATGAAATGTCTCATTCCTGTGTCCACTTTTCTGAATCAGAATGCCATAAAGGTATTTGGAAATTTAGCAAACACTGGAGGTGCTACTGATGATAGTTAGTTTGGAAAATATTGTTCTAGGAAAGTAGTTCTCAAAATATTGTCCTAGGTAGCAGTTCTCAGATTGTTGTGGGATAGTGGTCCCCAGACCAGCAGCATCACCATCTCCTGGAAGCTTGTTAGAAATATAAACCCTGGGGTCGTAGACTACTAAGCAGATACTCTGCGAGGTGGCTCAGCAACTTTTTATGCTCCAAGGATTCTGAAATTTGCTCAAGCGTAAAAATTACTCTTGTAAGGTGTTCTTATGATTATAATAATTTAATATTTCTAGAGAATCTTTTTGGATAAAAATTGGTCTATTATTTTAGGAAGTTCTACAAGGTTTTCAGGAAGGAACCTCTTGATGGGATCATTGCTCTCAAAAATTAAGGGGTGGGTGTTTAAAAATATGTTTAAAAATATGTGACACTGCTGACAATTTGCCATTTGCTTATTTAACACATTCTTACTAAGTGGCTCTTATGTGCCATGTACTATGCTAGGTGCTGGAAGTAAAAAGATAAACAAGGTATCTTCCCCAAGGAGGTCTTAGACTCAAAAGGGATATGCACAGAGAGACAACTAATTGTGATTCAGTGTGTTCAGTGCTATAAAATATGTGTGTAAAAGATTGATTTTATTGTGAGGGATATGATCTAGGGAAGACTTTTGGGTTCTGAACCAGTTCTGGAGGCATAAATAGATTTCTATATATAAAACTCAGATAGGTATCAAAATATCCACTTAGACTTTATAACTAATTAAGCTAGTTTGATGAATGAAACTTGGACCCCCTGGACTTTCCAGTCCTCCTCTCCAAGTGAAGTCCTGTGGATCACAGCAAGACAGTAAGCGAGTTTGAAGAATAAATACCTAGACAGAAGGGTGACCATGGCTAGTCCCCTCCCTATCATGTGTGACTAAAGCAGAAACCCAGATGAAGGAAGTCACGGGAAAGCATGATCTAGGGCATTACCCTCATCCGGGCTCCCTCATGCTGTACTATCACATGACACCTCCCAGGAGCAATGAATGAGGAGGAAAAGACAGCTTGGAATTATGCTTTTCTTCTGATACTCTTCTGAGAATAAAGCCAAGTTTCTTCTCCCTAATGGAAACATGTGGGGCTGAGTAGTTAAGTACCCTCCACCAAGAACTGAGGGTTTGTAGGCAGATGACCAGAAGGGTGGGAAGATTTCAGAGGGAAGGAATAGCACATACAAAGGTCCTGGGCCTAATAACATGAAAAGTTTGTGGAAGCATGGGATTTGGTTATTTAACTTTATGGTTTTCCTTTTCATTTGGGATCAGGAGACTAAATTAATTTTTTTCCCAGTTCTATTAAGAAATAATTGACATACATCACTGTATAAGTTTAAGGTGTACAAGCATGGTGGCTTGATTATATATATTGTTACATGATTACCACCATAGGTTCAGCTAACATGCATCTTCTCACATAGATGCAGTAAAGAGAGAAGATAGAAGAAAAGAATAAAGGAAAAAAATTCTCCTTGTTATAAAAAATTTTAAGATTTATTCTCTTAACAACTTTACTAAATATCATATAGCAGTGTTGCTATAGTAATCACATTGCACATTAATCCCTGGTACTTATTTATCTTACAATGGGAAGTTCGTACCTGTTGATTGTCTTCCTCCAATTTCCACTACCCCCACCTCCTGCCTCTTGGACCCACAAGTTTGTTCTCTTTTTCTATGAATTTGGCTTTTTAATTTTTTTTTTTAGAGATTCCACATACAACTAAGATCATACAGTATTTGTCTATTTCTGACTTAATTGCACTTACAATAATGCCTACCAGGCCCATCTGTGTGGTTTGCAAATGGTAGAATGTTCTCATTTTTATGGCTGAATAATATTCCATTATATATATGTACCATGATGGACACTTTGGATTCATCCATTGATGAACGCTTAGGTTGTTTCCATATCTTGGTTATTGTAAATAATGGTGCTGTGCACATGGGGGTGCAGATATCTTTTTGAATTAGTGGTTTCATTACCTTTGGATATATTCTCAGAAGTAGAATTCTTTATCATAGTTCAATTTTTAATTCTTGGGGGATCCTCCATACTGTTTTCCATAGTGGCTGTACCAGTTTATTTAATCCCAAAATTCACTGTAAACATTAGAAAGAGAATGTTGTTGGTTTCATACCTGAAAAATTTGAAATGTTGTCATGACTAATAATATGAGATTTAAAAAAAATAAATTATGGTAGAGACATATAATGAAATAATATGTACTCACATTGTACAGCTTTATATTTATTTTATTTGTATTTAATATTATTACGTGTTTATAGTCATTTATATTTAAAATCATATTTCTTTCTTTACTTTATTGATCTTAGAACTAGAAAAATATGGAAATACGTTCTCTAGTGTTAACAATTAGTACCTCCCTGATGAATACTCTGGAAAGAAGTTGCTATTTTAATTTTCTTTGCTTTGTGATTTCCTTGTTTTCTCAGTGTTTGGAAGTGGGCATGTATTGCTTCTACAATTGGAAAGAAAGTAACAGTAGATTTTATTTAAGAGGTTGAGCTTCACATTTGTCTGATAATGAGAATGGGTGATCTGTTCATTTTGACTGTCTGAATTGTCAGTCTGGATGGTGACATATATACATATATATATACACACACACACATACACACACGCACAAAAAACAACCCTAGCCACCAGAATTAGCTACAAAATGGGCATAGCAGTTATGATTTTAGGAGGTTCATTTTCTGAATGTACAACCAATCACAGTTTTTATTGCTCATCATTTAATCTGTTTTCTAGCAACTCTTTTTAAACCTTTTACTGAGTATTTTGGGATTGCTGAAAGGAATATATTTCCTTCTTAAAGGTTCTTTGGTTAGAAAGTGGTGTGGATTCTTTCTTTAACCTCCTTTATGGACTTATTTACTTTTATATAGTTCATGAAAGAGATATCAATGCTTCTTTTCTTTTTTGTTTTGCTGAAATGAATCTTCAAAGTGAAATCTCCAGGAGCAAGTCTCAGGAAGAATGCTCATCTTCTATTTTGCTTTTGTTCACATTTTCTGACTTAATTTGTCTTTTTTCAGAAACTTTGAGGATGCATGCAACTTTTCCCTTGCTTCTGAAATGATAACTTTGTATTCATCCGGGACCACCCTTAGTCTAGCCATGTTGTCTTTGCTATGACCATGGAGGCATGGTTCTTGAGGGCCGAGGCGTGAACAAGGTCTTACTTAGCACTAGTTTCCACGGTTTATCACTATGGCCATGCCACGTAGTATTTTCAGTCAGGATGGAAACACCCAGCAGCTGGGTGTCCAGCTGCCAATTCATCAGTTTGAGAAGTGAACCTGTTTCCGTCCATGTCTTTGCATGCAAGGCACGGGGGCTGGTCCTGTGGCCACAGTGACTTCCTCCACAGTTTCTTCTCCACCCTCCCCCAACCTGCCCCATGGTTGGTGACAAAAGAGCTGTCATTGTCATTATCTTCTCAGGCACAGCAAGCAGAGCAAGCCAGAAACCCTATGGCAGGGGGATCTCCTCCAGGACAATGGAGCAGCAGGGTGGGAAGAGAGCCCTAGCCTAAGAGACAAACCACTTGCCACTGGAATTTTGGGTGAATTTGAACGGGTCATTCCACCCACCCCTCTGCCCCAGCTGCCTCCTCTGGAAAGCATATCCATCCCACTCGATCCAGAGGTGGGGAGGCTTAAGTGAATCCTTATGGGAACATGCTTTGACACATCAATAGGGCCACTTTAACAAGGTGTTTAACAAGGGTCATACCCATGACAGTACATGGACACAGGTCAGATAACCAGAGGGTGTCAGCTCAGAGGTCAGACAGCTCAGAGGATGATAGCCAGGAAGGGTCTGGTAAATCTGTATGAAGTTGAATGAGGGGATGAGGGAGAGGCACACAAGAAACACACTGTTACCTCATTTCAGCTTCATCATAAACCTATGAGGCATCTATTGTAGTCTGATTTCACAGATGAATTAACTGAGACCCACAGAGACTAAGCCAAATGACCAGAGCAATCCAATGGTGTGACTTTTTTGTTTAGGGGTGTCTGATTCTGCAGCCACACTCTTCATATAACATAGAGAGGCTCTATGCGTGCGTGTGCTCAATTAATGATTGTTGCTAGGCGAAGTATAAAATGTGCAAATCATGATTAATATAGCTATATCAGGGTTTAAATGAAAAGGAGTTTAATGGAAACACTGACTATAGATGTGGGGGCAGAACTGAGGGCCACAGGGAGAGGGTAGTGCTCAGGGACTTGCACAGCAGGAAGCTATTTCCACTCTAGGACCTGAAGGACCCGTAGAGCTCTAGCCTTGCAAGAGGTGCTCCAGCCGGGGCCGGGGCTGTAGAAACAGGACCAGCAGGGAGGACCAGGGGACGGAGATAAATACCCTGATCTGGCCTCTCTATCCTCCTATCCTCTTGTCTCCTGGTCGAACCTTCCCCACCTAACCAGAAGCTAGGGCAAGTGGCCTGGCTGGTGCAATCCACTGGGGCCCAGGAGAAAGTCTGAGAGCAACGGGAGGAGCAGATGTAAAATAATAGCACAGGAAACAACTACAAGCGTGGCCAACTGGGCATCAAATCAGAATTGCCAAGGGACGAAACAAATAATGTGAGTTAAGAACACAGAAAGGAGAACAAACTGGACTGAGAGTCCACGGCTTCTCCTGCAGGGAAGGAGGGAGACGGGCTGTGAAATGGAAACAAAATTGAATTATCGCTATGGCCACATGAAGTGCACTGGGATGGTGAAGAGTGAATTAAAAATATTCCCGACCATTGCTGGGCAAGGTACCACGTAGCAGAACAATGATGACTTCCAGGTTACACTTTGCTCCGGGTCTTTTAGGACACTCACTTTCTCTGTTTCTGCTTCCTCCCTGATGTCCCCCAAGCCTCTGGAAGCACAGCTGCCTCATTCTAGACCCCCGGCCTTCCTTCTGCAAGCAGCCCTCCCTTACTGTGGTGAGTAATGGCTAAGGGTCTTGAGCTGGGATCCTGCCACAGATGGATGGATGACCTGAGCCTGGGATTGCCAGCACCACAGTGAAGGGTAGGCTTGTGTAACCCTAACAAGGTTCTGCCTCAGATGGATGAAAGTGATCTAAAAATATAAACTTGGTGCCAGTCTTCTGTTGGTGTTATTACTCAGTGACTTCGGCTGGAATGAGAGGTTTGGAAATAGAGTGCCAGGTTTGATTAGCAGATCTGTCAATCTCAGTCTGACTGTTCTGTGTGCTGAAGCTCCAGGCTCCTCCTACGTGAAGTGCTCCAGCTGCAAAATCTAAAACAGGAAACCCAGAGTGCTGGGTCTTCACTCTGAGGCAAGACCACAGCATAAGTACAGTGATACCTCTGTGGTGTTATGGTGCAGCCGACTCATCTAGATGATTGTCAAGCAACCATGTTTACTGAGCTCCTGCTATGTAAACTATGTAAAGAACTTTGATGTGTGTACTGTATTAGTTTCCTAGAGCTGCTGTAACAAATTACTATGAACTAGGTGGCTTAAAACAATGAAAATTTATTATGTCACAGTTCTGGAGGCTAGAAATCTGAGATCAAGCTGTTGGCAAGGCCATGCTCACTCCACTGGTTCTAGGGGTAACTCCTTCTTTGCCTCTTTCACCTTCTTGCAGCTCCTGACATTCCTTGTGCAGTGGAAACATCACTCCAATCTCGGCCTCTCCCTTCCTGTGGTTGTGTGTCTATGCCTGCCGGTGTGTGTCGGAGTCCAAATATCCTTCTTTCTCTTGGAAGGATCCCAGTATGAAATTTAGGGCTCACCCTAAATTCAGGAAGATTTCATCTTGAGACCCTTAACTGATTACATCTGCAAAGATCCTATTTCCAAATAAGGACACATTCTGAGGTTCTGAGTGGACATGAATTTTGGAGGGACATTAACACACTAACACACTACAGCATGATTTTATGTTAACCTTGCTGTTATGAACCTTAGTGTTTATTATTTCCCCCAAATATTCCTTCTTTGTTCCCAATTTTCTTAGAAAGCTGTGTGCAAAGCATTTCCTGCTGTGTATGTGTCTTTTCATTTGCTTTGGAATAACCCAAGTGCTCTGTCCACACCTGTCTTTTCTAAATTGTCTTATTTCATTGTGGATTTTCATCTTCTCTGGCATTTTATGTGTACCATAAATCTAAATGTACCTTTTTTCTTTTAATGAAAAAAGAAATCTTTCTTGCACTTAATGTTCAGCCTCCATGCTTATGCACCCACCAGGGACATTCTCAATGGCCCATTTTCATCTAAGGTCTGCAGACAGGTCACTGCACCATTAAATGGGAAAAGAAGAACCTTTTTTCTCGAGTTCAAAATTGTTTCCATTTTGTGGCTTATTGATTTCTTGTATATTTCAGCAGCCTGGCCAGACAGGAGGTGGGGATGTATCCCTCAGGTAGGAGGGGTTCCTGCAACTCCAGCAAAGTAGCCACTATTTCCCATACTCTTAGCCTCTCCCCAAACAGACATCAGATTTACCCCTCAATTTCAAAACACATAGAACAATAAGGGATTCATTCAAAGTTCTACAGAGACAACATCAGGAGAATAAAAATGAATGCAGGTTTGAATTTTTAAATCTACAGTATTTCTGCCCATTACCTTGTGCTATTTGGAGATGTGAAATTCTGGGGACAGCTGGGATGGCAACCATGATCCCTTCAGAATAACAGCCACAATAATGGCTTAGAAACACAGGCGGAGTGCTTTTGATATGCAAACAAACAGCCTCAAGCAGATTTTCTCAATCTCTTCTAACAACCCTGTGAGGGGGGAGCCGCTCATTCAGGGATGGGGAAGGGAGGAGTAGAAGGTTAAGTTCCTTTGCATATTAACAATTTCTCATAATGCTTTTTTTCTACATTTTGCCTTTTATCCTCATGTCACTCATAGCCACATGGTAAACACTGGCTCACTCAACTTCAGATACTTCAAGTGGGTTTATTTTTAAAAGGACCATTTATTAAGGTGAGGGATTGCGGAGAACCACATGGATGGCACAGGTTCAGGATTAGTAGCATCAGAGTTGCTACCACGCAAGGCCCTAGAGATGAGGAGGAGAATCAATTCCTGGACCCTGCAAGGAAGGGTTGGGTGGAGGGGACCTCTCTGCAAAGAGCAGTGACTGCAGTCAGGGGTGACCTTGACAGGAGAGGAAATACCTTGACCTCATCCTCCTTTAATGTAAGCTGTCAAAGACCTTCAGCAGTGTCTGGGTAAAGTGACCAACTTGTCCGGGTTTGCTCATGACTTTCCCAGCATTTGCACTGAAAGTCTCATGTCCCAGGAACAAGTTCAGTCCAGGGCAGACCAGCCCCACGGTTTACCCTACCTCTAGGGCCCATGGGTAGGTGCTGCGCTGGGAACCAGTGTGGGAATCCTGACTCCACCCATCCATCTACTTCCTCATTCACTCATTAGCTCTGTTAGTATTTCCTGAGCCCCTACTATGTGCCAGAAACTGTTCCAGTCACTGGGGATTTAATAGTAAACAAGACAGAGGTCCTACCACATAGATAATGAGGGAGACAGTAATAAACAAGGAAGTAAATAAATATGGTATAATTGCAGGCAGTGACAAATGTCAAGAGGAAGGAAATGGATTCCTCAGGGAAGAGAATGAAGGCTGTGACTATGAGGACCTGCCCTCGTGTAGACGGGTGGTCCCCCTGAGGAGGCGCCTGTGTGTATATCCCTGTGTGATGAGGTGCGGGATCTAGAACCCGGGCCACTGGCACCACGTGTGACGCTCACTCCAGCTCTTCTGCCTCTGAGGCTTCCCTTCAGCCTCTCCCTTTCTGCGGCAGACCATCTACTCCCCAACCCTCTCTCCCAGGAGGCAGGCTAGAATAGGGAGCAAGGGGACTCAGGGTTCAAATCAGGACATATGGGATAACAGGGTGCGTAAGAAGTACAAAGTAACAGGAGGCTCCTACTTCAATCCAAACTACAGAACAACAGGATGCTTGCAGACTGGAACATATCAAACATAAAGTCTTGTCGTCTGCCTACCAACTCAGCCAATGCTACTGAGAGGAAAGAAACATTTATCTTTCCCTCAGCAGGCACCTGCACACCAGCCCGTTAGGTAAATTACCCACCCTTACACTCATGAATATTCACCCTGTAGTTACTCAGACCCTTCTTTAAAAATTGAAACCTAGAGCCCCAAGGGCTGCTGACCTTTCTAACATGCCCCACATTCCCTCCTTGAGTGTGTACTTTTGCTTTAATAAACTCCCGTTTGCTTGCACCTACTCAACCTGCTCTTGAATTCTTTTTTGACCAGAGCCCAGAATCCTCTCCAGGGTTGAGGCCTCACCTAGCATGCTGGGAGACTTCCCCTGACTGGATTTCCCAAAAACATTTATATTCCAAAGATAGAACATGTCTTTGCTTGGCCTGATGTTTATACAGGTGATGGTAGGAAGAGAGAAGAGAAAAGGATTTAGAAGCTGAAGCCATAGAAAAGAAACTCCCATCTCTGAATTTCACTTCCTAGGATTCCAGGTATTTCTCCCCAAAGAGTTCATTATAGCTCCTGGGTTCTGTCTCATCGCATGAAATCAGAGTCAGGAGACCAGAAACCATTTTCGGAAGGCCTGGAGATGCTGCAGAGTTACAATGCCTACCCAGGGTCTCCTGAAAGACCAGAATTACTGGCCTTCTCTGGGAAAATTCACATTTGCCCCTAATTCTGTCATTTCTACCATTCTGTATTGTCTAAAGAGGTATGGTGAGTCAAGTTGAAACTCAGGGATTTCCTGAAATTCTAGAGTGTTCATGTAGAAAATATTTATAACTTCGTTCAAAAAGGAAAAAGAGAACCCTGTTTTATCTGAGGATTCCTCCTCTTCGTTCAATAACCATGAGGCCAATAGAGCTTATCGAGCTTCCTTTCTTCTGGAATTTAAAAGAACATAAAAGGCAGTAATTGATGGCTTGTTCTCAGACCACAGAAACCACTTGTCACCATCCATTAACAACTGCTTTTCAGGAACATTTTCCTTGTCTGCGTTAGGAAGAAATAGATGACAAAGCAATATGAAAAAGCTATTTGTTTTATTCCGGCCAGAGGAACTAAACTAAATTTTCCTGGATGGCCACATACTTGTATGTGACACACATTTGTTGTGCTTGTATGTGGTATTTATTTCTTTACTTATTTATTTATCTCTTGATTTAGTTTTGGTTTGTTGGTTTTGTTTTCCAACCCAGATACGTTACAGGAGTGGCTAGATTCTGAATGGCTTCTTTAGGGAGTTGTACTGATTGATGGTAAAGTCATAGCCCACTGCCTGCAGGACTTGGTAGTGCGCTCTCTCTGTCTCTGTCTCTGTGCGTGTCTCTCTCTATATATGTACATATGTTATATATACAATCAATATGCCAATGCTTAGAGGAGAGAAACTTAACTTATAACCTGATGGATCTCCCTTGTTTCTCAATGTTTTCCCCAGAGACTACCATTTGCCCAACAAAATATAATTCAACATAAGGAAAAAGTTGAATCTGACAACTCTTTTTCAACTTACTGATGTAAATTGGGGACAAAATGCCAGCCTTGATCTGGAGTTTTTAGCTTCTTGTAATTCTGTGTTACGGCCTGAAGATCTCTATCTAGAGAGAAATTGGCAAAAAAAGTTTTTTCTTAAGAGAAATCTCTCACTGACCCTCCCAGAGCTCTCTTATTTTCCTATGCTAGATGGCACATTACCTCAGAAATAGACTCTTAGCCATCAAAGCTGTTTTCTTCAATGAATTACAGACTTTATATGCCTCCTGGTTTCTGAAGAGAGATGGAATCTGATGGATCACAGGGGGCCACTTAATCCTGTTGTTTTCATTAAATTCATCTCTTTAAAGACTCACCAGAGGCCCTGTACTTTGGGGGCAGGGAATCTAAGACTGTGAAGGCCTCCTCTTAGGTGAGGGGGTATGTCACATTAGCCTGCTATATTCACTTAGGATTTGGTGTCCTATAATGTCTACAAAGCTAGGAGTTGCATGTGTCCAAGCCTTCTCACAGGGTAGACATTAGAATTTTCTGGAATGCTTGTTGAAAATACAGACTCAAGTTCCTTTCCAGACCTAGTGAACCAGAATCTTTGGGGGCAGGGCCAGGGGTCTGCATATTTAATAAGCTCTGCCCTTGAGTGCTGTACTCTTCAATCTTGAGAATCTCTTGTTTAAACTGGACCCCCACATGGCGGGAGATGATTCCCTTCATCTAAAACCTTGACAAGTAGAAAGGATTATTCAGGTTTATTCCCATTCTTTATTTTCACATCCAAAGTTCCAAAGTGTAGGATGGAAATTAGACAATATGCATGATTGAGAGTCTAAATAGCATTGGTTAAGAGTGTTTTTGGAATACTTTAACACGTATTTATCGAGTAACTTTTCGACAGTACGCACTGTGCTATGCAGTGGAAAAATAAATGAACAAAACACGGTGGCTGTCTGCAAGAAACTCACAAATAAGGAAGGCAAAGAATTCCTACATAACATGGAAAATGCAAAGCTAGAGTCCTGTAGCGAACTTGGAGAAGAAAATGAAGCAGCATTGCACTACTTTCCAACTTTCACATTGCGGTGTAGTTTACACACAGAGAAGCTCATCTATCTTAAGTGTGCAGCTCAGTGAATTTCGCACATGTATCCATCCGTTATAACCACCCCCTAGGTCAAGATATAGAGCAGGTTTAGCATCTCAGAAGGCTCCTCCATGGGCCCTCACCATCAGTTCCTCTCCCCAAAAAGTAACCATTATTCTTACTTCTGTGACCATAGATTAGTCTTGGTTGTTTTCTAACTGCATATGAGTTGAATCATACATGTGATATATTTCTTTTGTCTGACTTCATTCATTCAACATTACTCTGTAACACTTCATTCATGCTATTCCCTTCTGCAGTGTTTCTTCATCACTTTGCAGCACTCCACTGCGTGAATGTGCTAACACTGATTCAACTCTATCACTGACGGTCATCTCGAATATTTCCAGTTTAGGACTATAATGAAGAAAGCTGCCATGAACAGTCCTGCACATGTTTTGGGTAGACATAAACACTCACATCTATTGGGTTTATATCTATAGGTGAAATTACTGGGTTAGAGCGCTGCATATATTCATGTTTAGATAACAGCCAGCAGTTTCCAGTGTGGTTGTAACCATTTTCCACTCTCAGCAGCAGGGTCCCAACTGTTCTGCATTCTTGACAACACTTGGTTTGTTCCATCTTTTTATTCTTGGTCATTTTTGTGTGTGTGTGCATGTGTGCATATACATGCATAGGGCCAGTATTGTGGGCATCACAGTTATGGTATTAACTTGCATTTCTGCCATGAGTAATGATGTTGGGTAACTCTTCATTTGCCTGCTGGTCATTTGGATATCTTGTGAAGGGTTGTTTCAAGTCTCTTGCTCATATTTTTAAACTTAATGATCTTTTCTTACTGATTTGTAGGAGTGTTAAAATATATTCTAGTTTACAAGTCCTTTGCTAGGTACGTCAGTGCACATAACTTCTCCCAGCCTGGGGCTTGGGTTTCACTCTTCCTGATGTCATCTGAAGTTCTTTACTGTAACAAAGTCTAATTATTGGCCTGCAGGTAGCCCACCTTATTCTTTGAGGTTATGCCAAGCAAGTTGGAAAGAGGTTCCCTGAGACCAGACCGGTGACCTTTGAGTTGACTACTCAGGCTATTCTAAGGAAAATATGTTAGACCAGAATGATGGTGGTGGTGGCCCTCAAATACCTTCCTGAAGTCATTTCCCTCTGAAAGCCTCCTGCTTCCCCTCGTTGCATGTCAGGTGGCTTCCTGGGTGTCCCCGTCCTTATTTTATCTTCAATGTGGCTGCAGGTACAATCAGCCCAGGCAGAAAAGAAGTCACAAAAGCAGCAGACAGAACCAGTTTCCTGACGTCCCCACGTTCTCATATGCCCAAAGCTGTGCTTTTTCAGCCACGTGTCCTAGAGGGCGCCTGTAAACAAGAACCCCAGAAATACATCTTTCTTGAGCACATTCGTGAGGAAACCGGACTCAGAGTCCTTTCCCCCTTCTTTCTCATCTGTTGGAGTGGAATTGTGACAAAGCATTTTTGTTTGAAAGATTAATTTTCTCATGCCAAAGCGGAGTGTTCACCTGGTGCGTCCTGGGGCCGGCAGCCTCAGGCAGCCCCCGTGCTATGGGCTCCTAGTTTTGCCCATTCTGTCGGTAATCACACTGGTGTGTCAGATGTGACAAGAGCACCTGACACCGAGAGGACAGTAATTGCTTTCCTGGAGAAAAAAATGGACTTGTCTTTTGTAGAGGGCTTGGCCTCCTGGAAGCTGTAAAACTGCACCTTCCAAGTTCACTTCTCTGGGTAACTGATGTTTTCTTCCTTGGACGTTAAAAAAAAAAAATACAGAACCCAATGCTTGAACAATAAAACCCTTTATTTTGTTTTCCGCTATGTGAAGATGGGATTCCCCCGCGGCACACTCCGTCATCACGGAAAGTGAGAGTAAGGAAGGATTAGGTCCGAGGAGACACCCCAGCCAAGCATCCCGCGGCCCGGGTATAGGGGTGGAGCCCTTGGTGGTTGTGTTGGCTGCTGGGGCTGGGCCCGTCCCTCGCAGAACGACTGGGACTCCGGGGCTGGGTGTGTCTGAACCCCAGGAAGGTCTTCCAGTCCCCAGGCAGCATTCGTGTTGGGGGGAGGGGCAAAGAGCGCGGGCACTGGGGGTTCCCAGAACGATGTTTTGAAGACTCTGTTTCATAAAACACGGCTGTGACTCTCCCTATTAATTTTTGCCTTCTGTTTGTTTTTAAGGGAAATATAACCAACCTTGTTGAGACCGAAATCATAAAGATGTTATTTTTTTAAGTATCGTATTTTTTAAGAGAATCATTGTTTGAGAAGACTTAAAGAAGATAATTGTAAGAGAAGTGTTATAACTCGTGACAAATACAGCTTCCGTTTGGTTTGGGGCCTCTGAGTCTATGATGTTGGTGTGGATCCTGAAATTAGCCGTGAGTTACTCCCAGGCTAGTCTGAGGGGGAAAGAAAAGAAAATGTCCATATGGGCTCTTGGTTCTCTTCAGCCGTGTCGGGTACTCTGATTCCTTTGTAGGCCTGGTCATTGATCTGCCGGTGCTGAAAGGCAGATGTCCCTGCAGTTCCAAACGGAACATTTCCTTCCAGAATGCGCCCTCTTCACAGTACCCGGCGGTGGGTGTGCCGCCACCACCGGCTTTGTAAGAGAGCGCATGTGCAAGGACTTAGGCTGAAGAATTGATTTCTTCACCACTCCCCTTAGAACCCTGAATTTATAAACCCCTCTCACCCAGCTCATCTTTGCTTTTACCCACCTTTTAAACATTTGAAAATATTTAATTTAGTTTTTTCTTCAATGACTTCAAAATCTTGCCAAATTTGGCCTGTTTGACTTCAATGATAAAACACATGTGCCTGGCACAGTTTGACCAGAAAAATGAAGTTCTTTTCTTAGAATGGAGCACACACTCTGATGCATGCTCTAAAATGTGAAGATCTTCCCTCCTTCATCCAAAACTCAAATGATCCGCCAAGCAAAAGGATCCTCATTAGCCAATGAAAAATCCAAACTCCTTTTATCCAGTAAATGGAAAACACAGGCTAAGTTATAATACCCAGTGGCGATGCTACCTGGGTGGTCAAGCATTTACCCCAGGTCACCAGGTTAAACTGTGGCTTCTGCCGATTACAAATCCTGATTATGTCATTTCCCTAGTACTAGCTGCAGTTCCGGAAAGGCTGCCGAGGGGCCTGGTGCTACCAGTATTTGTCCTACTTCTTTGTGGACATGAAAGCAGTGCTCTAATTCTGTACTATAAACTCTATTATCTGCAGCCAGTATGTCCTATTTGAGGGGCTCTAAGGGTGGAGGGGCTGTGCCCTTAGGAGTGCTGGAAAAATGGCTGGTTTCATGCTCTCCACAGATGTAGGCAGTGTACTTTATTTCTCCTCTCTATATCTAAGGTTCCCAGGTCTCTGATCCAGGAAAACACTGAGTTTCAGAACACAGTTTAGCTATCTTCCCCTCTGAGGTCTTTTTCCAGTCTTCTTCCAGTTTAGGTTGGTTTCCTCCCCTATCTAGTATGTGCATATGGTAATTGTCAGTTTAGGTTGTCTGCCTCTCCCATTAGACAGTCATCTCAGTGTCTTTAACACTGGAGTCAGTGCCTAGCACATACAGGCCCTCCCAGTGTTTTGTTGGGTGAATGAATGCAAGCTTGTCAGATGGCCAAGCCGGTGAAGTGTGGCTCCCATGAGCCTTTTGCCGATCGGATTATCCCTTCCCTTGCAGTGGGACACCCAAGCTACCTGTCTGCAAAGGCTGGCCAGGCCTGTTTCCACTGGTGTCCTGGAACATTCATATAATACCTTGAGCAGAGTCACCTGAAAGGCCACTTGGGAAACAGCTATAGCTGGGGTCTTAGGATTGGCCCATCTGCTCTTGATCACCACTGGCTGACTTTGTACCATCAGACCAAGGGTAGAGTCTTATCTTTACCTGCCCTGGCTGTGGAAACAAAGCAGGCTTCTGTTTTCTGGGTCTTTAAGAGTATTTCACTAAACACATGTCCAGGGGACATATACCTTTCAGTAGCCTGTCCTGGAAGTCAAATGATGGGAATGTTTGTTTTATACCCAGTAATAAACTTCAGAGGAACTACGACTGAAGCCATCTGACTAACTCAATGGGTTCCCAATTTTGAGCTCTGTGCCCTAACTCAGAACTATTAAACCAGCTTGCTTGCTAGCAGACATTATGTGGTTATAAGCACAAATAGAAGTCTTTCTGCATAGGGTAGTGGGAGTAAGAGGGGTTATATTACAAACGTTTGGATGTAGATGAAAATTTTTCTGATTCTCTGAAGTGAAGGACAGTTTGTCCTTTAAATCAACTAGGTTCTCATTTCAGCATTTGTCCAGAGGGAAAGCCATTTCTTTGGGCATTGATTTAGGTCAATCTAATTTCTGTTTTTTTGGTCCTCAGCCTAATGATTTATTTTCTCTTTTGAGATTCCATCATGTAGAGCTGAAAAGGTAAAGCTTAATCCACAGTCTTGCAGAGTGGGGTCAGTGACACTAAGTCTCTAGGTTCCCAGTGGGATTTCTAGGAAGCAAAGGAAGAGGGGGCTTCAAGCTATTCCCTTAGAAAGGCATTTTCTGTTTAAACCATTTATTTGGTTTCCCCACACCCTGACTTCTCCATTTGTTTATGCCGTGTGTTTATTTAGCTCAGTCTATCCATTCATTGAAGAGAGTGTATACAAATGTCAGACTCAGAATTTAATATATTAGAAAACAAGACAAAACCATTGTTTCAGAATTTAATAATAAATGCTAGGGTTTCCAAGAGAGAACATCAAATGTATCCTGTCTAAGATGTTAGGAGAAATTTATATAAGGGCCAGGGCTGGAACTTACTCTCCCTCTTTTTCTCCTTAGTCCTTCCATAAGAATACTGCTTGTGTTATTATTAATACTAGTTTGCATTTCAGATTTTCATATTATATTTTTTCTTTTTTTCTCATTAGAAAGTAATCTATGCACTGAATAGACATTGTAAAATTCTAAAGGATAGAAAATGGAGGGAAAAAAGAGAAAACTCTCAATTCTCAAAGAGCTGCTGTGAACATTTTGATGTAATTCTTCTCTTTTCTCTTGTTTAAAAATCTAGTCAAGAACATCTTATGCAGACCACCATAACCTTAGTTTTCACTCAAGATTATAACAAGTATTTCTTCTTGTTATTGTTTATAGTTATTATATAAGCTATTGATATTGTTTAAATGAAGACATACTACTTCAGTATATGGGTATAAAATTATTTACTTAAGCAACCTTTTGTTTATATTTGTCTATTTTCCTTGGTATTATTAACAATGTTGTCATAAACATCCTGTGGATGAATGCTTTATGTAGTTCAGACTTTTATAGAAGGAATTCCCCAAAGTGTAATTACTGGGTGAAATATGTATGGATATTCTTGAGGGTTTTGTCTCTACACTCTTTCTAGCAATGTGTCAGAATATCTAGTGTAGCCATGTAAGTTCCTTTTTTTAAAATTTAATGTTGTGGTAAGAGCACATGAGATCTACCCTACTGACATATTTTTAAGGGCATAATACAGTATTGTTAAATATAGGCACAATGTTGTATAGCAGATCTGCACAACTTATTCACCTTGCATAACTAAACCTTTATGTCTATTGTTTATATATTCTTCATTTAATTATCCCCCTATGTTCCTGGTAGCCACCATTCTACACTCTGATGCTGGGAGTTTGACAATTTTAGATACTTCATATAACTGGAATTGTGCAGTGTTTGTCCTTCTGTGGCTTACTTCATAAGCCATAATATCTCCAAGGTTCATCCATGTGGTTGCATATTGCAGGATTTCTTTCCTTTTTAAGGTTGAATAATATTCCACTGTATGGCATACCATGCTTCTTTATCCACTTCTATCAGTGGACATTTAGGTTCTTTCTGCATATTGGCTATTGTGAATAAGGTTGCAATGAACATTTCGGTGTAATCTCTTCTCAAGATCTTGATTTTTCATGACAATCTCCATAAATGGCAAAAATGTTTGACAAAATTCAATACCTTTCTGGATAAAAATTGTCAACAACTAGATATAGAAAGAAAATACCTCAACATAAGAAAGGCCATATATGACAAGCCCACAGCTGATATTGTATTTAATGGTGAAAAACTGAAAGATTTTCCTGTAAGATCAGGAACAAGACAAGGATGCCCACTCTCACCATTTTAATTCAATATAATACTGGACATCCCAGTCAGATCATTTAGTCAAGGAAAAGGCATCCTAATCATTATCTTTGTAGATGACATGATTTTATATGTAGAAAACTCTAAAGACTCCACAAAAAATTATTAGAATTAATGAGTTCAGTAAAGTTTCAGAATACAAAATCAAGATAAAAAAGCAGTTGTATTTCTATACACTAAGAAGAACTATTGGAAAAGGAAATTAAGAAGGCAATATCATTTATAATAGCATCAAAAAGAAAAAAAAAGTATTTAGGAACACTTAACCAAGGAGGTGAAAGACTTAAACACTACAAAATATTGATGAAAGAAATTAAGGAAGACACACACAAATGGTTTTGTTGACTAGAAAATTGGAAGATTAACATAATGAAAATGTCCATACTATCTTAAGCAATCTACAAATTCAATGCAATCCCTACTAAAATCTTAATAGCATTTTTTACAAATAGGAAAAACAATTCTAAAATCCACATGGAAACAAAAAGCCTGAACAGCCAAAGCAGTCTTGAGAAAGAACAAAACTGGGGGCACCACACTTTCTGATTTCAAAATACATTGCAAAACTACAGTAATCAAAACAGAATGATACTGGCATGAAAGCAGACATGTAGACCAACAGAAGAAAATAGAGAGCCCAGAAATAAACCCATGCATATATGGTAATCTGACTTTCCACAAGGGTGCTATGGGTACACAATGGGGAAAGAACAGTCTCTTCAACAATGGTATTGAGCAACTGGATATCTATACACAAAAGAATGAAATTGGACCCTTGTTTTATACCATACACAAAAACAATTCAAAATGGATTAAAAATTTAAATATAAGACATGAAGTTATAAAACTATTAGGAAAAAAATGGAAACATAGAAAGCTTGTGACATTGTTTTTGGCAATGGTTGCATGGATATAAAAAAATAGACAAGTAGAACTGCATCAAACTAAAGAGCTCTGTACAGCAAAGGAAACAACCACAACATGAAAAGGCAATCCATGGAATGGGAGGAAATATTTGCAAACCATGCCTTTGATAAGGTTTTGATTTCCCAAATATATAAGAACTCCTATAATTCAATAAAAAAATAATGTGATTTAAAAATAAGCTAAAGTTTTGAATAGACATTTTTTCCAAAGAAGACATACAAATGGCCAAGAAGCATATGAAAAAATGTGCAACATCACTAATTGCCAGGGAAATACAAATCAAAGCCACAGTGATATATCTCTTTGTGATTTTATTAAAAAGAAAAGACAAGTATTATGAAGACATTGGAACCCTTGTACCCTATTGGTGTGCAGGGTTATGGGGAACAGTATGAAGATTGCCCAAAAAAACTTAAAATAGAACTACCAAATGATCCACTAATCCAACTTCTGGGTCTATATCCAAAATAATTCCATAAATTCTTAAGAGGTAGGGTGCCATAATTTAAGAACACAAGCTCCAGAACCAGATTATCTTGACTCTAATGGGGTCTTTGCCACTTACTGTGTAACCTTAGATGCATTACTTAACCTCTCTGTGCCTCTATTTGCCATTTGGAGATTGGGGATAAAAATAGTACTCATAGTGAGAATTAAATGAGTTAATATACATGAAGAGATTAGACTATGTCTGACACATGGTAATACTATTTTAGTATTAACTATTATCAACCCACCTGCTATCACAGGTAAGACTGAAGTAAAAGATGACCACTGTAAATCTTTTTTTTACATACTATATCAGAGTATGGTTAGTTAAACAGTGTCTCCCCCAAATTCAATGTCACTGGCAACCTTAAAATGTGACCTTTTGGGAAATAAAGTCTTTGCAGATGTAATCAAGTTAAGAGGAGACCACACTGGATCAGGGGGGACCGTAATCCAGTGACTGGTGTCCTTATGAGAAAAAGAGGGACACACAGATACACAGAGGAGAGGCCATGTGAAGCAGAGACAGAGACTGGAGCAATGCTTCTGCAACCCAGGGCACACTTGGGGCCTCCAGATGCTGAAAAAGGCTGGAAAGGAGTCTTTCTGGAGACTTCAGAAGGCATGTGGCCCTCGCTGTCGACCCCTTGGTTTCAGAATCTATGCTCCAGAACTGTAAGCGAGTACATTTCTGCTATCTTACAGCACCTACTTTGTGGAAATTTGTATGGCAGTCCTAGGACACTAATATACACGGTAAACTCAAATGTCCCATTACGCACTGGGGAGTGTATATGTACATGAAATTACCATGGCATAACCAAGCAGAACTGGCGTTATTTAAAGTCACTAAGCCTTACTAGGGACCCTGAGCAGAATTACAGGCAGTCTCAGAGTGATCTTTCTGGGTGATATGTGGCATCAGTGAGCTGAGAGAGAGACCCAGGCCACCTGCTGTGTTCATACCCACTCCCTCCTCACCCCCAGACCCCATGAGCTTAATGAGGGAATCTTAGCTCTAATCAGCCATTGATAACATGGGCTCATTTCCACGTCCACTCTGTTGCTAGACTGTAATGATGATTGATTCACATTGTAAATGGCCTAAAGTGGCCCTCACAGCCTTATTATTGCAGATACAATTGCCAGTAGGCTGAGCTTGCTGCTACCATATCTGATAATGGACTCTAATTTGCCAGCGAGGTTTGTGATTCTTTGTTCCCAGACGGAGATCCATTTCTAAACTAGAGAGTAATTCATAAATATTTTTCTCCCCAGTCTTGGAGGAAGGCCAGATCTAATTGCCTACTGAAAGACAATTCTATCTAGAGGCCACCAAAGCAAGATATGGCTCAAGCCTGGGGCACAACTCACAGAGCTAGGCTTCTCGTTTTGCAGAAAAGCCTGCTGAGGCCCAGAGAGGAAATGTGATTTATCCAAGGTCACACAGAGAGTTCTTTATGTTCTCCAACACTGTCTCCCTTGTTTCCTGAGTTAGGGAGTCACAGATAGTGCTCTCAGCTGTATTTTGGACTTAAGCCACCTTGACTTCTACTTATTTTAAGCAATGGTAGGAATTACTATTTTTTAAATAGTGTATGTTTTTGTTTCTATTGTGTAATGATGTTGGAAGCTTATTGCTGAGAATTAGGAAAAAATAGAAAAATTGTTTAAAAAGAAAGTTAGGCCGTAATTCTTTCACAAAGAGATGACTATAAGTTAGCATGTTTTATTCACTGACAACTTTTTAATGTATATGTATACATTTTTTATTTTGGATGAAAATTGAGACATATAATATATAGATTTTTCCCCCCCAAATCAATAGGGGGCTCTTATTTTGTCTTTAAAAGTCTCAAATAGACCTTAGGACTCTGGCATCTTGTTCTTTCTGTAACTATGAAGCACCTATCATTAGTCTGCTGAACTGTTCCTTGTTCAGAGACATAGACACCACCCCCAAATTTTCTCTTTTTCTTGTTTTTAACTGTTCTGGTTTGCTGAATCAAAGCAGCTGAATTTGAGACAATTTCAATGTCAGGTCTTTTGAGAATTAACTCATCTTTGTGGGCTTTAGGTACTAAACAAGCAATGGCTGGCTTCACCTGAACCCTGCACATGTATTTTTCACCCTAAAATTTGAGATTTCAACAGGAGACCCATAATCCTAAAAAATGACATTAATGGGGAAAGTGAGCATACACAGACCTTGTCTTATAACAGAGCCCATATACAGTTTTATGTTTCCTGTTTTTCTTCTTATTGAAATTCGGTTATTTTTTCATATCATTAAATACTATATTTTCAAAAGCATGATTGCATAATATTGAGCAATGCAGATTAAGAAGTTCTTTAAGTATTTTTGCTATAAGACATTTAAGTCATTTCCAAATGTTGCAATTATAAATAACTGTTCTGTTATAATGTGCATAACATATTTAAGAGATTACTTCTATTTTTTTATAATAAATACTTAGAAGTAGAATTTGGGGTCAAAGAGTATGAATATTTTGAAGTCTTAAGCAATACATATTGCTAAATTACATGGCTCCTTACGGAGTTAAAAATGAAAGTTGGATTTATAACAAAAAAATTTGGGTTTAAATCTCTAGTTTGCCACTTGTTGGCTGTATAATCACAGGCAATTTTTTCTATTTCTTGACCTAATGTGTAAAATAACAACAATAAGTACCTTATTGGGTTACTAAAATAAATAAATAAAATAGCTATTAAAATGCTTAGCACAATGACTAACACTTAGTACTCAACAAATATTTATTGCTGTTTTGAATTTTTGCCACCAGGCATAAGCCAAGAACCTTATTTTCCAAATCAGTGACTATGGGTGTGGGGTGGAGATAGTAAGAACATTCTGTCTACAAGCGTGTAGGTAAAGTCGATGGAAGAAAGCTATTCTTAGTGCTGGCGTGATGGTGATGAAATATCCAGCCCAAGAGTCAGAGTCTAATCTGGCATTTTGATGATGTCAGTCTCTTCTTAGGGGGAATATTTTGTCAGGTCACACTACTGTTGGAAAATCAGGATTTTCTGAGCGCAACAGTCAACTGCAGACAAGTTAGGCTGCAAGGTTCCCCAGGGGGAGGAAGAGAAGAGAATGGCTCTGTATGGGGTCAAGGAAATAAGGCTTTGACTCTAGACACTTCCCTAAGTTCCCCAGTTCCCACAGGCTGCAAAGGCGGTTGAACTGAAGGAAGTTGGAGGAAAAGAGCTAAAATCAATAAACATAGGCTTTGAGTCGGCTGGACTTGGGTGCAAATCCAGTCTCTGGCATTCCTTAGTAATACAACCTTGGACAAATCACTTCACCTTGACCTCCCTGGGTCTATTTTCTGTTTCTTTAAAGGATGTTAATACAGCCTACTTCACAAGGCTTTTATAAGGCCAAAAGAAAATGAATATAAGACGGAAAGTGGCCAACAAATAGTAACCGCTATTACTATGATCATGTGATATTCTATTACCTTACCTTAGCCTTAATATCCTTACTCATAAAGTGGGAAAAGTAATAATAATTATATTTAAGTTGCAATGCTATCATGAGGATTATTGAAAAAAATAAATGTTTAAGTATTGATTAATCTGTGCAGCAGTATGAAAAACTCCGGTTTGAGAGGAAGAACCCTCACCCCTGAGCACAGGAAAATGAGGACAGCGGCTCTTTAAGGGCCTGGGCACTGGAGCTTCCTCCTGTGCCTTCGCCTTCGCCAGATGTCTTCATTTTGCATGCCTGCTTACTTCGGCAAAACCCGCCAGTCACTGTTTTCTGAGTGCCAAGATTCTTCAGATGTTTAGTTACAAAATCACGCACATCAGAATTTAAGTACATCCCAGGGAGCCAGTTTCGGGATGATCAATGTTTGTTTCCCAACAAGCCTGAGTCTCCTGTGGTCTGCTTCCAAGGTGAAAGCCTTAACATAGCAGTGTGGGAGCACCATGCAGAGAACGGGGGAGTGGGTGGTGCTGCAGAGTACAGGTGCCGAACCTCCAACACCAGGACAGCCTTCCTCTGGTGTCCTGCTGGTTACAGATCCTTCTGGGAGGATTAGAAGTGTCAGGAAGCAGCTGTGTTTTACTTCCAGGGTACTTTCCACCCAGCTACCTAAAACAATACAATCCCTTCTCTCCGGAGCTCACCCTTTGCAGTCATCATTATGTATGTATGAGACTGTGGCCTGGGCAGGGGCAGGGGCAGGTCATGTATGTAAAGCCAAATGCTATTAATGACATAATTTTCAGCTGTTTAAGTTAAATATGAACAGTTTATGAAGCTGGAGCATTAGACAGGCTTACTGATAAAGAGTGGCATTCTTTCTTGCGCATTTGCCTTACATTTGATCCCTATATAATACTCACACCAAACCCAAATGTATCAACTCATTATTATTTACAGTAAAAATTAATACAGCCTACAGAAACTTAGACATGGGACCTGCTGTAAAAAAAAACCCAATGGCAACAAAAGATGATTTTACAAAAGTTATTGTTGATTTGGAAGTTGCAAGGAGAAGTGTGAAATAAATGTATTTCACATACTTTTCTTAATGACCTGATGAGAGATGTAGGTCGATGAACCAGTCATCCTTGAGAATCACTTAGCAGATACTTACTGAGAACTTGCCTTGTGGGTCCTGATTGCTGGTGGCCAGAACACTCCTGGGAGTGAGGATAGAGAGGAGAGAGGGGTTGGCTATGAAAGGTCACGTGGGCTTAAAACTGAAGGACTTGGTCTCAAAGGGATGAGGGAGATGGATCCTTGGTTACTCCTAGGTTTGGGTTTGGGTGGATGCCTGGGCAGTTGGAGGTGATGCTCCCAGAAACAGGAAATGCAGAAAGCAGAGCAGCTTTGCAGAAGCTATGGAAAGCTGTGGAGGGGCCAGTGACCAATTATCTGGTCTTGGTGTCTGAGTCTCTTCCCCTTTGAGGCAGGGCATAAAGAGAGGTGGATCCACAGCAGTACACATTTTATCCAGAGCTATAGAACAGGAAGCCAGTAGTTGAAGAAGAGAAGCTATATTATTCAGCAGTGCCAGGGATCAAATATGTGGGAGAAAGTCTCTTATTGGGTCATCTACCAGGGTGACAAAGCAGAGAACAGGAACCAAGGTATGGGGTGTGTATCAGTTAGCTATTGTGCATAACAAACAACCCAACATGTAGTGGGTTAAAAAAACAGATATGTCTTATTTCTCATGAGTCTTTGGGTCACTTGGGCAGTTCCACTGATCAGGACCAGGCTTGACTGATCTTGGATGGACTGGTTCATGCATTTATCGTCAGTAGGCAGGTTGGATGGCAGCTAGTTGATCTAGGATGGCTTCAGTTGGGATAACTGAGCTCTGCTTCATGTTGTCTCTCCTGTTCCAGAAGCTTGTTCTCCCAGTAGATGCGGGGCTCCAAGAATGAGCAGAAGTGCACAAGACATCTTGAGGCTTAGGCTGTAAAGTAACTTACCCCAACTTATGGGGTAAGGGTGTAAACTCCATTTCTTGATGAGAGGAGTTACAAAGTCACATTGCAAAGAGTGTGGATATAGGGAGACGTGGAGAATTATGTGACCAGTTTTGGGAACAATCAACCCCATGTGACGTCTGGAGAACAGGAAATCTGAGATAAGAATAAGTAAAGCAGAGAGAATATTGCCACTCACAGAGGCCTCAGACAAGGTCTAGTACAGTCTTGTGGGCATGGAGCTGGATGGAAGTGGCAAAGTTGGCATGATCTTAGAGGAAAGACCTGCACCTTTTTTGTCCTCTAAACACTATCATTGTAGGGGACTAACTGATCTGGCAAAAAGCTTTGGACCCCATTAAAAGGGCAGGCAATACTGTATTGTTGTGAATTTGTAAATTACCTTTGAATTTTTTTTTGAGAGTCAGTTTTGTCAGTAAAGCATAAGACGGTGGTTGGCAGCAGAAAGTGGAGGTAAAGCTTCATCCCATCACTGTTGCAAAGAAGCTTACATTGCTTATGTTGAGCCAATAGGGATGTCATCTGCCACTTGGTATCTGCACCCTGAACAGCTGAATGTGTATCAGCAAAGTTGTGCAACTTTTAGAAAAACCAAGGAGCGTCCAAGGAAGGACAAATAAGAGTGAAGCAGTTAGCAACCCAAGACAGACTCTCGTTATTTCCAAATTAGCCAGAACTTACCAGAATGTTCTGTTGTCCTCTGGTCATTGCGTAAGAGCAATCATAGATTGTACAGTATCCAGGAAATGAAAGTAAGAATGAAGTTCGAGTAAAAGGCTCACAAGGGAAGAGCTAAAGATTTGAGCAGCTCAAGGAAAGACTAGAAATAGACCAATGTCATGATTTGTGGTATAAAAAGTGGCATTCATAACAATGAAATGGGCCCCCTTTTCTTTGAAAAAGTAAGAAATAAGGAAAGTGAAGCTGCAACACATGATATTTAAAGGAAAAGTTTACTGAGTTACTTTTTGTAAGTAATATTGAATTAGCTCTTAAGAGAAGGAAATAGGTTGACTACAAGAATAAGTACAGCATGTCAATATTAGTGTTGCTTAGTACAGATGTAACTTGTGCAGCACCCGTGTAAAAAAACTGTGAAATTCCTTCCACAGGGGTCTTTAAAATGAGATAAGTGCTCTGGAGTGAAGGGTCAAGAGGAGGATTGACTGATCTTTTGAATTTCTTTCCAAGTCTTCTACATTGAGTCCTAACACGCTTTTGTGGGTCCCCGAAGTTTTTAAACTACTGTGTTTCATGCCTTTGCTAATCTTGAGGACTCTGTGTCTGTTTTGAATGTCAGGCAACTAGTTATTCCAATCATAGTGTTCCTCTGGTCTTTGCAAACTCTTTGTTCCTTGGTGGGGGTAGGGGTGGGGAGGGCACCCAGCGTGGCTTTGACAAGCAGGTACGTGCATTCCTCTGGAGTTCTCCGCTAGAACGCAGCCCTGGTCCTGACGCCAGCTCATCTTCGGTGTGATTTTGCTACTCATGCACCACTCTGTCAAGGTGGTGTTACTCAGTTCTGTCAGGAGCTCTGTTATTTGGGTCTGAAGACTTGCTGTAGATTTGACCAAGATGCCCTGAGTTTCAAGCACTGAAAGGAAAATAGGATGGAAACAGGAAATATGGTTCAATTTCCTTATTTACAAGATAAATTGGGTTTCCTTGTTTGATAGAGTCAAAGAGGCACACAGACTGGCTAGAAAACAGCAATGCTCTCCACAGTGAATGAAGAGTAAATATGTGTCAAGTGTGAGACTCTAGCCAAATGAGAGGGAGTGTGAGGCTGGGAATGTATCAAATCAGTAGAAGCAAATGAAATCAAATGCCATCTATCACCCTCTGAGCTACATGGCAAAAGAGTCTTAATATTAAGCAGGCTGTGGACAAACAGCCTAGTGCTCGAGGGAGAGGGGGAGAAGCCCCAGAGCCCTGTGGGCAGGACCTTGGTGACAGGATTGCTGGGGTGTCCGAAGTGGGCGATTCACCAGGGAGCTCCAGCTGCTTACAGCTGACCCGTGTGTTAAATATTCATCACCCAGAGCTCTCTTGGGTGTGCAGGGAGATTTGGTCCAGTCCCCACAAGCAAAGAAGCAGTTTTTCTTTTGGATTAGAGGAGAAGTAAAAAATAAGGTAACACGTTTTTTCCTTCTCCTGAATTCCCAGTGCGTCTTTTGGTACTTTGAGATTATTTTCAGGGCTTACATTAGTCAAAGAAAACTTCTCTTTATTTGACAGCAACTTTTTCAGTGTTTGCATGGGAAGGGGTGGTGCTGGGAACAACTTAGAAGTAATTTCTGTTGAACAGACTGATTTCCCAGAGCTGTGTGCTCTCTCCTGACTCTAGGTGCCCCCATGAAGCACCTGCACAGATGACTGGTTTACCGGTTAGGTTCAAAGGCGATGCTATTTTTATTAGTGGATGAGAGATGCAATGCTATGAAAGATTGGCCATAATATATTGTCAGAGCTGATGGTTGCCTTTTTGGGTTGATCTGAAAAATACAGAAAGAAGCCTATGTTCTACATTCAAAATATTTGTCCCTGATGAGCAGTTTATTAGATCCTTTGCAACATTAGTCCGCAATAATACATAGCACATATATATGTAGGACTTGAAGTTTATAATATTTTCACATTTCTATGAGATAGGGATCAGTGTCTCTAATAGAGTCCAAGAACGATCAAGTGATTTGCCTAAATTCACATAGCTGGAGAATGATAGGGTTAGGGCTTTTGATGGAGACTTCCCTAATTGTAAGTTCACTGTTCTTCTACACATAGCTAAGAAGAAATTTTGAAAGAGGCAAGTTAAGGATGCTAAATCAGCAGGTTTGAGGGGGCAGAGCTCACAAAGAGTGGAGATTGAGTGGACCTAAGGCAGATTTTGCCTCTGACCATTGTGGCCCCCCCAGCACACAGTGGTCTGGTGCAGGCATCTGTCGTTCTGGAAGAGGAGGCTTTCCCAGGGACCATTCACCGCATGATCTGATTGAGCCTCCACTTCCTGCCAAGCCCTAGTCTCATCACTGAGGATAGATCGGGGAGCAAGACAGACCACATCCCTGCCCTTACGCAGCTTTGGTTGTAGAGATGTTAAAGAGGTAAGGGTCACCAACCCACACGGCTCACGTGCTTCTGGCTAATTTGGGTCTACGGTGCTTTCCTCACCAAAGAATATCAAAACTGAATAGCAGAATTGTTATAAGTCTAGATTTGAATCTCTACTTTTCCACCCAATGTTCTTTATAGTAAAGTATGATATAAAATTAGCTGATTTATTGGTTTCTTGAAAAATTAAGATAATGTAGGTGATGCATTCGGTACAGTGCCTGATATGCAGGAAGATTCTGTATATGTCTATTGTTGTTATTAATCATTATTACCAGTGAACTTGCCAAGACATGTGATGATAAGCCAGTGGGGTGGAGTTGAGTCGCTGAATCGTCAATACAAATACCAGCAGAGAAAAACACCCCTCCTGGTGTGGATTACATTTGACTGCATCAGACACAGCTGAGTCTCTGTTGTGATACCAGCTTAACAGATGTGGTAGAGGAAGACAGATGCTCCAAAGTGGCCCTAGTGCTGGGTTCATTTAATAATCAGGAAGGTTTCTTAGAATGCGTAAGTCATGCTCAGCAACGTGCTGGCTGATAGGGGTTAAAAATGAATACAGCGCTTTTCCTGTCCTCAGTTCTATAGCTCTGAGGTATCCCCTAATTACTTCTTTTAAATAAATGTGTCCTGTTTTCTGTGGTGTCAATGGAGGGAGGACTGTCCAGTGAGTGCCTAGAGCTCAACTGTCCAGTGCTGGGCTCACCAGGATTAAGGGTTCGCTGGCCTCCAGTGGCAGAGCCTGCACCCCAACTCAGCTTGCCCTAAGAACATGCTCCTTCCCTGCTCATATAGCAGCCCGACTCTAACACCTCACAGGGGGCCCAAGGTGCATAAGCTGGGGTGCCCAGACAGCTTCACCTCCAAATGGAACTTCTAGGCAGGTGGTCTGGTGCAAAAGTCCTGTCTGTTTATCCTCACACCGAGGCTGTTCCTGGCTCTCCCTCCTACGAGAAGGTTCCGGACAGGAAGTTCCCCTTTCCTGGAGCGCAGACGTGCAGTACGCCCAGCAGCAGACTCCCACTCGCACAGCTTTTCCTGGGATGGTGACAGAAAAGGAACTGTGCGCCTCTTCTTGCTGATCTCGGCCTCTGCATCCCCCCAGTGAAGGCTGTTTGCGCAGCCGGGCGGCAATCGCCTTTACTCGTCGCTCCATTACTTCTCACGAGGTGGAATGAGTACCGATGAAAGTCAAAGTGAATATTGAAAAGTGTGTATGAGAACTTGGGATAAGAAGCCATTTACACACCCCAGTGTTCTTAGGTCAGCAGCTCCTGATACTATGGGGTTGAAAATGGTGTTCAGGTAACCATAGGAAAGTGGTAAACTCAGGTAAAGAATGTGAAACTATTCCAGGTCTACTTTCCAGCCTAAATAAATGCCGGCTTGGCACTTAGGAAACATTGTTTCAGCCTGTGATTGTGTCTCATTTTCAGTTAGTTTCTTATACTAACTTTTTGCACTGGATCTGTTTTGTTTTCCCAGTTGGATTGTTGCCAATATCATTTTTCACATATAGATTTTCATTACTCTTAAATTACGTTATGAGTGTATGTTTAATTTCTTTGGTGTATAAGCGTCCCAAGGCCAAGATCTATGTCTTATTTATTTTGTATCTCTCAAGAGTGGATATTTAATAACTGATTATTTCTTTCTTAACTGTACTTTTATGGCTAAGATAAGAAGACATTCTTTGAATATGGCCGAACTAGAAGTCGAGGGCCTGATAAGAAAATAAATCAAGAGCTATGTTTCTTTTTACCTATTGATTCTCAAAACTTATTTGTTAAAGTATACATATGAGGTATTGTTATTTTGTGGTTCTTAGTGTCTTTAGGATAGCAACAAAATCCTCATTTGTTGGTTGATGTCTTCATGCTTCTTTGTATTTCACTGTATTTCGTAAATCTGCTCTTTGGGTTCTAACTTGGAGGGGCTGCTATGCCTCCTCTGCAGCCACCATGATGAGGTCTTCCATGCGTTCTCACCCTGCCTCCTGCCATTTCTCTTAGGGACTTAACTTAAATTAGGGACAGATATTAATGATAACAGGAAGTAGTTGTGACTTTATCTCTTCTCAGGGTTGTGTGAATAGGGGAAACATCCCTGTTGGGTTCATGTCCATTAGCCTTTCAAAGTATATTTAAAACTCTCAGGTTTTGCTTTGGTTCAGAAGGCAGGCTCATCAAATGTTTGCACATGGTAATACCTCCAACTGAAACAGAAAGCCACCACTACATGAACACATAGCTCTAGAAATAGAATTGTGCCACAGAGCACTTAACTTGCATGGGTTTTTAAAAAAATGAATGTTTTAGTGAAATAAGCACCTTACTAAACCGTCAGGAGTTTACGTGACATTTTGGACTCAAATGCTGCTGTGTCTCTTACCCTGGGACTTCTTTCCTCCCTTGAGTGAGTTTAACTGAAAACTTTTTCCAAACTTGTTTTGATTGTCTTTTTGTGTCAGCTAGTTTTGGTGTCTGAACCGTTATCTTAGGTAGAATCGTCAAGCAGCCCAGAGAGCAGGAGGGAGGGAGAACAAGGAGAGAAAGTGAAAGAGAAGGAGGCAGTAAAAAGAAGGAGGGATGACAGGAGTTGGCAGGAGGGGGTCACTGGCTGGGGGAGAAAGAAACACAGAAAAGGAAAGGATAGAAAGAGTAATTTGGGAAAATTTCTTGCAGCCTACAGAAGCAGAGCAATGACATCGGAACTGGCTTGAGAAGTAGCCCGGGGGCTCTTGGTTGGAAAGAGGAGCACAGGCGGCCTGCGTTTTTGTGAACAGAGGCCAGATGTTGTTCCTGAGCAGCCGCCAGGCAGATTTGCAGGCAGTGGCGCCTCTGTAGCAGATGCTGCTGATGCTCCACCCAAAGCTCTTTGGCTCCTTTGCCACTTTCTGGCACAGAGGCCCAGTATGCTTTTCAGTCCTGACAGCCACACTGGGGGACCCCCAGTGTGCTCAGGGTGTGCGGACACTCAACTTTGCCTTCTGGGCGCCTGCTGAAAGCTGGAAGTGCCTGAGAACTACAGCCATCCCCACCCCTGGGGCAGCCCTGCCCCTAAACTCTGAGGTGTGGTTGCACTGTCTCTACAGCTCCCCCTGCAGAACTGAGTCAAATTTACCCTCTGAGGGACCTCTTTCTTCTTTTCCTTTTTCCACCTGCCCATGTTGCTACGGGTTATCCTAAATACACTTCCTATTAAGCCTTGTGAAACTTCATCCTAGGCTCTGCTTTTGGGATCTTGGCCTAAGATAGCACCCAGTTCTCTAGAAGTCCAGATTCTTCTGCAGACCACTGAGCTGATGCTTCATTATGTGTTCCTCAGGAGTGACCCAGCAGGAGGAAGATTTACTCTACACGTGGATCTGCACTTCCAGTTAAAGAGGACATTCCTCAGTATGCAGTCTCTCTCTCCCCACGCTCTGCTCTTCAAGCACGTGGCCTTGTCTGGAACATGCGAGCCTCTGTCTTGACACAGATGAGCCCCATCCCCGGAGACTCTGCTCCCACAGTCTGCCTCCTCCTCCTTGGCTCTGTCGCGGTTGCTGAAACTCAGCTTTGTCTGAAGTCTGACAGGCGTGTTTCTCCGGAGCTGGGAGTTACTGCTGGGTGCGCTGGGAGTTGGCTCAACTTTAACAACTATCTGATTCAACCCCTGCCTGCTGGTGTTACCTTTGCTTGATTGGGTTGGAGGCCACAAGTTGCAGCAGGCAGACATCTTCACTCAGAGCCTTGAGATTTTCACAGATATTTATCACCCAACCCAGGATGGGTGTTAGAACTAGAGTCAGGGGGTGTGCACTAAAATAGCAGCTGGGTTTGTGATATTTTGAGGGAGGCAGCTAAGGCAGGGATTTCTGGTTTCTTGCGATCCCATAATTGCTGTGTGAAGTCAACTGTGGCTCACCACATCCAGTGACTCAGTTCTTAAGATTCTAATGTGGAGAAGGCCACTTTCTTTCTTATCCTGAAATATTATGAAAAATGTGTCTGAATCTGCTCATTTATTCTCCCACTTATAAGAAAGGGGGATGGGAAATAGCTCCCTTTCTCAAAGTTAGAAAATTAGAAGTGGTAATGACTATTTGCACTTAGTAGGATTGTTTCAGGTGGATCCAGGCTGAGAAAACCTCTCTGCTGATGGGCCCATGGAGCAGATAGAGCAGAAATCCAGATGCTTTTGTGATGGGTCTCATCAGGAGGCCAATGTGAGGCCATGTGGCAGAGATTGTACTAAACTCCTTGAAAAACTCTGTGGCGAACATTTGTTAAGCACCTACTATATGCCCAGTAATGTAGGGACAGATGCTGGTGATGGTGGGGATAAGTTAGAGTGACCTTTTTGCCCTTCAGGAATCATATTGCAAAAATATTATATTATGTTGCAAAAATATGTTAATCTAGTCATCTTTGGTTCAGAGAATTTGTTGCCAATAATAAAGACACGGGAAACCTCTCTCAGAGGGAAAACTTGAGAGCTTTTATTTAAATTGCTGCATACTTGAAATAGGTTGTCTGAATATGTCAGAGATTCCCAAGTCAGTGGTCAGGTGCTTCCTTCTCAACCTAGTTGCAGGAAAAGTGCAGTGAATCATGGTTTTATTGGAGCTGTTGCTCATTGTGTCTTTTGTACACCTCTTATTTCTTGAAAGTTTCTTGTAGGAAAGTCAGCTTTAAAAATATTTAAACTTAATTATTTTGACAATAAATTAATGAAAGTAAACATTGCTAATAGGGATTGTAAACTGGAACATGTAACAGTTACATCTTTTTTTTTCCTAAGGGCAATTTTTATTAAATAACTATTATTGCAGAAAACATGAAGCTTGTTAAAAAAAATCAAACAGTACAAAGGTAAAAAAAATCCCAACCCCCTCCACAAACTCCACTTCCTAGATTTGACTTCAGCAACTGTTTGTATATTAGCTGAACATTAAAGTGGAAATGTTATTTGAGGCACTGAGAGAAAAGATTTCAAAGGAAAGGGAAAATCTCTTCTAAGGAGATAGCCCGATCACAGCTCTACGATGCATGCACGTCTTATATTGTATAAGGGCTTAGGTGTCTGAATTAAATGAGAGCTGGTGTGAAGATTTTTGCCATTGGGTTATTGTAAGTTTCTCCTCCAAAGTAGGGGTGCTTTAACCTTTACTTTGCACCCATATGGGGGTTATGAGGAGACTGCTTAGAACTTTTAAGATACCCCTGAAGTTTGGGGGTTTGCTGGGCCAGTATATGGGCCCAACAAAAAAATCAGAGAGGTTGGAGATAGGTTGGCCAGAAGCTCTGAGGGAAGGAGAGAGCGCTGCTGACTGGGAATGCTCTAGTCCTCTAGAGTTTCGGGAGCTTAGGATGGACCAGGGTTTTCCCATGGACTGGGTGCAGCCACGTGAGAAGAACCATTGTGGGGTCAACGCCAATTAAAAATGCCAACATAGCAGAAAGGGGCCAAGAGGAAATGACCAGAGTTTAGAGACTTAAGGATGGAGCCTTAACTGATTAGTAGGAACAGAGATGTTCCTACTTGTATTAGGGAAAGTATAGAAGAAGGGGATGTCTGAGGAATCCATGAAACTGTCCACAAGAGAAATCAGTCAACATAATTTTTTGTCAAGGTGAGAGAACAACTTGCTACAGCGTCAACCCAGTGAGAACCCTCTGACCTCCTTGCTTTGCTCCTCTTCTGAGCCCTAACTCTGGATGGTCAAGTGCCGAGGGGATGGAGCAAGGATCCAGCCAGCCACTGCGGCCCAGTGATGACCCCACCTGCAGCACACCTGAGCTGGGGAACAGGGAGAGATCTCTGTTTTAGATTAAGTGTGGAGTGTTGATTATTAGGTGAATATTAAAGTATTACTAAATTTAGATTCTTTTCTGTGACTTAAGATGACTCTAGGAATTTTTATTTTGTAAAAAATCTCAGAAAGATCTTGTCCTGCTTAAGTTTGTATCCAGGGTCAAAGGAAGAATGACTAACCCCAACAAGTAAGCACCAAGAGAAAGAGTACAGCTCAAGAATCATGCTTGTCTTTTAACAGGAGGGTTATATAAATGCATATATGCAAGCCTATGTACATATATCTTAAAGTCAAACTCAACACACTTGCTCAACGATTAAGGATTCATTGGCATCTGCTCTAAGAACAGCAGTGGCCTTGACTGACCCTTCTAAAAGTAGCACTGAGATTACAAGGAACAAGTAAATGGACACTTAAATAAATATGAGACACCCTCTTGGAATTGTATATCTTCATGTTACTTGTATTTATTTGCTCAGTCACATTATTCAGAGTAATTAACAAAAGACAAATCTTAAAAATCTCAGAAACTTAACCAATACAACTTTATTTCCTGTAAGGACAACATAGGATTCTAGTGGAGAGTGCTCCCCCACCTTGTAACCAGACATCTGAAACACATGGTCTCCATGGTCCCCTTGGCAGAGGGAGAGAATGAGGCAAGATCCCACTGGCCAGAACCCCGTCAAATGGCACCAACCCAGTGCAAGAGGGACTGGAAAGTGCAGAGGAGTGCACACACATTTCGTGAGTTTTGACTCTCTCTGCCTCACATCAACACTCATATTGTATGTTCATCAATATTTATTTAGTTCTCTCTATGTTCCACACCCGTAAGATGACAGTAATTATGTGTACCTCCATAAGATCGCTATAAATAAGAAGGAGATACATCTTTAAAGCTCTTGGTACAATAGTAACATGAATAAATGCTGGTTCTCTTCCACTAATTTTGCCTCAAATCACTATGATGTGGTTATAGAAGATAGAAAAATTTCTGAGTAATGATAGAAATCCCCTTCCTCAAAGAGTATGCAACTTCAGAGATATCAGTAATACTTGTACACAAATATTAAAAGTAAAAGACATTATGAGAAAGCTACAGGGTTGATGTGAATGAGAGGTTCAATAAGAAATCAGAGGAAGAAATGTCATTCTGCTATAAGGACTTCCTGAGAGAAGTTGTATTTGAGCTTGATTTTGAAGAATAAAAGGATTTCAAGATGAATAAGACAGACAATTTGGGGAATCTATGTGAAGAGAATGATTTGAGTAAAGGGGCAAAGTTAAAACATTAAAATACTGTTTGGAGGGGTGAAAAATGGACCAATTTTGACTGCAAAGGGAAGTTTAAAATAGGTTACTGATGAGAAATAAGATGAAAAAGTGGGCAAGGTGTATGGATTAGGGAGGGTCTTGAAAGTTAGCTGAAAGAGTTTGAACTTTACCCTGTAGGTAATGGGGAATCATTACAGAGTTTTAAGAAGTGGAGTGATAGCATCAAAGTGGTGCTTATAGAAAGAGTACAACATGATGGCAAGTAAATAATAACAAAGCCCCCCACTGTCCCACATACATCAAGGAGGAGGATCAAGAGAGAAAGGACCTTACAGAATGCTAAACCCAACCTTGATAATACAGATGAGGGACTTGAAATCAGAGAAATGAAATGATTAGCCTGAGGTTATCTAATGAAACAGGAATGGGTACAAGACGTTCTGATGTTATCATTTTGATGCTGTCTCCTCCTTAGTGACTTCTTTTCAACACTTGTTAACATTCTGATAGCCCAGGACAACTTGGGATCTCAGGGTGCCCTCCGTGTTTCCTCTTAGGAGGAAACTAGTCTGGGTGCCCTTAACGTGCCAGTGACTTAGATTTCTAGACTTCCCAGACATGGCCGTATTTTAGTCCACTCAGTATTTTCTGAATCTGTTGCTGTGGGTACTACAAAGATGACCATGAGATTCCTGACCTCAAGCATATGGGAAGTTAGTATCTTAGCAAAGCATTGGAAATTCCAAAAGGGAACAGAATATTTTAGCTGGGGTTTCTGAAGAGAAAACCTAAGGGGAAAAAAATGGCCTAAAGATCACACTCACAAAGAAATGAATCTCTGAAGTTGGGCATTCATTCACGCACTGTGGAAACAGTCAATGGGGAGAAATCTGATGCCGTTCAAATTGCTCTAGTTAGAGTTTATCTGCCTCTCCTGTCTGTGTATGCAACTTTGGTCCCTAGTGTGGGAGATTATAAGTCTATATGAAAAAATACTTGTACATACACACACACACACATACACACACATTTCTCTAATAATTATAAACCCATTGTAGTGAAAATTTGTTCTTTTATTTCCCTTATTGTCTAATTTCTTCCCTTCCTGACCTTCCACTTCAGGGAATACTTAATATAAGATTTCAAAGTGCATTTTGCCTTGTATCTTGAAAATTTATCAATGATGATACCAAGAATCCTCATTTGAAGGTCAGATAACCATCCAGTTATGTCCCAAAGGTGGGGAGACGGTAGCAGTCCAGTCCACATTGCAGGCTACAAGGAAGTGCTCTGCAAAGACTTTAAAACTAATAATAAAACCTCCTAAAAGTTCATCTCCTTTGTATCTCCTTGCTGCTCCCCCAAAGTCTAAGTTCTCATAATTGCAAGCCGCTCTCCCTGCCCAACTTGCACTGCTGGTGGTTGGGGTCAGTCACCACCTTTCAGAGCTTACTGAGGGGCCTCAGTGGAGATGACCACCCTCACCATTCCCCTCCCTTTCCCCTACCCCATCCCCCTGGATGGAAGGGGAGGACTGGGAGGGGATAGGGGCATGGGTTTTGGGAAGTGCAGGCTTGGGAGGGAGTGTTATTTCTTCCAGTCATCACCCACTTGGGAGGGAGGAAAAGGTTCCCAAAGCCAAGGGAGCACCCTGCATTCCTACAGCCTCCCCTACACCCCCCACCCCCCCAGGCTATCTACACAGCCAACTAACTTGCTAATCTGCCCCTAGTGACCAGACAGGAGAAAGTAACTAGGGAGAGCTGGCATGATGTGGCCCTGTCCTTTCCTTTTGCAAATTTACCAGTTGCCAAGAGGCGTGATGCCTGCAGTCTAAAGGTGTCCACAGAGAGACTGGACGGGGGCTGAAATTTTGACAATACTGTTATTGCACGGGGTGGAGGGGAGGGTGGGGGAAACGGGGGTTAGCAGGAGGGAGGCAAGTCTCTCTTGGCATTCCTTCCTCTCTACCCAGGAGATTTCTTCCATCTCCTCTATTTTAGATATAATCTGTAACAGACAAGGTTTGTTTGAAAAACTCACTGTGCAAATTCAAATTCATCTTTCTAACTTGCAACCTGAATTAGAACTGCCAAGTGGAGACTCCTGCCTTCTTGACTAGCAGATATTTAAGTATCTTCCCTTTGGGGATTCTTGTGTCTGTTGATAGACAGCTCAAGAACCCTGGAAATATCTTTCAATTTGGGGCCAGGGTGGGGCAAGTCAGGTTCACACTGGAAAAACCTGGAATGCTATCATCCTTGTACTGCTGCTGCTTCTTGCTGCCACCACTGTTAACAACACATCCTGCAGAGGTGGGTAGATGCCTCTGCTCATCCAGAGCTCGAGTAGATTTCCAAGGAGGGCATTTCCTCCCTCAGTGCCACCTGTGATGGTGGTGCTTGCTTACAGGTCTCAGATCTTAGACTTAGTGCCCCCCAAAGCTCCAGCCATCAGAGGTCTGGCTTTACCAGAGTGTACAGAGCTCATTCTGTGAAGATCTAGAATCGCTGTTCTCTTTTCTCTCTTAGAAGCTATCTGATCATGTCAGCCAATGCCTTCTTTCCAGGCCCTCAATACTAAGGTCTCAGTAACCTAATTTCCCCCACAAGGGGCTCTAATATCCTCTCAGAATCGGCAGGCAGCAGTAAAGAAGTTCCCTCGCTGCTCTCCTTTCCCTTCCCCTGGGTCCTGATCAGATGCAGAAGCCCGGCCGTCATTCCAAGACAGACGGGCCCTCTGGTGACGTCCCCTCAGAAGGCAGACACAGTGATGTTCAGGCTCCACTCGCCGGAGAAGCTGTCGGAAAAACTGTCTTTACTATGACCCAAAGTTAAAAGCATATTTTGTGAAAAGAAAGATTTAGAAAATGTTCCAAATTATAAGAGACTAAAGAGGCACAGGACAGAAGAATGCAACACAAGACCTCAGATCTCTCTGCCACAAAAGACATTATTGGGGGAATTGTCAAAAATAGCAATGCTGTAAATTAGGTAATAGTAGGTAATAGTACCATTTCAATGTTAATTGCCTGTTTTTGATAATTATATTGTGGTTATATAATTAATATTTTAAAGATATAAATACTGATTTAGGGGTAAAGAGGTATTGTGTCTCCAATTTTTGAATGGTTCAGAAAAAGTATTTTATGTATGTGTGTGTGTGTATATATGTATGTATATATGACACAAAGCAGACATTCATTTGTTGAGTGAATAAGTAAATCAATTAACTTAGCACTCACTGTGGGATGGCTAATAGAATAAAACTATAAACCTAACTGAGAGATAAAAATCAACCCTTTATTTTTGCTGTGCGGTTGAATTACTTTGCTGTCAAACAGAATGAAGGGAGCATTTGTATTTTGTCACAGATTATTAATAACTTCTATAACTCACATAACACAAAATTCATCCATTTAAAGTATATAATTCAGTGGATTTTAGTGTATTTACAGAGTTGAGCAACTATCACAATGTAATTTAGAGCAATTTGATCATCCCCCACATCAACCCCATACATTTTAGTCATTGCTCCCCATCCCTCTACTAATTTCTGTTCCTATAGATTTGCCCGTTCTGTACATTTCATGTAAATAACTGACTTCTTTCACTTAGCATAATATTTTTGAAGTTTATTCACACTGTAGCATGGATCAGTATTCCTTTTTATTGCAAATATCATTCTCTTATTTGGAAATACCACATTTTGTTTATTCATTCATCAGTTGATGGACGTTTCGGTTGCTTTCACTTTTTGGTTATTGTGAATAACGCTGTAAGAACATTTGTATACAAGCTCTTGTGCAGACATACGCTTTCTTTTCTCTTGGGTATTTTATTAGTTTCCTATAGCGGCTGTAACAAATTACCACACAGTGGCTTAAAACAATATGAATTTATTATCTTGTAACTCTGGTAGTCTGAGATCCAAAACATGTCTCACTGGACTAAAATCAAGGTACTGGCAGGGCTGTCATCCCTCTCTGGGCTCCAGGGGAGCCCTGCCCACCTTCCAGAGGTCACCCGCATTCCTTGGCGGCTGCCCGCTTCTCTGACTCTGACATTCTGCCTCCTTCTTGTGAGGATAATCCAGGACAATCCCCTCATCTCAAGACACTTCACTTCATCACAGGAATGTAGTTCCCTGAGTGAAATTGCTGAGCTTTGTTTAATTGTCAAACTGCTTTCAGAAGTGGCTGCAGCATTTTACATTCCCACCAGCAAAGTATGGGGATTTCAGTTTCTCTACATCCTCACTAACCTTTGTCACTGTCTGTCTTTTTGGTTATGGCCATCCTATGGTATCTCTCTGGTTTTAATTTGCATATGCCTAATGACTAATGATGTTGAACAACTTTTCAGGAGCTGTTAGACTTCTTGACATATTCTGAAAGAAGTCCTTTCTCAGATGTATGACTTAACAAATATTTTCTTCCATTCTGTGGGTTGTCTTTTCACTTTGCTAATATACGATTTTCAACAGAATGTTTTACATTTGATGAGGGCCAGTTTATTTGTTTTTTTCTTTTGTTGATGTTGGTTTTTGATGTCATATCTAAAAGACAATTGCTTAACCTGAGGTCATAAAGATTTACTTCTGTTTTCTTCTAAGAACTTTATGCTTTTAGCTCTTACATTTAGGTCTATTATCTATTTGGTGTGTGTGTATGTTTGTATGTGTGTGTGTGTGTGTGTGTGTGTGTGTGTGTGTGTGTGGTATTATATAGAGGTACAATTTCCTTCTTTGACATATAATTATCTAGTCATCCCATCATCATTTGCTGAAAAGACTATTCTTTCCCCATTAAATTGACTTAACCCTTATTTTGAAAATCAGTTAACCATAAAGGTAAGGGTTTATTTCTGTATTCTTAATTCTATTCCATTTATTTATGTGTATCTTTTTCTCATTTCTACTATATCTTGATCACTGTAGTTTTGTAGTAAGTTTGAAATTGGGAAGTATAAGTCCCCAGCTTTGTTTTTCTTTTTCAAATTGTTTTGGCTACTCTGGATTCTTGTCGTTTTATAAAATTTACAACCATCTTGTCAATTTCTGCCAAAAGCCAGGTAGGATTTTAGTAGAGACTGTTATGAATCTGTAGACTAATTTAGGGAATATTGCCATTTTAACAACATTAAGTCTTCTGATCCATGAACCTAGGATGTGTTTCCATGCATTTCAATCTTCTTTAATTTCCTTCAACAATGCTTTGTAATTTTCAAGGTACAAGTTTCACCTTCCTTTTGTTAAGTTTATTCCTAAGTATTTTGTTCTTTTTGATGCTATTGCAAATGGAATTGTTTTCTTACTTTTATTTTTGGATTGTTCTTTGCAAATGTATAAGGACACAATTGATTTTATCCTACAACCTTTCTGAACTCATTTACTAGCTTAAAATTTTTTTTGAGGGGATTCCTTAGGATTTTCTATGTGTAATATCATGTCAAATAGATTGTTGTACATTTTTCCAGTCTGGAGGCCTTTTATTTCTTTTTCTTGCCTAGTTACTCCAGTTAGAAGGCCGATACAATATTGAATAGATGTGACAAGAGTAGAAAGTATTGTTACTGATCTTAGAAGGAAAGCATTCTGTCTTTCACAGAAAAAATAAGATGTTAACTGCATATTTTTGTTTTTGTAGATGCTCTTTTTCAGATTAAGAAAGTTTCCTTTTACTCCTAGTTTGCTGATTGTTTTTGTCGTAAAAGTGTGTTAGATTTTGGCAAATGCCTTTTCTGTGTCTATTGAGATAACCATGTGGTTTTTGTTCTTTATTCTGTTAATATAGTGTATTACATCGATTGATTTTCAGATGTTAAACCAACATCATTTTCTTTGATTCTTAAAACATATTTATAATAACTAATGTAAAATGTTTAATAAGTTCAATGTCTGAGCCTCCTTAGGAACTATTTCTTTTGACTGATTTTTTTCCTTTGTATGGACCTCACTTTTCTGTTTCTCTGCATGTCTTTTTATTTTTTTTGTACTGAAATAGGCATTTTAAATAATGTAATGTGGCAACTCTGGATATTAGATTCCACTCCACTCTGCAGAGATCATCATCATTGCTATTTTGTTACTGCTGTTTGTTTAGTGACATTCCTTAACAAATTCTGTAAAGTCTGTGCTTTATATTGAGTCACTGAGGTCTTTGCTTAGTTAGCTTAGTGGTCAGCTAATGATTGCTCAGAGATTTCCTTACTTGCCTTGAACCAGTAAGGCTTCCACCCTTTGCTGAAGGTCTGTGTGTGTGTTGGGCATGCCTTCAGTACTCAGGTAGTTTAGGTAGTTTGTAGCTTTGTCTTAGTCTTCACTCCCGGATTGTACATGGCCTAGAAGTCAGCCAGAGATGGGAGACTGGGGTCTTCTCAGATATTTATGGGAAATGTGCATGCACAACCTGGCATGCATGTATGGTCTACATCCCCAGAATATGTCCCAACTTTTCAAAGCCCCCCTGTGGATATCTCATTTTTTCCAGATATTCCTTTTACATTTTTGCCCAAGTTCTTATTTGGTCCGATTGGTTTTGCAGCCTCAGTTAGCTGTGATGTTAAACAATTACCATTGGTTGTTTTCAACAAGAGCTCTGGAGATAGGGCTTTTCTGGCAAGCAAGCTCCAAGTCAGGCTGAACAATGATTGGAAATATGGCTTTTTCATGGAGCTGCAAATCAAATAGTGACACCGATCTGGAGATGGAAGATTTGGAGCAGTTCAAATGAAGTCTATTCCTTCTCGTAGGTGCAAGGCTGCTAACTTTCAAGGCTTTTATGGAGTTGTGGAGAGGGCAATGGGAGCAGACAAATTAAAGGTTCACAAAGTCCTTTGTCTTACCAAGGTTCAACTGTTTTTCTTGCATATATGCTCCTCAAATCATTATAGGTGTTTCATTAATTCTTAGAGTTCTGAAGAAGTTGATTTTGAGTATTTTTGCCATTGCTTTGTTGTTTTCATGAGGAAGCAGATTCCCATCAGTCCTCATGCTGCCATTCTAGAACTTCTTCTCCTCTGCAAAAATCTCACTGCTTTGTTAATATTTGCATCTGTTAACTAGTTATGAATAGAAATTATGAGTCTGAAGAAACAAATTAGGTTTAACCTTGGATAAATTAAGTAGATTATAAGTCATAGTGATATAGAATAAGCCAGAAAGAATCAGGTTGATTATCTAGTATTTTGAACTTTAAAGAATATTCCTGTAAAATAAGAATATTTACAATACAGAGCTCAGATGAGGGCTCAGAGAACAAAGAGCACATGGGCAGAGGGAAAAAATCATATGTATATACCAGTCCTGATAATTACCCAAGCTCTTCAGTAAGATAGAAAATTCTTCCTACCTGTTGGCTTGATATTTATTACAAAATTCTTATTTAATTTTTCTGATGCATAAACTCCAACTGAGAAACAATTGAAGGTCCTCTATTGTTTATTTCATCAATGTATTATAATTGTTATGGGATATGAAATTTATTCATTTGTTTAAGTGCATTTACCAATATTATGTTAATCACTATATAATTTATGTAAGCTCTTCCGGTAATAAGGAAAACCACAGACCCTGGGATCAAATTTCCTTCTCTTATACTGCATAAATAAAATGTGAACAAATAGATTCAAATTCGAATGCAAGAAGAGGCCTGGAGTTTTGACAGATAGTAGCTTGTTTCTGAAGATCATATACATGATAGACACCATTGCTTATTGAAATATACATGTTCAAATTCACATAGGTTACTGCTTATTCTTTCAGCAATAGGAATAAAAGGCAATGCTAATGTTTTAGATGATGGGACAAGATACAGAAGGACAATTTAAAAGAAAATTAAACTCTTTAAAAAGTTTGAGGGTACATTTATGTTTTCACTTCTTTCAGTAGTAGTAGTATAAATACATGACTGATACTGATGGAATCTTTTTCAAGTCTTTTGTTAATTCATCATGAAAAAAGCATCTGGTGATTTGACATTTTCTGAATTATGATTCTCCTCAAATCCTTGTTTTTGTTCCAAGCCTTTGCCGTGAATCCACTCCAAGGAGCGAAGATAAGTCGAGCTGCCTTGCTCTGAGCAGCTCAAGATGTCCTGATCCTATGGAAGCTTTGCGGTGCTTACTCTTATCGCAGCAGCCCCTTCTTGAATGGGGCCAAGTGGAGTCAAAGGTGACTGTGTGACTGCTCTTGGGCAGGGGGCAGTTTACGGATGAGTCAGCTGTTAGCGACATGCCTTTCTTGCAGACAGCTGAGTCAGAGCAAACTTAAGGCTAATATCCTGACAGCTTTTGAAGACGAATTTACAAGATATTCCCTTCAGCCTGGCACAAACCCAGATAACTAAACAGAATTCGAGTTTTGTATTTTTTTTTCAGTTGTGTCTGGGTGTTTTTCTTTCTTTTAAAAAAGTTGACTCAAAAATTTCCACTGAGTTCCAATCAATATGCCATGGATGGGCCAAGTCATCCTGGCAGGGGGAAGAACTGAGATTTTGTTCCTGAGTGCCATGTCAGGAGGTAGGGTTCTCAGAGGGAGGGCAGAACCTCCAGAGACCTGGTGGCAGCGAAGACAGATGGCTGCACATGGCCCCGCTGGAGGCTGAGGGGCGCTCCTTCGGGACTGTTGGCATGCCTGCTTTGGCTTTTTCCTTTGTTTCACTGCTATGTGACTTGAGTAAGCCATCTGACTATATTTATACCTCTATTCTCCAGCTACAGAAAGTGAGAGATATTGTGACGATGTATACTGTAACTTTTTTGCAAAAATATGTTCTTGGATAGCTGAATATACACTTAGTAAATTAAATCATATAATTTCTCTGACATAATATTTCTGAGATTGGCTCTTCTCCCTGATAATCTTCAGTTGGCAATGGTGCTGACATGTGAGCCTCTAAAGTCTTTGTCCTCAGCGTCTTTGACAAGGAGTTAATGATTTTTAATGGAAGAGCTTAAGAAAAATTTTTATTTTTTAATATATACATTTGGATATATATAATATTAAATTTGGAAGTCTGTAGGTTAGTGGGAGCTCAGAATGAGAAGGGCTCTAAGTTCTAAAATGTATTGTTTCATTACAACAAAAATTTGGGGTGCTGGCGTACTTGATGTGGTTGATGTTAATCTTTTGATTAATGACAAATTGTCAATAACAGCTATACATACAATTTGGATTGTAACAGAAAATTTCTTTGGGATCCTCAGGGTAGCCTGCATCAGAAGTGTAACAAGTTGTATGGTTGTGTTGTAGAAAACAACATTTGGTAAAATACAGTGCTAGTTACACAAGGGCTTTCCTACATTTTTGGTGAAGTACAAGTAAGTGCAAACTTAGATGCAGTTTGCCAGTTTTTATGTATTGGCACATATCTTTGAATGCACATATATTTGTACCCAGAAATTGGACTTCTAGGACACATATACAAAGTGTTGTTTGTAATGGCAAATGACTGGAAAAATATGGAATTGGTATAACAAATTATGGTTACCTTCAGACATTGCTCACAGAAAGCCATGGAAAAGAACAAGGAAACCCTTTATATGATGATATGGATCTATCTAAAAGACATTTAGTTAATTGAGTAGCAGAAGATTATAACTATGTATCTGTATAAATAAAAATGGATAAATGTAAACATAAATGTAACACTTGTATGGAATATGGGTGGGAGAATTAATGAGAAACTCTAAAAGAAATTGTCTAAAGGGAAGGGATAGTTGTACTGAGAGACAAATATGAGGCATGCACTTACCTTTTGTAAATGTCAAAAAAAATACCACCTTTCTACAGTATTTTTGTTCTTGTATTTGTATGGAAATACTGGCATAGGAAAGATGGTCAAAAATATTGAATAAATAAATGAAGTTTAAGTTAGCAAGAGTTTTTTCACATAGAGCTATATTTAATGTCATAACATGAATTACAGTAACAACTAGTATAAATAATTTCACTAAATGAATGTTGTTATGGTTACCTATTGCTGCATAACAAACTACTCAAGTATTTAGTGGTTTAAAACAAATTTTTCTGATTGTATCTCACAGTACTGTGGGTCAGACATTCAGACTGGGTTTGGCTGGGCAATTCTCTCATGTGGCTTGGGATCACTTGGCGGCCTTCAGCTGCTGTCTCAGAAGGCATGAATAAAAGGTACTCTAAGAATTAAGAGGAGGAGGACTAATTCATCAATAAAAGAGTATTATCACAAAGCTGTCACTTAGGGAAAAGGAATTTTGCAGCATGAAAATACATTATTTTCATCTCTCAACAATTTTACCTATATTCTCTCCCAGGTTACATTCAAGTCCTCACTGTCATAAATAAAGCTGTGCATTTAATAAAAACATATTCACTCATGTCCTTTTAAGAACCTGTGTAAAACTGGTTTGGATCGCAACAGCTGGAACTAGTGTATTAGAATACATAATCTAAGTAAAATGGGATTGCTGTCCAGAATAGCTACACTGGTGTATACTCCTGCCAACGATGTATGAGGATTCCCTAGCCCCACAATCTTTCACCAAAATTTAGCATTACAGTTTTTATTTTATGCAGTCTTATATTTAAGAATTTAGTTGTGGGTTTTTTTTTTACTTCTAATCATTTTTGAGCATTTCTTCCTATGTTGATTAGCTTTGTGAGTTTTCTATATTGAAATTTCCCTGTTCATATTTTTTGCTCATTTTTAGCTTTGAGTTGCTGTAGGTATTTATTTTTGGCAAAGGCTGGCAGGATAATATCTGATATTCTGGCTATTAATCACTACTTTTTGGATGTTGCATATTTTCATACTCTGTCATGTGTTTATTAAGTTTGTTTAAGGTATTTTTCATAAAACAAAAGTTCTTAATTTTTATTTAATCAAATTAAGTGATTTTTTTATACCTATGCATTCCATTATTTTAATTAGTATTTCCTTACTTTTAGTCCACAAAAATGTTCCTTCTAGATTTCATTTCATAAACTCCAAAGTTTTACCTTTCCTGTTTAAGTTTTCAACCCATCTTGCATCCACCTTTATATATAGTGCTCTTGAGAAGAGATTCAGTTTTATTTTTCTCAATAAAATGAGAGAAACATATTTTCTACATATTTTCTCTATTTAATTTTTCCTACATTATCTATGAGTCAAGTGGTACTTTCTCCATTCACTTGTATTTCTCTTTTTTTTAAATATTTTTTTTATTAAGGCATCATTGATATACATTCTTAAGAAGGTTTCACATGAAAACATTGTGGTTACTACATTCACCCATATTATCAAGTCCCCCCATACGCCATTGAAGTCACTGTCCATCAGTGTAGTAAGATGCCATAGAGTCACTACACTGTCTTCCCGGTGACCCACACACACACCATGTGTACAAATCATAACACACCTCAATCCTCTTCTCCCTCCCTCGCCACCTGCCCTTTCCCACCACTTCCCCTTTGGTAACCACTAGTCCCTTCTTGGAGTCTGTGAGTATGATGCTATTCTGTTTCTTCAGTTTGATTCATTGTTATACTCCACAAATGAGGGAAATCACTTGGTACTTGACTTTCTCCGCCTGGCTTATTTCACTGAGCATAATACCCTCTAGCTCCATCTATGTTGTTGCAGATGGTAGGATTTGTTTTATCCTTATGGCTGAATAATATTCCATTGTGTATATGTACCACATCTTCTTTTTCCATTCATCTACTGATGGACACTTAGGAAGCTTCCATATCTTGGCTATTGTAAATAGTGCTGCAATAAACACAGGGGTGCATATGTCTTTTTGAATCTGAGAAGTTGTTTTCTTTGGGTAAATTCCAAGGAGTGGAATTCCTGGGTCAAATGGTATTTCTATTTTTAGTTTAAGAACCTCCATACTGCTTTCCACAATGGTTGAACCAGCTTACATTCCCACCAGCAGTGTAGGAGGGTTCCCCTTTCTCTGCAACCTTGCCAGCATTTGTTGTTCTTAGTCTTTTCGATGTTGGCCATCCTAACTGATGTTAGGTTTTATCTCATTGTGGTTTTAATTTGCATTTCCCTGATAATTAGTGATGTGTACCACCTTTTAGTGTGCCTGTTGGCCATCCGAATTTCTTCGTTGGAGAATTGTCTTTTCATATCCCCCACTCATTTTTTAATCAGGTTGTTTGCTTTTTGGGTGTTGAGCCATGTGAGTTCTTTATATATTTTGGATGTTAACCCCTTGTCGGATATGTCATTTACAAATGTATTCTCCCATACTGTAGGATGCTTTTTTGTTCTACTGATGGTGTCCTTTGCTGTACAGAAGCCTTTTAGTTTGATGTAGTCCCCTTTGTTCATTTTTACTTTTGTTTCCCTTGCCCAAGGAGATGCATTCAGGAAAAAGTTGCTCACGTTTATAGTCAAGAGATTTTTGCCTATATTTCCTTCTAAGAGTTTTATGGTTTCATGTCTTACTTATAGGTCTTTTATCCATTTCGAGTTACCTTTGGGTATGCAGTTAGAAAAATAGTCCAGTTTCACTCCTTTACATGTGGCTGTCCGTTTTGCCAACATCAGTTGTTGAAAAGGCTGTCATTTCCCCATTGTATATTCATGGCTCCTTTATTGTATATTAATTGACCATATATGCTTGGGTTTATATCTGGGTTCTCTATTCTGTTCCATTGATCTATGGGTCTGTTCTTGTGCCATAACCAAATTGTCTTGATTACTGTGGCTTTGTAGTAGAGCTTGAAGTTGGGGAGTGTAATCCTCCCAGCTTTATTTATCCTTCTCAAGATTGCTTTGGCTATTCAGGATCTTTTGTTCCATATGAATTTTAGAACTATTTGTTCTAGTTTGTTGAAGAATGCTTTTGGTATTTTGACAGGGATTGTATTGAATCTGTAGATAACTTTAGGCAGGATGGTCATTTTGACAACATTAATTCTTCCTATCCACGAACACAGGATGTATTTCCATTTATTGGTATCTTCCTAATTTCTCTCATGAGTATCTTTCAGTTTTCAGGGTATAGATCTTTCACTTCCTTGGTTAGGTGTATTCCTAAGTATTTTATTCTTTTTGATGCACTTGTGAATGGAATTGTTTTCCTGATTTCTCTTTATGCTAGTTCATCGCTAGTATATAGGAATGCAACAGATTTCTGTTTATTAATTTTGTATCCTGCAACTTTGCTGAATTCAGTTATTAGACCTCATAGTTTTGAGGTGGATTCTTTAGGGTTTTATGTACAATATCATGTCATCTGCAAACAGGGACAGTTTAACATCTTACTTACCAGTGTGGATGCCTTTTATTTCTTTGTGTTGTCTGATTGCCATGGCTAGGACCTCCAGAACTATGTTGAATAAAAGTGGGAAGAGTGGGCATCCTTGTCTTGTACTCAATCTTAAAGGAAAAGCTTTCAGCTTCTCGCTGTTAAGTGTAATGTTGGTTGGGTTCATCATATATGGCCATTATTATGTTGAGGAATTTTCCCTCTATATCCATTTTGTTGAGAGTTTTTACCATGAGTGGATGTTGAATTTTGTCGAATACTTTTTCAGCATCTATGGAGATTATCGTGTGGTTTTGTTTTTCTTTTTGTTGATGTGGTGTATGATGTTGATAGATTTTCTAATATTGTACCATCCTTGCATCCCTGGAATAAATCCTACTTGATCATGATGGATGATCTTTTTGATGTATTTTTGAATTTGGTTTGCTAATATTTTGTTGAGGATTTTTGCGTCTATGTTCATCAGGAATATTGGTATGTAATTTTCTTTTTTTGTGGTGCCTTTGCCTGGTTTTGGTATTAGAGTGATGCTGGCCTCATAGAATGAGTTTGGAAGTATTCCCTCCTCTTAAACTTTTTGGAAAACTTTAAGGAGGATGGGTATTAGGTCTTCATTAAATGTTTGATAAAATTCAACAGTGAAGCTATCTGGTACAGGAGTTTTGTTCTTAGGTAGTATTTTGATTACCAGTTCAATTTGTTGCTGGTAATTGGTCTGTTCAGTTTTTCTGTTTCTTCCTGGGTCAACCTTGGAAGGCTGTATTTTTCTAGAAAGTTGTCCATTTCTTCTAGGTTATCCAGTTTGTTAGCATATAATTTTTCATAGTATTCTCTAATAATTCTTTATATTTCTGTGGTGTCTGTAGTGATTTTTCTTTTCTCATTTATGATTCTGTTAATGTGTGTAGACTCTCTTTTTTTCTTGCTAAGTCTGGCTAGTTATTTATCTATTTTGTTTATTTTCTCAAAGAACCAGCTCCTGCTTTCATTGATTCTTTCTTTATTTTATTCTTCTCAATTTTAGTTATTTCTGCTCTAATCTTTATTATGTCCCTCCCTCTACTCATTTTGGGTCTCATTTGTTATTCTTTTTCTAGTTTCATTAATTGTGAGTTTAGAATGTTTATAGGGGATTGTTCTTCTTTCCTGAGGTAAACCTGTATTGCAGTTTCCTTCCCTCTTAACACGGCCTTCGCTAGGTCCCACAGGTTTTGTGGTGTGTATTATTGTTGTCTTTTGTTTCCATGTATTGCTTGATCCCTGTTTTTATTTGGTCATTGATCCATTGATTATTTAGGAGCATGTTGTTGAGCCTCCATGTGTTTGTGGGATATTTTGTTTTCTTTGTGTAATTTATTTCTAGTTTCATACCTTTGTGGTCTGAGAAACTGGTTGGTACAATTTCAATCTTTTGAATATACTGAGGTTCTTTTTGTGGCCTAGTAATATGGTCTATTCTTGAAAATGTTCCATGTACACTTGAGAAGAATGTTTATCCTGCTGCTTTTGGGTGGAGTATTCTATAGATGTCTGTTAGGTCCATCTATTCTAATATGTTGCTCAATGCCTCTGCCTCCTTACTCATTTTCTGTCTGGTTGATTTGTCCTTTGGAGTGAGGTGTGTGTTGAATTCTCCTAAAATCCATACATTGCATTCTATTTTCCCCTTTAATTCTGTTAGTATTTGTTTCATATATGTAGGTGCTCCTGTGCTGGGTGCATAGATATTTATAATGGTTATATCCTCTTGTTGGACTGACCCCTTTATCTGTATGTAATGTTCTTTGTCTCTTGTTACTTTATTTGTTTTGAAGTCTATTTTGTCTGACACAAATACTGCAACTCCTGCCTTTTTCTCCCTATTAGTTGCATGAAATATCTTTCTTTTCCCATCCCTTCACTTTTAGATTGTGTATGTCTTTGGATTTGAAGTGAGTCTCTTGTAGGCAGCATATAGATGGGTCTTGTTTTTTTGTCCATTCAGTAACTCTGTCTTTTGATTAGTGCATTCAGACCATTTAGTTTTGAGTGATTATCAATACGTATGTACTTATTGACATTGCAGACTTTAGATTTGTGGTTACTAAAGGTTCAGTGGTAACATGCTTACTATCTAACAGTCTAATGTACCTCACCTAGTATGCTATTACAAACACAATCTAAATGTTCTTTTTTTACCCCTCCTTGTTCTTCCTCCTCCATTTTTATATATCAGGTATCTTATTCTGTACTCTTTGTCTATCCCTTAATTGACTTTGGGTGTAGTTGATTTGATTTTGCATCTGCTTAGCAATTAATTGGTCTACTTCTTTACTGTGGTTTTATTTAATCGGGTGACAGTTATTTAGCCTGAGGAACACTTCCATCTATAGCAGTCCTTCTAAAATACACTGTAGAGACCATATATGAGAGGTAAATTCTCTCAGCTTTTGCTGATCTGGAAATTGTTTAATCCCTCCTTCAAATGTAAATGATAATCTTCCTGGGTAGCGTATTTTTGGTTCCAGGCCCTTCTGCTTCATTGTGTCAAATATATCATGCCACTCTCTTCTGGCCTGTAAGGTTTCTGTTGAGAAGTCTGATGATAGTCTAAAGGGGTTTTCCTTTGTATGTGATTTTTTTTTCTATCTTTGGCTGCTTTTAATGCTCTGTCTGTATCCTTGATCTTGCTATTTTAATTATTATATATCTTGGTGTTGTCTTTCTTGGGTTCTTTGTGTTGGGAGATCTGTGCACCTCCATGGCCTAAGAAACTATCTCCTTCCCCAGATTGGGGAAGTTTTAAGCAATTACCTCTTCAAAGACACTTTCCATCCCTTTTCTCTCTTCTTCTTCTGGTACCCCATTAATGCAACTACTGTTCCATTTGGATTGGTCACACAGTTCTGTCAATATTCTTTCATTCCCACATATCCTTTTTTCTCTCTGTACCTCAGCTTCTTTGTATTTCTGTTCTCTAATTTCTATTCCATTTACTGTCTCCTCTACTTCATCTAATCTGCTTTTAAATCCCTCCATTGTGTGTTTCATTTGAGATATTGTATTCTTCAACATTTGTATCTCATTCCTGAATTCTTCCCTGATTTCTTGAATATTTTTCTGTAGTTCCGTGAGCATGTTTATGATTTTTATTTTGAAATCCCTTTCAGGAAGATTGACGAGTTCAGTTTCACTTGGTCCTCTTTCTGGTGTTTGTGGGAATTTGGGGTTGAACCAGGTTCCTCTGATGTTTCATATTTGTAAGTGGTGCCCTCTAGTGCCCAGAATCTCTACTCTCTGGAGCTGCTTAGCCCCTGAAGTGATGGCAGGGGTTGCAGGCCAGTGGTGCTGGTGCCTGTCAGGAGGAAAGAGCTCTTTCCTCCTTCCCATCTGCTGGGCCTGTTCCACTGCCCGGGCCAGTGGGCCGAGTATGCAGGGAGAAGCCTCTATGCTTTGCACTTGTATATTCTGTATATGGAGCCACTGTCTGGCTGGCCTGGTACAATGGTCAGGGCAGCCATTTTTTGAGCTGGTGCTGGCTGGGAGGTAGAAACAACAAGCTGCTTATCATGGTGGCGGGGGGGAGGGTCTTGTAGCTGTATTGCTTGCCAGGGGGATGGAATACCTGAAGCTGCTGAAAGTTCTCAACCTGCAGAGTGCACCCATACAATTTTCTCCACTTGTCCTTTCTCCTGAGCAGCAAGCCCTGTGCAATCCTTTAGCAGCCCTCTCACTGTTAGGAAGTCTCTCAGACTGCCTGCCTTTCTTTTGTCCCAAGGAGGCCAGATGTGGATCCCTGTGTTCCACAAGTGGCTAGAATCTCAATCTCTCCAAGTATTCCGCCTGTCTTAGCTTTCCAATTCCACTAATCTCCACGGCACCATGTAATGTAGGTTCATGCTCCCAGAGCAGATCTCCAGGGCTGGGTGTTCAGCAGTCTTAGGCTTCCACCCCCACTTATTCCCCCGCTCGGTTTCTCTTCCTCCCTCCAGTGAGTTGGGGTGGAGGAAGGGCTTGGGTCCTTCCAGATCATGGCTTTGGTACTTTACTCTTTTCCTTGAGGTCTTCTGGTTTCCCTAGGTGTGGGAAGTCTGCCATAGCCTTCTTTCCTGTTGTTCTTTCAGTTTTTGATATATTTGCTATACTTTCATATTATGTATGGTTTTGAGAGGAGGTTTCTCTCTCACCTCTCACTCCACCATCTTTAATCCTCCTTTTCAAATATTTTGTTCTCATATACACATACATCTGTTTTTGCAATCTATTTCTTTTCATTGTTCTGTTTGTTTGTTTTTCACCAGTGACACAGGCTTCTACATCATAATACCTTTTTATACTTTAAATCATATAAAATTGCTAATATTCAATCACTTTAACCTACAAATGTGACAAATTCATGTGTTTTCATGTAACAGTATATCTTTGTATTTAATGTGGCAAGTTCCCTAAGTCCTTTCTCTTTACTCTTTTTAAAAAAAGATGATTGTATATTTATACATATTTATTCTGCTATATAAATTCCATGTTAAGTTTGATGATCTTTAAAAAACCCAACTAGTATTGTGTTTGAGTTTCATTGAATTTTAGATCAATAAGAAAAATAATTGCTTCATAATATCAAGATAGCTCACTTAAAAGCATGGGATGTCTTCACTTATTCAAATTTGTATGGTCTTTATTAAGGGTTTAAATTTTCCTGCACAGAAATCATGTACATTCTTGATCTAGTTAATTTGTAGAGGCTTCATAATATTTGTTACTTTGAAAAACATCATTTTAAATTTTATTTTGAGTCAGTCTCTACTGGAATGGAGAAATACTATTGATTTTTCTATATTGATCATCTATCCATATATCTTGCTGAACTCTCTTGTTAATTCTAATCATTTTCTATTAGAACTTCTTGATTCTACTTTGTTGTTTAGGTAGATGGTAATATTATCTATAAGTAATGACAGCTTTATTTCTTTGTTTCCAGTCTTTAAAACTTTTCCTTTTCTTTCCCTGTAACATTAACCGGTACTATGTTGAAATATTGGGGTAACAGATCCTTATTTGTTCTTAGTCTTAAAGGAAAAATTTGGTTTCTCCATGCTTGCAACCTTTAATATTTAGAATTCTCTTTGTGCATCTTACTCCTTGAAAATGAGCTCAGAATATTCATGCAGCTGTGTGGACCAGCTCCCTCATCTTCATGCCTTAAAAATCATATGTAGTTAATGTCTCAGGTAGAAGTAAGGTGGAGTGTAATTACTTTTTACCTTATGTATCTCCCTAGTTCCTATGCTTGTCAGAATTGCATCTCTTTCTATATTTCTATATAAAATAACCAAAAGTATTCTTTTCCTAACCTTTGATGCTTCATGGAAGACTAAAAAGAAAGATGTGGCTTGGTGAAGGCCTTTATTTCCTAAAAAAAGAATTCTCTGTCTCTCCCTAATCAGTTGGAAGCATCTTAAATTTCTCAGGAGTTGTATTTTGAGTTTCCATGCTGATATAAATACAACACTTTTGAGATAATTAGTGACCTTCTCAGCTCTCTCCCATAGCAACTTCAGCACCTATGTTTTATAGAAACCATCCTACTACAGATAATGATGGCATGGCACTACCATTTACTGTTTTAAACTGTACTGTTCTGCTTAAATGTATTTTTTAAGTTTCTGGAACAAAAGGTCTGGCTCATTTGAGAAACAGTTTGACTTGAAAAGTCTCTCAATTCACTATCTAAAAGACAAAATGAAACCTGACTTGCCTTATGATGACAGTCATTATTGCTCACAATTAGACAGATTTTCTCTCTTTTGTTTGATAAGACATAATATTACTATTTTGAAAGACAGTCTGTAAGATTCAAGGCTTGACAGTTTACTTTCTAGACTTCCCATCTTATTTTGTTTTTCTAATATTTTGATGTAAAAAGTTAGTATAAAACTGCAAGTCCTAATGGAGAAGTTATTCAACACAAATCAATTAATGATAGGCAAGTTTGTCATGAAATGGAGCCTGATAATTATTTGATTTTTTAAGGCAATAAGAAATAACAAGTATAAGAGAAAAGGGGCCTATTGTTATTATCCCATATAGTACTCATAGAATCCTATGAGACCAACATTATTTTCCCTTTGCAAAAGGAAGAAACAGAGACTACTAAAATCACAAGTTCATTAATTATCCCACAAAGTGTTTAGTGGGAGAGCCAGATTTGAAACTCAAGAGAGTTTGATTCCAAAGCTCTCACCTTTCTCACTTAAGCACAGAGCCCACAGGCTTTTCTCTGCCAAAATTAGCAGGGAAGCTCTCTTTCAGAGAGGTGTTTTCTACTTGGTAGGCCTAAAATTAATGCAAGCTGCACCCAAAAGTGGAAACCTGGCTATTACTGACTCCCAGTATAGAAGATAAGGAGGATTTGTAGGCTTGAAAACTGGTTTGAATGGCAATCAAAATCAAGTTAAAAAGATGGATATGAACACAACATATCTATTTAAGGAATAAATGAGTAACTAATAATTTTGCAAAACAGAAAGTACCAGGTCAAGAGGATTTCATTGGTAAAATTTGCCAAACATTTGGAAAGAAATTAAACCAATTATCTATGATCTCTTCCAGAAGATGGAAGGAGAGGGAATACTTTCTAATGTATTTTATGCAACCAGCATTATCCTAATACCAAAAACAAAGATGTTACAAGAAAAAAACTATAGACCAAAATGTTTCATGAACTTAAATGCCAAATTATGCAACAGAATACTTATCAACTTAAATCTAATAATATATTAAAAATAATTCTACAGTTCAATCAATTAAAATTTATCCTAGATATGCAAGACTGGCTCAACATTTGAAAACCAATTAGTGTAACCCATCACACCAACAAACTAAGAAAAATCACATGATCATATCTATAGATGCAGAAAAAGCGTATGTCAAATCCAACACCTATTCACCATAAAAACTGTCAGCAATCTAGGAATAGAGTGGAACTTCCTCAACTTGACAAATGTCTATAAAAAGCCTATTCCTAACATCATACTTATGGTGAGAAACTTGAAACTTTCCCACTAAGACCAGAAACAAGGTAAGGATGTCCTGTTCAGCACTCCTTTTCAACATCAAACCAGAACTCCTAGCTAATGTAATTAGATAAGAAAATGAATTGAAAGGTATGAAGATTGTGAAGGAAGACAAAAATTGTGTTTGCTTACTGACAATATGATTGTCTATGTGGAAAATCTGAAATAATTAAGACAAAATCTCTCCTGGAACTAACAAGCAATTATAGAAAGGTTGTAGGATACAAAATTAATATACAAAATCAATTGCTTTCCTAGCTTTTCTAGCCAGATACCACTACATACCTGAATGTCAACAATGAGCAAGTAGAATTTGAAATTAAAAACATGTTTCTATTTACATTAGCACCTAAAAAAGTGAAACATTTGAGTATAAATCTAACAAAATATGTAGATCTACAAGAGGAAAATCATGGAACACTAATGAAAGAAATCAAATAACTAAATAAATGGAGAACTATTCCTAGTTTGTGGATAGGAAAATTCAATATTGTCGATAATATTGTCAAGAAGTTCCTCTCAACTTGATCTATAAATCCAGTATTATCCCAATCAAAATGCCAGGAAGTTATTTTGTGGATTAAAAACTGACTATCAAGTTTATATGGAGAGTCAAAAGACCCAGAATAGCCAATTTAATATTGAAAGAGAAGAATGACATCAGAAAACTGGCACTACCTGACTTCAAAACTTACTATAAAGCTCCAGTAATCAAGATAGTGTGGTGTTAGCAAAACAATACACAAACAGACCAATGAAACAACATAGGGAGCCTAGAAATAGACCCAGATAAATACAGTCAACTGATCTTTGACAAAGGAGCAAAGGCAACACAATGGAACAACGATAGTCTTTGCTACAAATGGTGCTGGAACATTGGATACCCACATGCAAACAATGGATCTAGACATAGACCTCCTACCCCTGACAAAGAAGAGATCAAAACAGATCATAAATCTAGATGTAGAATACAAAACTATTAAGCTCCTAGAAGATAATATAGATGAAAATCTAGGTGACCTTGGCATGGAAATGACTTTTTAGGGACAGTCCTTGAAAGAAAATAATTAATAAACTGGGTTTCATTAAAATTAAAAACTTCTGTTCTGCAAAAGACCATATCAGGAGAATGAGAAGACAAGCCACCATTTGGGAGAAAATATTTGCAAGTGACACATCTGATAGAGAGAGGCTGTTATCCAAAATACACAAAGAACATTTAAAATTCAACAATAAGAAAACAAACTGATGAACAAATGGGCAAAACACCTGAATGGGCATATCACCATATGGAAAATAAGCATATGGAAAGATGTTCAACACTGTACATTATTAGAGAATGCAACTTAAAACAGCAATGAGATATCACTATATAACTATTAGAATGGCCCAAATCCAAAACACTGGCAACACTAAATGCTAGGAAAGATATAGATCAATAGGAAAACTCATTCATTACTGATGGGAATACAAAATGGTATAGACATTTTGAAAGACAGTTTGGGAGTTTCTTACAAAACTAAATATATTCTTACCATACCATTCACAATCAAAACTCCTTGGTAGTTTTTACCTAAAGGAATAGAAAATTTATGCCTACACAAAAACCTACAAACAGATATTTATAGCAGCTTAATTTATTATTGCCAAAACTCAGAAGTAATGAAGATGTCCTTCAGTAAGTGAATGGATAAATAAACTGGTACACGCAGACAATGGAATATTATTCAGCAACTAAAAGGAACCCACAAGCCATGAAACATCATGCAGGAAACTTAAAGTAATATCACTAAGTGAAAGAAGCCAATCTGAAAAGACTACATACTGTCGGAATCCAACTACATGACATTCTGGAAAAGATGAAACTGTGGAGAAAGTAAAAGGATCAATGGTTGCCAGAGGCTATCGGGGAGGTACAGATGAGTAGTTGGGGCACAGAGGAGTTTTGGGACAATGGAACTATTCTGTATGATGTGATAATGGTGGATACATATCATTATACACTGGTTAGAACACAGCATTGAGAGTGAAGCCTAGTGTCAACTGTGCACTTTGCATGTAGTGATGTGTCTGTGAAGCTTCATCCATCGTAACAAATGTACCATAGTGATGTTGGATGTAGGTAGTTGAGGTTGTGTGTGTGTTGGGAGAAGGCATATGGGAAATGTCTGTATTTCCTGTACAATTTTGCTGTGAATCTAAAATTGTTCTAAAAATTAAGTGTATTTTTAAAATACAGGCCTTAGGATGCTTTCTTCTTTCAGCCACTACCTTCTGGAATATGTTTATGCAGATGCTTGTGGTCCATCTTCCTTTAACCAATAAGCTGCTAGGATGTTTTCTTTCTATGAAATAGGTCTGATTTTTAAGCAAAAAAGCTCCACACTTTAAAACCCTATAAAGAAGACATCAGAATGAACTCATATTTAGCTTTGTATAGGTAAAGACTGTTACATAAAGAAATATTTATAGATATATGTATACACAAGGATTAATATGCATGCATATATTTCTTTCCTTTTTTTAGCTGAGAGGGCTAGAAACAATGATGTCCTGGTAGCAATGAGCATAACAGACCTTGATTCCTAACACCATTCTCCAATAAAAGAAACCGGGGTTCCTTAGAGAAATGGCTGATTCTAGGACTGGGGCAGAAATTATACAGGATGAATCTGGAAAATCTTGTAGTTTCAGAAAGTAAGAAAGTTTTTCTTTTTTTTTTTTAAGTCACAATTATGTTGGAAAGAGTGTCAGAGGGACACCGGAGTCAATGGAAAGAGCTCCCAATGGCCAAAGATGGAACAATTTGAACAACAAAATAAATCTTGGATTATACCAAAAAGTAAAGCAAATATCTATGTGTTGATATTTGTATAAATAAATGAATGAGTAAATAAATGAGTGGAGGAGAATAGACACATCTCCCAGGAAGGATAATTCCAAGTAATTTAAGCAAAATCTTTGCTCTCAAGAGGCAGAGCAGAACTCTGAGTCTGTAAGTGTGGGTTGCACCCTTTCCTTCCAAAAAAGAGCTATATGGACAGTGGAGCAGTCTGATGGACACTCCTTCAGCCAGGGGATCAGCGCCAACAGTGGTAAGGCATGTTGACAGCACTGCCCTTGGTAAAATACAGTGAAAATGGCCTTTTCCCTCTGTGGTCTTCCTCCCCGAACCTGTAACCCCCAGCTAATTACGCAGAAAAACAGCAGATGATTTCCATTTGAGGGACATTATACAAAATACCTGACTCCTTGAAACTGTGAAGGTCATCAAAAACAAGGAAAGTTTGAGAAACAATCGCAGCCAAGAAGAGCCTAGAGATAGGAGGACTAAATATCTGGTGTCCTGGATGGGATCCTGAGACAGAAAAAGGGCACTAGGGGAAAACTGAGGACATCCAAATGAAGTATGGACTTTAGTAAGTGATCATCTATCAAGATTGTTTCCATTAATTGTGAGAAAGGTATCATTAACATAAGATGTTAGTAATAGGGGAAACCTGTGTTGGAAGGTTACTACTATTTTTGCAATTTTTAAAAACGTGTCTAAAATTATTCTAAAAGATAATACTTCTTTAAAAGAACCCTGCAGAGGCTTCACAGAGAGTTTCAAGTAAAGTGTGGCTTCCTGCGGCGGGTAGAGGTGATGGTGAGGAGCAACTCTAGGCATTTCTAGGCAGTTTAAGTGGCTGTGAATGACAGGGGTTAACAGTGAATGTTGTCTTTGCTTAGCATGTATAGGAATGAGAACCTCCAGAGGCAGGCAAGTGCATGGGTGTGCCGGGCTCTGCGTAGCTAGTGAGAGCTTCTATGCAGGAAAAAAACAAGCAGTTGAATTAAAGCCAGGATACTCCCTCTGCTTAATAAACAAGAATCTGCAGTATGTATGTGTGTGCATACCTGTACAATTAGAAATGACTTAGGGGCAGCCGCACTGTTCACTCAGATTTTCTGCTCCCCTGGAGGCAGAGTCTTTTAAAGATGAGTCCATTTTTTTAAAGATAGGAAGAGGTTCCCAGAAGGGCCAGGACACATATCTGGGTGTCCCTAGAGCTTTTCCCTTAAACTGCCTTGCCAAAGGACTCCTCCCCATACTCACACTTACCGTCACAGATGGACGATCTTACTGGTCTTCATATTTTTTTCTCTGCTGGAAAGCGACTTTCTCCCCACTACCGCTGGCTATGCTTTGTTCTTATTTTCATGGCCTCCTGGCATTACCTCAGAATAACTAAAATCTTTTCTGATCGGATCCTTGAGTAATTCCAGAGGCGAGAGTTTCTTTGTGAGTTCTGTTTGCTTATGGATTCAGTACAGTGTTTGCAAATTTTACAGTGCTGGAAAGCCTCCAGACCTATTTAAGTCCCATTTCCAATTACCCAGCACCATCAAAGATATCACCAACTTGAAACAAAAATCCATTCTTTCTTCAGAGTGTGCATGTGCCAGTCCAGAATTTTTAAAAAGCATGCTGCTTGCAGGAATGCCATCAGCTGGACACCAGGATGTGGAGATTCTGGCGATTAGTCTTGTCCTATTTGCCACTGAAACTAAAGGTAGCTGGGCTCTGCCTTTAGCAAGTGGTCAAGTTTCCCAGCAAGTGGAACATTTGGAGCAAATTGAAAAAGAACATTTTAGAGCTGCGCCACTCACATTAGTTTGGGCACTCCCAGGAGCCACTGTGAAGTGGTCACTGTGAGTAGGTTGTCAGATTGTCCCTCCCACACCCTCCCTGCAAGTCTCCTAAATGTCAGAAATCTGCAGGTCTGATTATCCTCTGACCAGGTTTTTTCCCTTTTTAAGAAAAGCAGGGTGACAAGGCCCTAAATGTCAAGCCTGGAAGGTTTTGTTAGCTCATTTCATAGCCCTTAAGCTTTTGGGATTCTAACTTTGGAATAAAAAGTTTGGGCTGCAGCTGCCAACAGCCACAGGGCCCTTGGTTGCCTCTTGGAGCTGTTTCACTTTGATGGAGATGAAGTCCCAGAAAACCTCGCCCTAGGATAGTCCACCACCCCACTGGCAGAAATATCATCCTTTGCCCTAAAATGAAGACTTACTGTGAAGGAAACCCAACCACAGCCTGTGATCATCAGGTCCCCGGTGTGTGCTCACTAATGCCCCTGTCTGCTGTGTTGGGAGTGGGGAGGAGAATGCTCATGAGGGACTGTCTCAGCTTGGGCTGCTGTCACAAAAATACCTTAGACTGGGTGGCTTCTAAACACCAGGAATTTATTTCTCACAGGTCTGAAGGCTGGGAAGTCCAAGATGAAGGCATTAGCATTCATGCTCTGGAGAGGGCCTGCTTCCTGGCTCACACATGGCCTCTGTTACTTGTGTCTTCACACTGCCGAGAGGCCAGGGAGCTCTCTGGGGTCTCCTTCATGGGGACTCTATACTAATGACCTAATTGCCCCCCAAAAACCTCACCTCCAAAGTGCCATCACATTGGGGATTAGGTGGGGGTGACACGACCGTTCAGTCTATAGCAGGAAGCTGCCACCGCCTCCTCAGCCCTGTGCTGGGGCATTTCCCTGCTGAAGCGGCAGCACGATCAGCTGGTCTGGAGCCCTGGGGGTGCTTAGCATTTTTCTCTGCTAAGTTGCCAATGGTGGCTTTTAGGTACCTCTTACCTGGGGACTTAGGGCCTCTTCCTGTTAGATCCTCATCTGTTTCCTGATTTGGAATTGTATGCAGAACGTCTTCGATGGTCATGAACTGATGCTATGGAATCCTGAACCAGCTGCAAAGGCCGCTAGCCCAGGGACCTCACTCTTTTGGGGACACTTTTACAACTCAGGTGTTTCTCCTCCTCCTCACCCCAATCCCTATTGTTGTACAATATCAATCGCTCCCTGCACCCTCTGTCCACCCACCGAGAATCAGTCCTCATTCTTTTGGGGCCTTACTCTGCTCCACTATTCTGTGGTTAGGGTGACTGAGTTGCCTAGTTTGATCAATACTGTAATGGTTTTAAATTGCAAACCCTGCATCCCGGGAGCCCTTCAGTCCCTGACAGAGTCACTCTATCTGTGGCTCACGGACCTGCACCCAGACCGGGGGTCCAAAGCTTCTCCCCAGCCTCGGTAGCTGGCTCACTTTCCTAAACAAGATTTGCTGAGAATATGATGGACTATGTTCCACAACATCCAGGACTTGCCAAAACACCTTTTTTGTTTTATGGTTGAATCCCCTTTGGTTGTGAGAGAAGGTAGACAAGGTAACTGGGACCCCAAGAGTACTCATACAGAGCTCCCAGGTCTCCAGACCCCTTTATCAATAAGACACATTTCTTGACCATTTCTTCATGTGCTGAACCAATGGACGATGCTCCGCTCTGTTAGATGTAAGGCTTCAGGGGAGGCTGCTCCAAACATCTGGATCAGCTATCTTGGTGATGGGTCCAAGATTCCCAAAAACATAACGAAGCCCACACTGTCTTGTTTACTCGGCTTTGGGAAAGAAAACCACTTCACCAAGTGCTTACTGAGCAGTAGCTACATTTTGCTGCCAGGGCTCCATGACAGTCTAAGAGTCAAATGAACACTAGGGTTTCTGAGAAGGGAGGGATCTGGGTTTGAGAGACACAGGAAAGCTTCCGGAGAGCAAGAAACAGCTGCATTTTGAAGAGACAGATTTGAAGAACGGAAGGGACCCCAGGGTCATGTTCTAAATCAAAGCCACACCATCCGTCCATGGACACAAGTACGCCCACACATCACCTTGCTTACTCCTCTGCTTACAAACAATCTTGGTTTGGAAACAGAAGAACACCTTGAGCAATCTTTGACCCCGACCCTTCTCCGAACGGTTATATTTGTCCCTAAACTATCCAAGTGTTTAGTAGACTGTACTCTTTAAGCCCTCAAGAGAAGTAACAACAGTGGGGACTTTAATAAGCCATTTTAGCAATAAGATGTTTTTTCCAGTCAGTATTTTTTTCTTATTTTTCCTGCATTGTTAGTGGTTTTTGCTTCAGTGCTATTATCATATCTGCTGGGTTTCTTTTATTAGCTAGTAGAAGGAATCATGCTAGAGACAGATTTCCCTTGTGTCTGAATCACATCCAGGAAGTGAGCTGAGAGAATGTCTGTTCTTTTATCTATGTTCATGAGTGAGTGTGTGGAGTGAGGGAATATTGGTGGAAGGGATGAAAAATTAGTGAAGCAGTTGGGGAAGAATGAATGAAATGACTGTAAGTCTGTGCACTAATTTGCTCCTGGTAAATAAGATAGGCTTTGTCAAAGGTATGGATTCAATTTTCTATGATACCTGCTTCCTTCTGCCTTCTCTGCTTCTATTTCCTCTTCTCCCGTTCCACCTGGGGTTCACTTTATTTTCCTGCCTTCCTCCCCAGTCAATGCCAAATCAAAATACTTATTCATACTAAGGTGTAAATGATAGGTATCAGTCAAATGAGGACCTGGGTAAAATCTTTTCTATTTTAACTAGATTATACTCAGACTGTAAATATGGTGGCTAAATTGTGGAACGCCAATTATTGGGTGATTGGCTGGGAAGGAGTGTTAAAGCTGGTGGGGAACCTGAAGGATACAAACCATGGCATATCTGACTCACCTGAAGATTAAGCCAACTTTGATACAGTGTCAAAAGTGAAAGATAAAAGTGAAAAGTTCACTCTCAAAAGTGAAAATAGAGACAAAAACTTTATCTGAACACAACAGCTCAGAAAACTGGAAAACTGATGCTCCTGACTTAGATGAATATTTCCTTTCTTTTCTGTTTGCTGCTCAAGTACAGGTTGGTAAAATTCTGAAACACTTCTTGAAAGTTTAATGGGTTTGGACTCAGCCAACAGATTATCTATTGTCTCTTTTCAGTTAATCAATCTGCCAATGTTCCTTGAGGGTCTATATAACACAAAGCACTTTGCCGCTTCCTCTGGATACAGAATGAACACATGAGCACCTTCCTTACAGGATTTCTTTAATAATTACAGAAAATCTATGTAAAATGCTCCATATTTAGTACCCAGCACTCCGTGGTGGTTGCTGTCCTTGTTGCTTTATCATTATCCCAGCTCAGAGCTCTCGGCCTCCTTGACTTTGAAAAAGTTAATTAAGTTCTTGGAGCTTCAGTTTCCTCTTCTTGAAAATGGAGATGGTATGTGTAGTTCTTATTTTATACATCTGTTGTGAGTCTTAGGTAAGATAACATGTATAAAGCTGCTTTGAGAACCGTGAAACAGTAAGCCAATGTAGGAATTATCATCCATGTGTTAGACGAGAGCTCCATCCCAAATGAGGAAAGCAAGTGCTCTTACTATGTCTTCTACTACCTGGAACAGGCTTGGGAAGTTCAAAGAAAATGTGAAATACAGAGCACAGGCTTGGGAAGAGATCTTGGGACATCTTGGCTGTACTGCCTACTCCTAGGGGTGTAAGTCCAGTTCTTTGTTTGACTGGGTATATAAGATGTTAGAAGATAAGGTTGAAATTGGTCTAAATTCTCACTTCCGGCCTGTATACTCCATTTGTTCACTCATTCAACCTTTGTTTCTTGTTAAATTTATGAGAAAGAGAAAGAGAGAGAGAGAGAGAGAGAAAGGGTGAGAGAGGGAGAGAGATTGAGGGTCTATCTTCCTGATCTTCCAGTTCTTCTGAGGATGGAACCAGGAGGAATTCCTCTCCAAGTCCTATTGCAGATGAAGTGGGATGATGCACATGCCTAAGAGATGATTGGGTCCCCGTGAGCTCCTGATCTCAGACCAGACCCAGACTTCTGATCTCAGACAGTAGTTGCCACCTTTGAGGGACTGTGGAGCTGGGCTGCTGGAAATGTCACAGAAAACTCCTGCAAGAAGGGTGCTTGGAAGGGTTAATGGCTTACTGAGTCTCTGAATCTATGGCAGTGGTTATGGAACACTGTGTAGAAAGTGTTGCATAATGAACCCTTGGTTCACTGATATGCATGCTTTTATAATTTATGTAAGGGAATTGAACTCCCTTATTAAAACAAAATGCAGACTCTCCAAAGTTTTAGTCCTCAGAGGAGACTGTGCAGGTAAGCCAAGGTATTTGGGCCAAGTACATCTACCTCTATTCTTCTTGACTTTTATCTACCCCATTGGCTTGCTCTAATTGCTGTGGCCACCATTGTATTGGCTTCCTTTCTAAAACTGTCCCAGGAGTACACAAAAATCACTTTTCTGAGTTCTTGGATTTTGAGGATTAGAATTTTCTAAATGCATTGACTTAGTACCAAAAAGGACAAAGAGGGAGTAGGCAAGGAAAATATAGAATATGGGGAACAGGCTTCTGATGTGCAACACCATCATCAGTTCCTACCCATTCTCCAAAGTGAGCAGAGAGGAAAATATTCTTAACCTCAAGCATGGGCCAACATTCTGCCTGAGCTCCCGGTTTCCTAACTCTTCACATTCCCTCAGTTTCCTGCATCTGTAGATTGTGTCTTGACACTTTACACATTTTGACCCCAAGCCAAAGTCAGTAAAGAGATATCTTTAGAAGACCCTCTACCCAGTTCTTATTTTTAGTGTGAGATAATGGACCTTTTCTCAGGTGAAGGGCAGGTCTATGATGATATTCATGATAAATGAATGACCCCCTATTTCTAACACTGCTACACGCAGCAACCTTATCCCCAACAGGTCGTTGTACTGAAAAGAATAAGCTAAGTCAGTGACAACCTGTCATCCGAGGATGATAATGACCAGTGTGGTGGACATAAGAATGCATCACTCAGATCTGCTGAGGAGCATGTTTAGCTGACAGCCCGGCCATCTCTGGATCCACTGTCTCACTCCCTGCTGGCTGCTCGCAGTCAGACTGAGCATGGCAGAGCCACTCTGGTGCCACACAGGACTGCTGGGGAGCCTTGACTGAGAGGCCTCCCCAACAGCCTGGCCAGGCCTGACCTGGATCTGCGCTGCCATCCCAGATCCTCATACTTGCCAGGCCCACAGTGTGGTCCGGAGATGCTGCTGACTTCTCTGGATGTTTCTCTCGGTAAATCTCATGGGTGGCTAATTCCCTCTGGCATTTCACCAGACACAAACTAACACTAACCAGTTACCACGGAGGTGTTTGGTTACAAATCTAAGATGAGCTAGGAGTCCACCTGTGTGAATTTGGAGGTTTCTGTGTTTCAGTCCTTCACACATGGATGGGGTAAGCGTCTGGTCTTCCCTGGAAGTTCACAGTACGGGTGAACTGGTGAAATCAGGGTGGAGGGAAATCTGGTTTCTTCTCATGGGTTTTTTCCCCTCTGTTTTCCAGGGCATCTGCAATCATAGGAGGAGACATGAGCACATAGCTGCTTCCAGACTGGGAGCCTGATTCTTCAGGAATTCAGCCAAGATGCCTGACTGATGAGGTCTGCCAAGGTTACGTGAGACAAGCCATTATGTTGCTGTTTGGCCACTTAACTGGTCAGGAGCTTCTGACAGTAGCAACCCCCACCCCCACCCCCAACAACAACAACAAAAAACACCCAAAACACCTTGTTTGGCAAACCTTGAAAAATATGAAACTGTGGTCATCAGCCCTGTGAAGAATATGCTGCTTGTTTGAGAAAGCAAAACAAAATTCTGTCTGTGCCCAAGCTGTGCTGGGTGCTTCACGCACAGACAGAGCGTGACCTGGAGACCTGACAAGGTGGGGCACCGGTAACCGGGAGGCGTTCCAGTTCCATAACTTATTACGAATTTCGTACACAAAATGATAACACGAAGCCTTTATTTTGGTGTATATGTATACATATATTTCTTTGTTTTATAACTGAGCATGGTTTTTATTTGGTGACTACTTGTGGAAATTCATCCTGCAATATTTTCTATATGCAGATTCTAAAGGTCTGCATCTAGTCCACAGGCACAGACCCTGGGCATCCAGTCCCTGGACACCCTCATGAATGGGTCCACATCAGTGGTGTGTTGGTAAGTGTGTAGTGACTAGATCTCTGAGAAAAGGGCCCTGTTGGTTGTGTTTGCTGTTTTCCGTGGTGTACACACTCTCAGGGGTGGTTTCAAGTTGCCCCTGTGATGACACTGACCACATTGTTGAGAAAAGATGTGTGGGACTGATTCCCATGAGCAGGTGGTTCCAATTTCTCCTACTCTCCTTGCTACTGACCACTTTTGCAAAATTTATCCCAGAGGCCTCTCATCAAATTAATGTCACTGCCTGTGTTTAACGTAAAGCCCAAGTTTCTTAGGAATTTCTGTAAATAACATGCTTTATTTCATAGTGTCAAACATATATGGCTATCCCAAAGAAAATCACTGCAGTAACAGTAAGGAATGTGAAGGCAGGGATAGCGCTCATCTCCTCCTTGAAATCCTAATCTTGCTCCTTCCCATGAGAATGTCAGCATGTAGCAATGTCTAAGGTATTTTCTCTGATCAAAGTTAGAGATACAGAACTTAAAATGGATGTCTAGTTTCCTGGAGGTCATGGTTCCCCGACCTCCCCCTTCCCAGTTTATTCATAAATTTAGAACCCCTACTCTAAAGTAACTCCAGCAAAAACTCTTTATATCTAAAAGTTCCCAAATCTAAGCCGATGGAAGCCAGGAGAATTTTATATAGGAAATACAGTTGCCTTGAGTGAGGAAACTTTCTATATGAGATTTATTCAGACCAAACGTGCTGGATCTCCAAAAGAGGTTTTTAAAATCATAATATTATTTGACTCTGCAGAGGCACTTTAGTGCCCAGAGAACTCTGACTTCTCTCAGGAGTCCCTGGAACTGTCCGAGTAATTAACATGGACTTGAACAACAATATTTCCAAGCTGCGTTTTTCAAAAGGGTTCATGTTGATTAACAAGCATATGTAGGTCGCAGAGGCAGGAGTGGGAAAAGGCAGGGAGACAAAGTTGCCAGGGGCCAGGAGATGAGGTCCTTGGGTGAGAAGGGCTAGAAAATACAGTCATCTCATTAAAAATGCATGCTGCACAGCAGAAACCTCTACATGGCCTCATTTTGTGCTCCCTGCTCAAAGATTCCCTGATTCAGTGGGCTTCTGCCGAGAGTATCAGATCACTCTCCTTTTCCCCACTGAGCCCCTTTCCATTTCTTTGAAGTTCTGCTGAAATCATCCCCTCTGGGGTGTGAGGGGGTGGTGGCTGTGCCATCTGTTTGTACAAAGACTTCCCAAGTCTATACATTAGACCCCGGAAGAAAAAAACTTAGCTTTAGAAATGGCTTCAGTTTTATTTCCCCAGTTTTCTGCAGTGTTATGGGACAAATTCTGTTACTTCTGGGGACCTGTGTGTATGTTTTTTATTGGTCATTTCTGATATTTGGTTTTACATAATTTTTCTTTTTGGTTCTGCAATTTGTGGCCAGAAGGCTTTGATCTTTAAAACATTTAAAAGAGAGTCCCAAAGTACCTAATATTAAGGAAAGTCTTGTCCACAGTTATTCATTTGTGTCTTCCATACGCTAGTTACTGAACTCAGTGCCCCGGGCAGAGCACAGAGTAGAAACACACACGTTCCCTGCCATGAATAGTCGTGGAGACGTCTCACACAAATAAGTGCAAAATCACCCCTGAGATACCCCAGCACAAAGAAGAGGGAAGAGGTGCCTTGGGAAGAGCGGTGCAGGACCTGACCTAGTGAGAGAGGACAAAGGGTGCTTTGCAGAGAAAACAGCACCGTAGCTGAGATGGGAAAGAAGGGCAGGAGGTAACAGGGCTGGGGGCAGCTAAGGGAAACAGCCCGTTCAAAGTCTCTGGTGGTGTTGGTGAGAAGGCATGACATTTTCAAGGGTCAGGACAAAGGCTCGCTGCTAAAGAATAAGAAGAGCAAAATGATGGAAATGATAAACATAAAATCTGGGACTGCAGCTCTGGTTGGAGCACCAGGAATGATGGAGGGAGATGCAATCTAGGAGTGGAACACTGGGAGCTTCGACTGTACCGTAATACTGCTTTTTGTTTAAAGTTGGGCAGGGGGGTGCATGGAGCTTTTTATAACTCTCCTTATACTTTTTGTCCAATATCCAAAGTATTTAACAGTTTTCTTTTCAAATGAAGACCAGTGAGCTTGAGTGAAAAAAGAGAAGAACAAAGAATGCAGACAGGAAGCTAGAGGGTTAGAAAGGATATCAGCAAGGGTATATATCCATCATTCAGCTGAACTAAATTAAATCAGTGTGGCGGCTATTTTCATGGTATAGTTTGAGTGGCACACCCCTGAAGATCTCATTTTTGTAGCCACTGCTTTAGGGTAACCTAAGCTCTTGTTCATGTGTTGGTACAACCCAAGGGCTTGGAACATGCATCTATTTCTCCATGGAGGTGATGAGGTGTTCGCCTCCCCAAATATTAGGAACTCCTTTACTGTTGCTTACGAATGCTCAAGAATGTGAAAAAACAGCTAGACTGTTATTTGTTTAGCACACTGTAATTTAAATCATTAGAAACATTGAGAACTAAAGAATCTTATTTTTTGTAAAAAGCTTATCCAGAGTTTTCTGAATGGTGTTCGCCTTCTTCTTGTCATCAAACCTGCTGCACGGAGCCAGCGTCTTTCCTGCGCCTTGGCTGATGGTCGTACTTCTTTCTAAGTTTGGATCAGCTTCCAACAGTTTATCCTTGGCACTTTCTATGCCATAAAATATCTTTAATATGAGGGCTTTTTGTGGGTTTTTTTGCTGCTGTCGCTTCCTCTGGTACATCTTCAACTACTTCTTTGTAGCCACTTTCCTAATTTTTGTGTGTAAGTTCACCTTTCTTGAGCTGGCTGTCGAGAGCGTCTCCAGCGGGGACAGCGTCCACACACCCACAGTCAGATGCTTCTGTCGCTCTGTTTGTTTTCCATCTGTTTGCTCCCAGTGTTCACTTTTTGTTTCTTTGGTATGCTTTCATCTTTGTTGGCTAATTCTCTCTTTTGGTTCTCCATTTCTATAAAATGTCACGTGGACTTAGGACTGGGAGACATGCAGGGCACACAACTACCAGCTTGGCTATCTGTGCATGAACTGCTGACAGATGCCCAGTGGCCGATCTCAGATTCTGAAGGAAGTGACTTGTTTGGTCCCTGTCACGATGCACATCTGCTCTGCATGCAGTCATCTTTGGACTGAAGAGCAAGTAGTGGAGTTAGTACCTGATGTAATTAGTCACACAACACACAGTGGTAGCTGACATTCATCCATATGAGAACTGTGCAAAGCGACTACTTGTATTTACATATGAGTCAGTCTTTCATTTGGAGAGAGAGGACAGAACAGAGCAAGGCTCTGTGGAAACGAAACACAGGAGGGTTTAGATGGGAGGGAGGGGAAAATTTGGAATCTGAGGCTCCCGGTAGTGAAATGCAACATTGGAAACAGTACCAGAAACCTGGTTAGAGAGGGTGGGAAGTCAGGGTGGCCCCGGCTGAAGGAGGAAGGCTCCTAAGGCAAAGACCTATTACTCTTGTGTTAAAGTGTTCCTAGGCTAGTCAGGTGACCATCAAATACTACACAGAAAATATCTAATTGATTCTGTTTCTTTCCTTTTCTATCTTCTCTATATAAGGGGTGTTTCTGGTTATTTTGAAGAATAAAAAGATATTATAGAAAGATTGGTGTCATGAATCTACTTGAGTGCCCCCATTAGCATACTTGTAAATATCTGCACGTGAAGTTCACGTGTGAAAGCGCCCCACTGCAGTGCAGTCTTGCCAGACACAGTCATTCCCGTGGTGCTGCCAGAGGCTTGAGGTTTGCTGCGGGACAGTGATGCAAAACACCTGGAAGGGAGTCAGGGAACGGATTTGGGGGATGTCAGAGAGGACTGAACATACACATGCAACACTTTGCTCTGCCAGTGAAATGGGCTCTGAAATAATTCTTCACTTTAAAGTACAGAGCTCTGGTTTTGTCGTCCTTCTTTTTATGACATTGTAGATGAGTCAGGATCTCTTAGCAGCACCTCTGGGTTTGGGAAGACGGTCTTGCCTGGAGATCTCTTTGTCTCTATTCACAGCACAACAATTTAGCAGCAGAGTGAGAACAGTATCACAAGAAATCAGAACAAGACAGCAGCCCAAAGGCATTCAAGACATGTATACAAATAAATGCTTTGAGACTGGTGAAGATGGTAAGCTTGGGATCATGCTGTGTATTTCTCGGAAATCACTGTTGCTTAAATACAAAATCACCACAGTATTTTGTTATGGAGAAGGTCTCCATAGGTCTCGGGTGAGCATTCTTTATGGGGTAGCTGGTAAATCTGGAGAAATGTCCTCTACTTTGGGTTAGATGCCAAGTGTGATTTGCAATTGTGTTACGTGACTTCCCAAATTCAGCCTAATGGTGTAATAATCTCAATAAAATCGGATATGTTTTTAGACTTGAAATTCAACGGATCCAGTGCTCGCTTCCTTCCTGGGCAGGCATTTGGAATATACTGTACCATTTTCAGAGTTTTTGGCGTTGAGCTTATTTTCATGGACCCACTAGCTTTTGGAGTAATTTAAAGATTTTTAACCTAGGATATTTCTGCTGGTTTGGGATTTCACTGGATTTGCTCTCATTTCTAAGAAAGGTAAAATTAAATCAGGAAATTTGGGCGACCCTCATAAACACAATGAAAAATTACTCCTTTACATGAGAAATGTATGCTTCAGGTATCCCTTAGAAGTTCTTTTCACTCAATTTATTTGTGGTGGTAAGATTGAGTTCCTTGTTAAGAAAACATTTCTCACTATTTGACAAGTCTGAAACAGAGCAGATCCTTAAAGGAAACTGGAAAGGAGAACTTGAGCATATTTGTGGGTTTTTTGGAGACTTAGAGTGATTTCAATGTAGGGTCTGTTTCTGAAAAACTGCTTAAATGCCACTATGGTAAAAGAAATGGCAGTTGCATTTTTTACAAGCAAATCTGTAATTTACAATGTTTATCTTGCTTATTATTAATTTAAAAAGTAGGTTGATATTATCATTATTATTGCAATTTTACTGATGAGATAAATACTGAAATTTAGTACATAAAACATATTCCAACTGGTGTCTTCTGCTTCCAGTAATGGTAAGACAATTTGAGCACTCCCTCTTGCTGGGAACATGTAAAAGAGCTCAATGAAATAGGAAAAAAAAATCTTTAAAACATTTGCTGTGAGGGCATTTGCTGATCTAGGGAAAGCAGCTGAAAAACTGAACTGAGGTTTTGGCAGAATCCCAGGGCAAGGGGAACAAAAGTCAAAGTCCCGGGCCCTCCCAGCATGAAAAGTGTGACTATCATACATCTCCTCCCCCTCATATTTAAATCTAGGACCCCAGACGTCTTCAGCCCCAGGATGAGAGTGAACCAGAAGTAAATTAGTATTTACACTGACCCAGCCCATCTTCTACCTTTTGCTGGTCTGGGGAGCTTCTACTTTAAAACTTGGATTGAGCTGGTCTGCATCAGGTGCCTCCCTCCCCAACCCCACCTCAGCTGCAGAAAAGAAACAGCATTCATTCTGAAGGAAGGTACCACCATCTCAGGCCTCAAATTATACCTCCAATTATTTTTTTTCAAACAGTATGGTCAAAGCCAGGCATGCATGCAAGGAAATCAGATACCATAATTAATTGTCAGCAGAAACAACAGAAAGCAAGAATCCACAATGATTCCAGATATTAGAATGATCAGATATAGATCATAGAACAACTATGCTTAATAAGTTTGAAGAAGTAAAAGAGGAACTTAAAATACATAATCATCTAAAGGAAACAGTGGTAGCTGATACAAAGAAATAGGAGAAATATAAATTATAGACCTTTAGACTACCCATTTAGACTATAAGACACTGAACCCAAGAACTCAAGACACATACTCTACTCAAGCATACATAGAACAATTACAAAATTTGTTCACATATATTTGACAATAAAGCAAAGTCTTAACATTTATAACCACAGAGAGTATATTCTAGCAATCAAGCCAAAAAGCAATTTTGAAGAAAGGAAGACTAGGAAATCTCTACATGTCTTGAAATAAAGAAATATACTTCTATGTAATCAATGAGTCAAAGAAGAAAGCATAATGGAGATTTGAAAATACATTGAACTAAATAATAACGAAAATGCTACATATTCAAACACGAATGTAGGTAAAGACAGAATTAGAGGAAACTTCATATCCTCGGGCTGAATGTATATGATGTAAGATAGGCACAAAAGAAAAGCATTGAGTTAAATGTCAGCCTAGGAAATTAGAAAAAGAACAGCAAAATAAACCCAAGATAAAAAAGATATTTGATATCGGTTTTGTGTAGATCCATCTTAGCAAATTAAGGGAGTTCTGTTCTATTTCTAGTCTACTACAGTATTTTATTGTGGATGAATGTTGAAATTTATCAAACAGTTTAATACATCTCTTGGCATTGTTTATATGGACTTTTTCCTTTAATCTGTGAGTGTGGTTGTTCACAGCAACAGATTTTCTTATGTTGAAACAACTTTGGATTCCTAGGGTAAATCCAAGTTGGCCATGAATTTTTAAATTTCTTTTTAAAGAAATTGCTACATTACATTTCCTAATGGTTTGTTTACATTTTTTGCATTAAGTTTATAGATAAAATCAGCCTGTAATTTTTTTCCTTTTATGTTACTATCTTTATTGTGTTTCAGTATGAAAGTTTTGCTAGAATCATAAAATGAATCAGAGAATATATTCTTCATCTTATCTAAAGAGGATGGGAAAATTGTAAGTTTTTTTCTTGACTATTTGGTAGAACCATATAATGAAGTTAAATGGTTTTTAATTTTCTTCATGTGGAGAGTTCAGATTACTCATTCAAGTCATTGATGGCTATAAAATTATTTATTCCCTTTATTTCTTCCTGAATCAGTTTTGATGAGGAATGTTTCTGATGAATTTTTCTATTTCATCTAAATTTTCAAATATATTGACAAAGTTGGTAAAACAGTCTTTTGTTAAATGTCTGTGGGATATCTTATGATGTCCATTTATTCATTTTTGATATTATGTCCCTTAATCTTCACAATAAACATATGAAGTAGATCCTATTATTTCTTCTCTATGACTAAAACAACTGAGAACAGAGAGTTTAAGTCACGTCTAGTAAGAGATGCATCATAGATGTGATCTGGGTAGCCAGGCTCCACTTCCTTGACTCTTAACTAATCATTATGTTCTATTTTAGTAGTAAATAGTAATAGTATTACTATTTTTATAGTAATCATGTCAGTGGTACTTCAAAGACCTGAGAAACTACAGTGTGGATAACATGGGCTTTGTATAATTTTTTATTTTTATTAATGTACTATAAAATGTCAACAAGTTGGGACATTGTTCTAAAGAGGTCAATGTAGCATCCATTCCTGGATGGGCAAGTTTGTTTTAACCAGTTTACTTAATCTAAACTTGGAGCACTGACCCAACTTTACCAGATTAAAATTTCAGGCTACTATTTACAAGAGAACTAAATAGAACCCAGAGCCATTTTTGAACCTGACAATCAAATGCATCTCTGCTGCTGAAACCCTGGGGGGGCCACCATCGTTTTTCCCTGGATTAATGCAGTACCTTGCAATTGGTCTTATTTTGGTTAATTTTCTACAGAGAAATCATTATTTTCCTTTAAAAACATAAATCTCAGTGTCATATTATTAATTATAAGCCTTCTTTTGGGGGTGATATTTTAAAAATTTATTTAAATTCTTTATTTTTCTTTTATTACCAAGGGACCAACCTTTGCCCTGGTCTGCTCAAGACACCCAACAGTTGAGGAGATATTAGGACTCTGTAATAACAGAAGGAACTACTGGGGCTGAGGAAGTGAGACAAGGAGGGAAAGGAAGCCAGAATGGGCTACGCTAAGGAGCAGGCAGCATGCGGCCAACTTTGGCTGGATCCTACTGTGGGACCTCGGGGAGACTATATGCTTCAGAGCTGTCCCACCTAAGGGTGAGGTAGATTGGCTGTTTATCCACTCGCTCTCACCCGACATGTTTTGAGGTCTCCTTTTGAGGAAATCAACTTCCTGGCACTTCAGAACAGCCCTGCACATAGACCAAACATGCTTCTGTGAGTAGAGAATGGCCTCGAGAAGAGGGTCATAGGTGCTTGCTGCACAGAGCCACCAGTGTATAAGGGGACACGAACGTCAACAGGATTCCTTGGTGAAGCATCAATACTTGCTCTGCTATGATCAACTTCTGTCCCATCTTGAGTTCAGTCTGTCTGGTAATTGATTCTTCAAGGTGGAATCCACTGAAAGTTTCTTTAAAACCCAACAGAACAAAGTCCAGTAGGAGAATTAATGGGGCAAGTCAGTCTCTGCTGTGGCAGTTGATCCTACGAGACATCATAGATACTCATCTCCCTCTCCTGCTACCCACTTTAAATTTCCCTCACCCTCATTCGACACTTGTGCCGGCTTAGACTGCTTGTGCAATGGGAAGCCCAGACGTTCACCCTTGAGAGTTCTGAGCTGCTGGTTACTGTGCCTTAGTTGTGACATGATTGCTGCAACTCTCCATTGGTGGTTATCTGTGGAGACAAAAAAATCACCCTCAAATTCTTGATATACTTCTCCCTACCCCCTTTATCTAGCAGCAAACAGATCCCAATAATAATCAAGGGTGGTTATGTCCACCAGGGTAACAATTCCTTTCCTTTCCTGCTCATACATTGGCATTAGGAGCCCCAAATGACCAGGTGACAAGTGTAGTTTTGAATTTTAAAGGTTTCATGGAATTCTTACTGTGAACTCTGAGTTCCCTTCCCTGGAAACCAGAACTCTTAATAAAGATGAAGCTAAAAATATAGCATTAGGAAGCACACATTTCCCCCCTGGGAACAACTATGGGAGAAGCCACTCCTTCCTAACTGTTGCTTCCTAGACACCTGTCATTAAGCTGTCATGGATCGTATGTCCTATAATGACCATATAATCATTAAAAGCACATACTGTATCCCACATGACTGTGCTCAATTGCAGTCCTATGTTGTGCCAAGCTCAGGCCTCAGCTGTGCCTTTTCGAAGCTATCCAACATTCTATCAGCTTGGCATTTTCTGAGTGATGTGACTCAGGATGGGGATGATAGATCCAGCAGTCACATGCCCTTCATCAGACTTACTTTGCTGCCTTTGAGTGACTGAGTGGCTGAGCTGCTGTCATTGACCAGAGACTCGGACACATTGTGCCCATTCCCACAGGTCCTTCTAATATGCTCTTCTCCAGTCCTCCTTGTTTCCGATCTCTCATACTTGGATATCTTGACCGCTGATCCAGCCCCAAGCCATTAATCAATGTCCAAGGAGCCATATATAGCCTTACCTAGAATCACTTCTCTTTCTGCAAAAACGTGGTGGCCAGATGTACTGTATGCAGCTCTGTCCACTGGGAGAGTTTCTCCTCTCCACTCTATAGCGGGCAACTCCTGAGTAAGGCTGTTGCTTTTAAGTAATCCACTTTCAGCTCACATAATCAGCCATGAAGTGAGGGAGAGGCATTCATGTAATGGAGCTACTTGGCAATAGTATTTCAGCATCTTGTTTATATAATTTGCTTGTACTTTCTAGACCTCCTTGGGCCCAATCCCAAATGTACAATTTCATTGAATGATAGATTACTGCCAAGCTGAACAATTCTGTAATATCTTGGCTGTGATGAATCCCTGTCTATGACATGCAGCTCTGGGTCACATCATCAGGCACTCAATTTCTATCAGAGCCCAAAAGCAAGACAACAACTGCCTTTTGAATGATGAATAGTCCTGTGGTGCAGATGGCATTACCTTGCTCCAGAACCCTTGGGTTCTGTACGGAGCCTTTATCACTGAGGTTGTCCTATCTGACCACAGGTATTTCTAGCACTGTTAGATCTGCTGGATCACATGACCCAAGCAGTGGAGATGCTCGTGCTGCAGCATGAACCTGCTGCAGAGCTGCTTCTTCTCTGGACCCACCCCAAACTTGCAGCTGCCTGAATCATCCAGTAAATGGGATAGAACAGGATTTCCAAGTATAATATGTCATATTTTCAAATTTCAAAGACACTTACCAAACATTGTGCCTCATTCTTAGTGGTCGGAAATACAAACTGCAATAGCCTTGAGGGGCTGTCCAGGCATGCTCTAGACCTCACACCTTCTAGAAACTTTATTAAATCTATATAGGGTTTTTTTTCTCCTGCAATGCACCTGTCTGATTAATATCATGCTAACAATATGGTGGACCAGCGTGATTTTCTGTGAGAAGTCCAGATGATCAAAGTCCCTTTGGACTATACTGCAACTGAGATCAGAAGAAATAAAGATGATAAATGCAAAAGTTATCTGTCCCATGTTATTCTGAATGACCTTTGATCCCTTTTCTTGACAGGCCTAGAAAAGAATGCATTTGCCAAATCGGTATCCACATATCAAGTGCAAGAGGCTATTCTGATCTAGCTCTAAATCCAGTAGAACTATCACAGCCAGTACAACTGTAATTGGGACGATCACTTGGTTAAGTTTATATCACCCCATCAGCGACATGATCCATCTGGTTGTTGCAAGGGCCATATGGTTGAATTAAATGGGGATGAGTTGGGAACCATTACTTCTGCAGGCTTTAAATCTCTGAGGGTGGCACTAATATCAGACTTCCTCCTTGGGATGCAGTATCACTTCTGATTTATTATCTTGGTTGAGAAGAGAGGCAGTTTCAGGGACGTCTACTTGGCCTTGTCTACTATTATAGTTCTTTCTCCACATATCATCAAACCATGTGAAGGTTCTGCCACATGCTCTGTATATCCACCCCAATTATGTGATCAGGGACCAAGGAAACAACCACAGATGGGTCCATAGACCCACAGGAATCACTGTGAGTTGGACTTGGACCAGGACTCCATTAATCTCCTGGCACCTCTCTAGAAGGTGGCAACTCTAAGAAGGTGCTGTGGTAGTAATGTTGTTTCACGACATCCATGGCAGCTCAGATTGTTATCCAGGCCCTGTCAGATCTGGGCATTACACTTTATTCAGTTTATATTTGTTCTGTTAAACAGCATCAGTCCTTTGAGGAAGGATTTGAGCAGTAGCTACTGATCCCTTCTGTTATGATGCGGTGTGTTGCCTCAAGGAGACCTCCCTTCCAGCAACAGCCCTGGCCTGGCACCCTCCATATGTGCTTGCAGTCTATGTTCTTTTGGTTTCTGCTGTTGCATGTTTATCAGCACCTATAGTTCTTTTGGTGAACAATATCTTTCTTCCCAGAGAAGGTCAATACTCCCCACTATGGTTTTCAGAAACTTGACCCAGGTTATTGATCTAGAAACAATGAGGGAGGTGGGATCAGACCTTAAGGATAAATATCATCTTGCAAGACATTCCCCTCAGGTAAGGCATTTGTATGGTCTCCAGATAATGACACACTTCTTCTCTAATAACAGGAAAGTAGACACTTGTGCTTACTCATGTTAATCTGGGAGATAAAAGGTTCTCATGTACCTACCCAAGTTTCCCCACTCAGGTTTCAATGTCCCACCCCTTCTATACCAAAGCTGACTTTACTGTAGGTGACTTGTATCTCTACTATAGCTACAATCAAATATTGTGGCTCATTATTCAACACAGTCTGACCTCAGGCTGTGAGATTTGAGTGCCCCTTCAAACATTGCCATATAGACTTCTGGCTTTCATATCAGATTTTGGAGTCGATAACTGTCATTTTCTTTTTCCAGGGCTTCTGTGGTCACTAACAGGTTAGCAATTCCACAATCCCCATTGCCATTTCTCATGTAAATTCCATGTGCCAGAGCTACTACAGAAACCTGTTATTCCCTTTTCCCTGTGCCAGTCCCAATCCACCAAGGGTGAGGGCTTTAGTACTTGTAATACTGCATGACAGAGATGATCACCTCCCCACTTACCACCAAAAATGGGGTACAGGATTCCCCCCATTCAAAAGTGCAATTTATCTACTTCACTTATACAAGGGCCTCCATTAGTACTTGTTTCCACTAACTGAAAGAAATCCTAAGAGAATTTTCACTTTTATGAAATGGTAATCGCTTTTTTACTTCGTGTCATTTGGCTTATGAGAAGTTACATAGAAACAGTCTACTTTCAGAAAATGGGGGAATCCTGTGCTTCCTGCCATCTGATTAAGAAGCAAGCCAATTTCCAAGTCTCAACCTGAGGATCTCCTTCCTACAGCCACTTGTGGTATCAACTGTTTTAAGTTGGTGTAACAACTAGCTTTAGCCACATTATGAATCACCCCAAAACTTAGTGGCTTAAACAAACAGCCTTTTCTTTAGCTCATGATCATGTAGGACGGCAATTTAGGCTGGCCTTCGCTGGGTGGAGGATGGGCTACCTATGTGTCTCTGGAGGTGTCTAAACTCAGAACTGGCCCACTGTCCCTTTTGGTCCGTTCCATAGAGCAAAATAATTCATATGACAAAACCCAGATTCAAAGAGTGGGAAAATAGTGCTCATCTCTTGATGGGAGAAACTTTAAAGTCACATTGCAAGAAAAGAGATGCAGTGAGAGGAAACATTGCAGCCATTTTTACCACCAATCTACCAGAGTTGGATGCCCCCAGACGCAGATCCTGATGAGATAAGAAATTGATTGCAAGCAGTTGAGTTGAGAGGTAATTCTAAAGAGCACCGGTAAAGGAGTAGGGAAGTGAGACAGGAAAGGGAGGAGAGTTCATGCAGGATGAGCTCAGGAGAAGGGAGACAGAGCTCAGTCCCACTGGGGGTCTCTGGAAACAAGTACAGACCCTGTGTCAGTTACCCCACAAAGTGACATTTTGATTAGTGGGGGAAACCTGTACCCCATTTCTGATGGTAAATGGGGAGGAGACAACCTCTGGCATGCAACATCACAAGTACTAAAACCTTTCGTGGATTGGGGTGGCTATAGGTGAAAGGGCTTCTACAGTAGCTCTAGCACTTGAAATTTACAGCAGCAATGGTAATGAGGATTGTGGAATTGTTTGTCTGTTGTTGACAACCACAGAGGCCCTGAAGAAAGAAAATGACAGCTGTCAACTCCAAGGGGTGACGATGGGTTATTTATACACCAGCTCCTGTCTGTCCTTGGTTGAGGACTGCTTCCAGAGGCAGCTATACCCTGCGACTTCTAGCCTTCCTCATTACTACTCAAGAGTTGCAGGTGGTTACAGTGGAGAGCCCCTGTGTGCAAGGGGATGGTGGGTGCCAGGGCAAGGGGCCAAGCACTGCTGGTAAAGTGACAATGGAGAAGTGACCATAGCACTTGGCCATCGAATGGTCAGTGGGCATCTGAATAAGAGCAGTTTCAGTGCAGTTGTGGGAATGAGGGTTGCCTGAAACATGATCAAGAGAGGAGAGAAGGGGAGGTAGAGGATAAAAGGGTGAAAACCTATTTAGTAGATGCCCACAGTGAAAGATAGAGGAGCAATGAATGGGGTGTTAGCTGGAGGGAATGATAAGGCTAAGAAAGGGTTTATTTTTTTCTTGACAGTTATGCCATTGGCCAATTGTATGCAGATGGGGATGATTCAGTAGAGATGGAAAAAAAGGTGATCTATGACAGAGAATGGAGATGGTAGGTGTGCTCTCTTGGGGGTATGGGGGTAGCTTTAGATAGGGCATGCAGGAGTTCCTCATGTCCCTGAGATAGCACCTCCTCAAGAGTCTTTCCCTGATACACAGGTTAAGAGAGCTGTCTTTCATGCTACCCTGTCCTATGCTGTGTTCATTTACTTGTTTCCATTTATTGACTTACCATTTACCATAATATAAACCCCACAAGAGCTTATATTAAAGGATTGTGACTATCTTTTTTAAATGTTTAGTCATGTTCCTAGTGCTTAGAACTAGGCCGGACATATAAGAGACAATAAATATTTGTTGAAAGAGTGAATTAATGACAATAGCTTCATAGTGTCTTCTCCATCTGACGGGAAACTTCTTCTGTTAACAGGTTCAATCTTATGAGGCCTGGCCCCTGCCTAAGGATAAGGAAGGTCACACTGAACACTTAAGTGCTGGTAACTCAAATTCATATGCACACTGCAGGTCAACCACTTCTTCTAATTAGGAAACTTGACTTTTTAAATTGGAATCATGGCTAAAGCATTTTCAGTGGATTGGTGGCAACAGAAGTCTGTTTGAAGCAGGAGAAATTACTAGAAGGATTTTGCCAACTAATACAACAGGTCACTCCATTAACCCTACCCAATTTTACCTTCCATCTCAAATTCTGTCTGTCTATTGTTCCATTTCCTAACTCTCCCCACTGTGTCTTCAACAGATGGTTCAGATTTTGACATAAGCAAAAATTATTTCAGTAATTTGATTGATCACTTGATTGATTGCCTCTAATTCTTTTTTTGTCTGATTACTATGTGCATAGCTCTCTTAGGAGGAGTTTGAATGCCTCTCTCTCAAGAGTAGTTGTACAAAAGGGAGAACCCATCTTCCCTCCAACTGGCTTGCCTGTGAACTCTCTGTGGGCGTGTGACATTACAAAAATAGAAGTGGCAGAGCAGTACTCTTCAGCTACTTGGGATTGCAACAGAGTGAAATGTGAAATTTGCTTTTGCAGCTGTTCTTTACAAAATGACTCCCAGTGAATTATGAATTTTGTTTTTTATTTTTAAATTTTCTTTAATCTATATTAGCTTCCAAATAACAAGGCCAAGGGTGTTGGCTTTGGTGAACTTGCTCGCAGAGTTGGCCAGTACTTCCTAGCACGTGAGCTGGTACGTATCCTCCTTCCACTGAACGCCTGGTCAATTACAGGGGCTAACGTAAATAGCATGTTGGAATGATTGGCATTTAGTTCTGGACATAATTTTGATTTTCAAGTCCCGTATTTTTCAGTTTAACTTCTGTTTGAAATGACCCACTCATGGTTATATGGAGTTTAGCTTCTGTTTCTGGTGTAATAATCAGCATATGCTATCAGTTCAGGATTCAGCAAAGTGTTGCTTTTTAATTTGATGAGAGTTCATAGTTCAGCTATAACTATCAATATTTAAATTGGTTTGCTTAATTATGTGGTAGCCAGATAGCTAGTAACAATATACAAACCCTTGGTACAATGTTTATTGCATCCTATAGATTAATGTGGTTAATTCTTGATTGTCTAGACATGGATTATAAATGTCATCTAATCCTCCTTTTTCAGAATCTGGGCAGTGAACTATAGTAGAAAAACAAAGTCCACAGTATTGAATTCCTGTATATGCATGCAGTCTTTTTGCCCAGTATGCATATTTTGGGACATTTATTATGGTTCATAAATAGCCTGAACATTATTTGCTCTAATCAAAGTATAAAGGAGGGAAATATAGGCTTGATATAGGTGGGGAATGCAACCTTGGATTCAAGCTTCAGCACAGTCCTCTGTCCCCAGCCCAGTGACCAGCTGTGTGCTTTCAGACAAGCAATCTTCCATTCTGAGCAAGTTTCTGTTTGTTCATCATTACGTGGGGGCTAACCCAAATAAGCCCTTTATACTTTTCAGGATTATTGAAACTGAGAGCAGGAACTGTGTCTCATTCAATTTGTAGCCACAGTGTTAGAAATACATTACATTTTTACTAAATACAAATATATTTAGTAAAAATATGTGGAGTGTTTAATGAACATGAAGATACCTTTCAACTATAAAGCAATATACACATTTAAATGTAATTGCATAAACTGTTTGATTTTCTAAGTCCTTCTTTCCCCTCTTCTTCATGTCATAATAGAGAATGAGAGTGTTTTTCCAGAAGCTCAAGGGTGCCTTTCCTTATGTCTAACACTAGGAATACAAACTCGCTCAGCCAGTTTTCTTGTTTATTCATTCACTCACTCATTAACTCACCGTACATTTCTGAGCAACTTCATGGTACACAGTTGGCTCTATGACTGATGTTGAGAGACCAAGATATTGCCCACATCTGTGAAAAGCCTTGTTTTGGAGATAGACACAGGAGAGTCACTTAGCTCTGGTCATGTACCACAGCCTGGCTGACTGATCACATCAAGAAAAAGTGAAATAGGAATTCCTTTCCCTGACCCATGTGTCCTGCAGTAGGAGGGAATTAGGAGAAGGGAGTAAATTTTCCTATTTCCATGGAAACAGACCTGATCAGAAAGGCAAGAGATATGCATAGCAACTACTTGGATGGTAGAACATGGTTCTCCTTCAGGGTACATGTAGCTATGTCGGGTGAGGGGCAGCAGCTAGGTGGCTGGACACCAGAGAGAGGAAAATAAACATTGGGAATAGCTTTTCATAGACATTGAGATGTGATTGAATATTTGTAGAAACATTCTTAGTTTGATGAGGGATAAAGAATTTTGCTTTCTTTTTTTTTCAAATATCTCTGTCCACAAACTCTATCAGAGATACTAAAAATCTTATGGCTTGTGCTGCTCTTGAGATCCCCAGAACCGGGAGAAGTGCACGGGAAGTGCTGATAAGAGGATGGAAAGGATGACTTCTTAAAGATGCCAATGTTAACAACAAAAGAACTCGCTAATTTGGGGCACTTTGTAGGTGGCAGGGTCTGTGCTAACTGCTGTATCTTCATTATCTCTTTTACCCCTCAGAACAGATATGTGAAGCACACAGAGCTTATAAGGAAAATAAGGCCCAGCAACTTGAAGGATGCCTGAGATCCCATGGTTGATAAGAAACAGCTGAGATTTGAGCCCACATCTGTTCGACCCCAAAGTCCAGGCATGTCACACTGCATCACAGCCCATGAGGTCTTTACTCCCATCATTTCAAAGCGGATTCCTGAAGGTGAGTAGCACCTGTGCATTTACAAGCCTGGCTCTGCCATTGTAATGTATCTCCAAATACAGAAGCCATGCATGCCACAAAGGGCTGTCGTAGTGAAGGGGTGTGCGAGGAATCCCTTCCCTGAACCTTACTGTGTAACCATGCCCAGGCCAGCATCTCCCATCAGCATATGCAATTTCACTGACAGAGGAGCACAGATCAGAAAATCAGTGTCATATTTCTGCTTAAATGAACACATGCTCTGGGTACCATCATCGTGCCAAGGAGGTGTGTGGAATTCGGCCTTGAATCTAAGAGACGAGAGAGGGAGGGAAATGTCCGAAAGTGCTTCCCAGAGTAGTTAGGGCTTCAGCTGAGTCTTAAGGCACAAGTGGGAGAAGCCACAAAGTTTCAGGGGATATCTGTGGGGCATCCCTGTGAAGATGTCTAGTAGGAAGTAGTAATTTGCCAGTTTCCAACCTTTTCAGTCATTTCATGATGAACAGAATTGAAATAGGAACACTGCACAGTTGTGGACCTGTGGTCCACACAGGTACACAGGTCCTTTTAAGGACTAAGGTGAGACCCTTACATTTGGGTTATATTTTTACTGCTCACAAAACATTTACAACATCATCTCATTCCATACCCTTCAAGATGGACTCATTATTCTCATTTTACAAACCGAAGGTGTTGTGTGATTTGCCCAAACTGCCTCAGCTCTGTAGGTGGGGCTACGATCCAAACTCTCATTCCCCCACTCCAGAGCCCTTTCTCTGTACCATGTGGCCTTCCTCCAGCTGGAGTGTGAGCTTGCCAAGAAGCGCCGGGCCTCTGAAATATGCTCTGGGGACAAAAGATGCTATACTGGATCTAGGCGGTATGGGTGGCTGCCGAGCAGGAGGAGCTGGGCAGCTGTTCGGACACAAGCTTGGCAGGCCTGGTGAGGAGGCCAGCAGTAAGAACAAGAAGGCAGGCATGGGCCCAGGGTCTAGGAGGTCGCAGGATCAGCCAAAAGTGCCAGTGACAGGGTTGTGTAGCTTTAAATCTAATGCAAAAAGTTTATGGTTATTGCATCTGTTAGCCCACAGGTGCAGATGGTCCTCCAGAACTTACCAACTGCTGGAACCCACCAGCTAGGCTGCATTCTCTTCTTGTGACCGACCAGAATCAACTGTAGCCAATAATGACCAGACTAGCTTTGATGGTGCTGTGGGACTGGGTGTTAGGCTTGCCCACACCTCTCCCAACACAGCACTCATCACACAGAGTTAGGATTGCCTGTTGCTTGTCTTCACTCCCCAAGTTCTCCAAGCCCCGTAGTTGGCATGCTGCGGGCAAGTAAATATTAAACAAGTTAGGGAGAGGAACATAGGCCATACTGAAGTTTACCCCTGGTTAAGACAGGAAGAAAGAAGTATGGGTTCATATATTAATTCTGCCTAATTTAATAAACATGAATTGACAAACTTCTGTTGAGGACTCAGAGAAGTAGACACACAGTCCCTGACTTCTACAGAACATCTGATATGGATCCTGGATTAGATCATCTATACCAACAGAACACGTTTGTAAACACCTCACCTTTGGGTCTTTCAACTGTCCTTAAGTAATTAGAAAACCAGGAAATGCAGTCTTTCATGGACACAAAGCACAACAGGATAATAGGGCTATGCCTTCTGTGTGTGCAGCCCAACACAATGTAGTACCACCAAGCTGAGCGCCAGCTATGGAAAGAGACTCTGATAATTAAGGAGTTCTCTGACACTGGCTTACAGTCTGATCCCATTAAGAAATATATTTTTTAAAGCTCCTTCAAAAAAATTGGAAAAAAAAGTCTTCAGGAGCCAGAGATTGAAGCTATGGTTATATCATCATAGACTACATATATATTTGACATTTTAGATGGTAAATATTCTCTGAAGTCATTCTGCCAAAGGGGAGGCCTAGCTAACAGATGGCTAGTTCAGAGGACGTTGATGACCAAAATGAAAGCTAGTCTCCTCCTGGAGTCTAGAAGGGATAATTATTTCATATCCCTATCTATAAGAAAACTCAGGGGGAATAGCATGAGCAGTCAAGGGCAGATCTTCAGGAGGAGCTCACCCTGCAGGGAGAGAGCAGGAAGGCTGCCATGGGATCCCCTCCAGGGAAAGTGTTGGTGCCCCTCTGGTTTCGTTGTTCTGGCTCAGCAATTCATCCTAGACCTGGTTCCCTCCCTGTTGTGTATCAAGATATTTATTTTCTCTGCTTTGAAGCCACACATGCATTTTAAAAAAGAGTGCATTCTCTCAGCAGTGAAGTGGGAGCAGCTCTCCTAGGAATCCCGTCAGGAGACTCCCTCGCCCTCTCTTCCTGAGTACCGGAGGTGGTACGGAGATGTCCCAAGGCAAGGTGTGGCATCTGCCCTCCCCTGGAGCCTTGTGAGCTGCCTCTCCCTCAAACTGGCTCCAACTAGATACTTTTTAATAGTAGTGTGAAGAGAATGCTTTGCAAAACTCTCAGAGGGTCCAAGGAGCTGAAAAAAGCTGATAAGGAGACTAAGAGGAGATCTGAATCTGCCTGTGGGGATTTGGAGGGCTGTCATGTGGAAGGGAGAGCAGAGAAGGAATTGAGGATTCCTAACTGGGTAGGCAAGGAGAGGGACTCAGGACCATCAAGGCCAACTGCCTCACTGGACTGATGATGTTAGTGAGGTAAGGAGCTTGCTTAAGAGTGATGGATGGAAATAATAGAGAACCTCATTTAAGCTTAATATCCTTTTAAGTAGACTGCTACCCCAATGGGTACCCCTCAGGACAAAGAATACCTTTTCATTGCCCAAATGTGAATAGGGCTAAATGTGACCCACAGAGGATGTGATGGTTAATTTTATGTGTTAACTTGACTGGACTTTGGGACACCCAGATATTTGGCCTAACATTATTCTGGGTGTGTCTGTGAGGGTCTTTCTGGATGAGATTAACATTTGAATTGGTAGACTAAGAAATCAGATTGCGCTTCTCAATGTGGGTGGGCCTCATCCAATCAGTTGAAGGCCTGAATAGATCAAAAAGACCAACTTTTCCCATGAGAAGGAGAGAATTCCTCCTGACTGCCTGCCTTCAAGCTGAAACATCTGTCTCCTACCTTTGGACTGGAACCTACACCATTGGCTCTTGGTCCTCGGGCACTTGGACTTAGACTGTGACTGACCATCGGCTCACTGCAGTCCCCAGCCCACTGATTACGTATCTTGGGACTCCTCAGCCTTCATAATCACACAAGTCAATTCTTTGTCATAAACATTTCTCTCTTTCAATAGATTTAGGTAGGTCGATGCATATATGTAAATATACACATATATCTTCTATTGATTTTGTTTCTCTGGAGAACCCTGACTAATAGAGGTCCACAGTAGCACTGATAGAAATATAATGTGAGCTGTGTATGTAATATGTTTATTAGAATTTCTAGAACTCACATTAAAAAATAAAGGGAAATGGGTGAAGTTAATTTTAATAATGTACCTGATTTAATTCAATATATCTGAAATTGTATCTTTGCAATACATAATCAGTATTCAATACAAAAAGTATTTATGAAATATTTTACACTCTATGATGTTAAAATCTAACATGTCTTTTATACTTAGAGTACATCTCCATTCAGGCTATCCATATTTCAAGTACTTAATAGCCATAGTCCTATGCCAGAAAAGAAGTGGTAATAGGTGCCTTCTAACATTGTTTTATTCTTCCCTGTAAATGTATCTCCCTGTATTCAACACATATTTAATCAACATCTACTCTATTTAGATCTACTCAAGCTCTTCAACAACCATGGCTAAGTTGGGATTTAAGAATGTCTTAATGACTGGGAAAAACGAGACCCACACTGGATGGACTAGCTTGTATTCTTTAATCTCATTTATTTGTTATTGATGAGGAAGGGGTGATAATCATGAATTTATTCATTATGTTGACATAGAAATTCATATTAGGGCAAAATTAGTTTCTCACTCACTTGGAATGACTCATATGCCATGTCTGCGCCTTGGGTCTTCACAAGCCCCCCTGACTCGCTGATCGGACCTGTTTTGGCTGATCACAGGCTGTGCTGTGGATCCCTCACTCATAACCCCAAGGGCTGCTTATGCATCATCACTGAGGAGCTGGGTGCCCGAAGAAGTGGTTGTCCCAGCACGGAAACAGGCGAATCAGGGGGAAGACTGGTCTGGAAGGTGAGAGGAAGAGCAGGGCTTAGCAATTTTGTGATTGAAGAGAGAATGAAATTTCCAACTGGAAATATCCAGCAGGGAATTGGAAATATGGGCCTGACAAGAAGCACTTCCACATGAAGAGGTGAAGGTCAAAACCATGAGTAAATGAGGTATCAGAGGGAGAAAGCAATGAGAGAGAAGCTCAGGGGGACCAAGGCTTAACCATAGGGAGGACACACATTAACCTTCATTTTAACTCAACACACAATTATCTGAGGGCCTACTATGTGCCAGGTGCTATGTGAAGTATGCTTTTCAGGGACATAATCTTTGCTCTCATGGGATTTATGATCTACACTTACTGAAAAGATCGGGACATGTCAGGGCATGGAAGACAGACCAAAGGCCACTCATTTCAGCCTAGTATTACAGCTCCATGGTAGCACAGCACCAGGCTGACTGCCTCCAGGATGGACAGCAGGCCTTCCCACTCTGGGGGGCCACTAGACCAGCAAGCCCTTTGACAGACCTCTGAGACATGAGGACAGATACCAATCTTCCACACCTAACACGATATGAATTTTCATCTCCTCAATATTGTCCTACTTCCGTCTGAGAGCTCTTTATGTCAATGCTTACCCTAAAGTACATGCCCCATCAGAGTTCACAAAGCTCTAGCTCTGGTCCAGCCGGCAAGGGAAGGAAGACGGCTGCCTAACATTGAACACACGGAATGTGCAGGCGTGCACTCCATTAGATGCTTTACTGCTCTTCAATCAATCGTTCTCTCATTTAATCAATGGTAAGAATTAGACTCCCTTGTTCTATATCCCAAACTTCTCTTAATATATTCCCAACTTCACTCACATAATTTTCCTCATTAAACTTACAACCATCTTCATTGCTTTTAACCCACTTTTCTTGTTCCCCATGGACAATCTGGGTGTTGTTTCGGAGACACCAAAAAGGAAGATTTTCCAGTTGATTTACTGTTCCAATCTGTTAATTTCTTACTGCCTTCGTTACATAACCTATCACTTTAGGTAACTTTCTCTGTTTCGCAGCATCCAAAAATATGACTAGTATACTATCAATATCAATATTTAGGATAGTATCAAGTTTCAGTGGCAGCATCCCTCTGTTCCCCAATCTAGAGTTTTGAAGGCCAAGAGCAGAAACAAAGCTGTGAATACTGGATACATTTCAAGGAGTGAGGTGGTTAGCAATGCCAAAGGAAGTGGGGAGGTAGACCTGTGAGGTCCCTGGGAAGGTCCAAATAGAGCAGAAGCCACACTGCAGGGTGTGAAGGCAAGAACAGGTAGAGATAAAATGAAGGTGACTTTAATGTCCCACCGAGTCCCTTAAACATGAACTTGCCCTATCAGCTCTGACGTCCTGCCACATATGAGTATAGGCTTCAGAAAGAAGCTAGTTCTTTAAGTTCTTCGAATTCTTTAAAAGATATGCTTCTAAATTCAACGGACTCCCAGATAATAAAGGCAGTGTTATTTTTCATCACAAATTTCATTCTTGTTACAGTAAAATTGCTTTAAAAAGAAGGGAATGAGACAGAGAAAGCAAGGTAAATTCAGTTATCTTCATCCTGGGTGGGTGTCCTAGAATGGGCTTTGTTCTTTTGAAAGAAGAGCAAGCATTTCCAGAATCTAATTTCTTATTTGCTTGCTTGCTACTATTCAGCTTACTCAAAGCTTTTATCTTTGGAGGGAAAAGCAGTGAAACACAGAACAGGAAATTTCACCATGCTGCGTGAACTGTCAGAACGGTTGTTCTAGCAAGAAACTGCATATTCACGCTAACCACAATCCCAGTCCTGCCTCTTCACTTCCTCTGTAGAAAGATTGGCCAGAAAAGAAAGAACACGAAGAATAAGGTTAGACAGGGATTCTTTCATATTTTTGGACCTTAAATACTATTTCTTAACAACAATAGTGAAAGTAAAGAGGTCGATTACTAAAAAAACATTTTTTTTACTATTTAGTATATGATAGCCTCGGTATTAAAAATTGTCCCTTTTTTCACTTATTTAACTTTCATAACCCCATTAGGTCCATCTGTCTATTATGCTTATTTTACAGATGAGAAAATGAGGGACAGAGCTAGAAAGTGATGCAGCTAGACAGTGGACACCAAAGCCCTAGATCTTAATCAATATTATATTGTCTGCACCTCACACATCACACTGTAAGCATGGAGAGTACATGCCCTGTAAGTATTGAGTGAATAAATCAAGAATAAATTAATACATGGAATGTCAAGGACAAGAAAGCAATTGGAGGAGCAGAATAAAGCTTAGAAATAAGTTCTATTAATCACACAAGCAAATTATATCTATAAAATAATAAATAATAAATGAAGAAATGAGTCCAAAACCTGGCAGGTATATATATATGGTTCTGAATCAACATAACATCAATTAAGACAATAATGCAAATGAAACAGATGCTGTAACCAGCCATATTTTGTTATTAGACCAAATCCATGTGTGTGGCAGGAGGGCCATAGGCAAGAGGCAGTTAATTTTCAAAATCCTATGTCAGAAATGGGGTAGTTGAAATAGTGGTTATTTAGAATTAATCTACTAGAATTTAGCCAATAACCACATGTGGCTATTGAGTACTTGATATGTAGCTTATTTGACTGAGGAACTGAATTTTAATTGTATTTAATTTAATTTAATTTAATTTAAATTACCACAATAGGCTGATTGCTACTGTATTGGACAGAGCAGAGACTGAGAATACAATGATATTTTTCCACAATCATGTTGTACATTAAAAAAAAAAAACTAGATGAGTTAATTTAGCACCAAATCAGAGCTCAAGAGACTTGAGCATTTTCTCATTCTGGCTCAGAGAGGTAGGGCTGGCTACGCGTAACTGCCTGATCCAAACCTGAACAGAGAGGAGGAAAGCAATGATTCCAAACTAATAAAACACTACCCAAAATCAGGAAAAAAATAGAAATTAAGACACTGAACTGGCTTGGTGGGGGGAGGGTATTGAGAGCCAGGTGGGTTTGACAGTCTTTCAAATAGAAATTTTAGGGCTTAAGACACTGTCAGAAGCAGCAAAAAGTAGGTGGTCAAAGTGTGGTTTTTGGGGTGAGAGTCCTTTGAGAAGGCTGAGAGAGTGCTGTGATTTCAAGGCCACTGGGAAGGCTTCTTCATCAAAATACTTCCCAGACCTGGGCTGAAACCCCTCTCTTCACCTTCACTCTGCCTGAAAAGCCATCGGTGGCGAATCTCTTAGGACTGATTTGCATTGCTTTGGGAGATCATCATTTTCTCCTCCTTCTGCATGATTCAGAACCCACAGAACCTGACTGAGTGTAGGGGCGTCTGCATTTGGGAGGGAGAGGAGAGGCAATTTGGAAGCACATGGCCTAGAACCCAGGGTTGGGGGACAAAACATGACAGTAGGTGGAAAGATTTCAGGGACAAACTTTCCTACTCAAAAGTTTGCCAGCCCTGCTGTCTAAAATATGACTCTTGGTGATGCCCATTCTCTGGACTGGTACATCCAGCTGCTTTAGCAATAGTTCTCTTCTGGTATCTACACACATCTCAAAGTCACCATCATATCCTAAAAATGGACTCATCCTGCTCCTCATAACCCATCTGCCTCTCTTTCTCTAGTCCCATCTCACTGGACGCTACCCCACCCACTGTTTCAACTATCCCATTTCTGACATTTGATTGTGAAATGCTACCCCATCCACTCCAACATCTGGCCTCAGAAACCTCAGGATTGCCTTAACTCCTCCCTTATCCTCACACTTAAATTAGTCACCAAATCCCCATTATTCTACTCTTCACAGTGTCTCTTGAATTTATTCCCTGCTCCATTTTCTCCTGTTTGCATTTCAATTGCTACTGTCTTAATCCAGAAGATCGTTACCTCTTGCCTACACTGAAGCAATAGGCACCTGGGGTTTCCAGGTGCCCAGATAGGGACAGCTGCTGGAAAGAAGAATGTTTCTCCCTGTTCATGTCCTCAAAAACCTCTGCTGTCTCCCTGTAAAATACAGAACAAAATACCAACTCCTTAGCCCAGGTTTTAAGATCCTCTCCGTTATACACTGAATTGTATCCCTCAGATTCCTATGTTGAAGTCCTAATCCCCAGGTTCTCAGAATTGACTGTCTTTAGAGTCTTTAAAGAGTGGATTAGCGTGGTCATTAGGGTGGCCCTAATCCAGTGGGACACGATCATATAAGAAGAGGAGATTTTGGACACAGACACATATGGATGACCATGTGAGGACACGGGGAGAAGGCGGCTTCTGCAAGCCCAGGAGAGGCCTCAGGGGAACCAAGCCTGCTGACATCCTGACATCCGACTTCCAGTCCCCAGAACTGCAAGAAAATGTGTTTCTGTTGCTTAAGCGCCCCAGTGTCTGTTATGGCAGCCCTAGCAAACTAATGACTTAATTACAAACTGAAACACTCCCCAGTTAGCCCCCAACCACCTTTCCTCACCTGCCCGTATGCCCTCAGCCCTAGCCTCACTGGTTCTAACGTGACTTATGCTCTCTGATAGTCTGTCTTTGCTCTGATAGATCCTTTGTGTGATTTTCTTTCCCTTCATGCTTGCCTCTGCACCCAGCTCACACCCCACAACCTCTAAAACAATTTAATAGGACATCTTCCATGAATGCATTTCTCCTTGCCCAGTATTTGTACCACCTACCCCAAATCTATTCTCTCCTTCACCTCTCCTTCTCAATTTTGTTGGATGGGGGCCTAGATAAAAAGCTCATTTCTTAGTTTCTCTCTCAACAGGAGGGCATGTGTTAACTGTCTGGTCATTGAGATGTTAGTGGAAGTTCTTGGGTGGGATTCAAGGAGAAATCGCCTAAAATGGGTGCTGTAACAAAATAATAGAAATATGCAGTTCTGGAGGCGAGAAATCTGAGGACAAGGTGTTGGCAGGATTGGTTTCTCCCGAGGCCTTTCTCTCCTTCACTTGCAGCTGGCCCCATCCTCTGTGTCCTCACATGGCCTTCTTTCTGTGCACACACATCTATGGTGCCTCTAGTCTCTACCTCTTCTTGGAAGGACACCAGTCATATTGGGTTAGGGCCCAATGGAAGAGCTTCATTTTAACTTAGCCCTATTTAAAAACCTTATCCCCAAATATGTTTTTATTCTGAGATACTTAGAGCTTCTGAGGTTCTGATTCTTAGGGTCACACAGTTTAGCCCATAATAACCTTCAACTGTGGTTTACATTGTGTTTGTGTGAGTATGTGTGCTATTTAATATAGAAAATGATTAGAACAGAAGAGACATTCAAGAGTATCTTGTTCCAAACTCCACTGTAGACATGAAATGGCTCAGCAGTGGTTTAGGGGTCAAGCTGGGCCTGGACAATGCAGCACTCCATTACAGAAATAAAGTGAGTACATTTTAGTTTATAAGATAGGTCTGAGACATTCCATGGAAACAAGAAGGACACCATAGGTGATCAATCTCCATTCAAGGTAGTATTTCCTAAAATGTTTTCTAAAGAACCCTAATCTTAGATTGGCATTTTATGGCATAAAGTTTCTGCAGTCAAATGGTTTTGGGGAATCATACACTGAAAAGGGAGAATGGAGAGAGGGAGGGAGAGAGAGAGAGAAAGGAAGAAAAAGAAAGAAAAGAAAGGGAGGGGGAAATAAAGATAGCATAAAAACAGATAATCCATACATAATGCAGTCAATTAATTTTTCAACATAGAATTCAAGAATAATTAATTAGGAAAGGAGAGTTTCTTCAATAAATGATGTTGGAAAACTGGATATCTATATGCAAAAAAAAATGAAGTTGGATCACTGTCTTACACCATATATGAAAATCAACTCAAAATGAATTAAAGACTTGAACATAAGACCTGAAACCATAAAACTCCTGGAGGGAAATATAGAGTGTGAGCACTTTGACATCGGTCTTGGCAATTATTTTTTTGGATTTGACAACAAAAGCAAAAATCAACAAAGGAAACCATCAACAAAATAAAAAGGCAGCCTATGGAATGTGAGAAAATATTTGCAAGCTATGTATCCAATAAGGGGGTAATATCCAAAATATACAAGGAATTCATAAAACTTAATAGCAAAAAACAAATAATCCAATTTAAAATGGTCAAAAAAACCTGAATCAGCATTTTTCCAAAAAAGACATACAAATGCCCGATAGACACATGAAAAGACACTCAACATCTCTAATCATCAGGGAAATGCAAATCAAAACCACAATGAGATACCACCTCACACCTAACACCTGGTAGGATGTTTATTATAAAAAAGACAAGAGGTAACAAGTGTTGGTCAGGATGTGGAGGAAAGGGAACCCTTGTGCCCTGTTGGTGAGAGTGTAAACTGGTGCGGCCACTGTGGAGACTCCTCCGGAAATAAAAACAGAGCCACCATATGATTCAATATTCCCACCTCCGGGTGTATACCCAAAGGAAACAAAATAACTATTTTGAAGAGCTATCTGTACTCCATGTTCACTATAGCATCATTCACAATAGCCACCATACGGGAACAACCTGCCAACAGGTGAACAGAGAATGAAATGTCATACACACACACACACACACACACACACAGGGAGTATCACTCAGCCTTAAAAAGGAAGGGGACCCTGTCATCTCTGACAACATGTATTAACCTGGAGAACATTATGCTAAGTAAAATAAGCCAGACACAGAAAGACAAATCCTGCATGGTATCACTTGTATGTGGAATCTTAAAAAAAAAGTCAAACACAGAAATAGAGAGTAGAATAGAATGGTTTGTTGGGGGCTAAGAAGTAGGGAAAATAGAGGCTGGTAAAAGGATACAAACTTTCATTTATCAGTAAGGTTGTGAGCCTAAAGTATAACATGTGACTATAGCTGATAATATTGTATCTTATTATTTAATTTGTTAAGAGTAAAACTTGTGTTCTCACAAATAGAAGGGTAACTGTGTGAGGTGATGGAGGCCTTGATTATGGAAATCTTTGCATAATGTATATGTATAAAAAACATCACACTGTACACTTTAAATATATTGCAATTTTATTTGTTGATTATAACTCCATAAAGCTGGAAAAAAAAAGAAGTAAACATTATGATTCATAAATAAGAGATCACTTGAATATAAAAACAATATTTAGCTATGAAAAACAAAGAAAGGAAGGGTGGGAGGACGAGAGGAAGGAACGAAGATATTTGTGGCTCTTTCTTAATTAACTTGGTTTAAACCACAAAAAAGCACATCCCCCGGAAAAGGTAGTCTCTTTTTGGGGTTGGCCCCTACAGTGAAATAGCTGTGTAGGTGGCATTTACACCTGCAATTTCTGTTTTATAAGGGAAATAAATTTGCCTGTTATGTGAGAAACAGTGGAAATGAGCAGTTTTTACTGAATGCTGAGATCTCACCTTGAAGTCACAAAGGATAATGGCTAATAAAGCTTTGGGGTGGGAGAGACGCAGCCTGCAGACAATCCTTTTCTGATGAGCTGGGCTGAGAAATAGCTGTGTGCGATGGAACATCACTGTACCTATAATGGTTTATTAACTATGAGGTCATGAGACAGGGGCTGCCTTCAATGATGAAACACAAATGTATTTTTATTTGGGTTCTGCAGCCCACAAGAAGGGAATGTGACATATGTAATGGGGCTCTTTTTGGCCATTTAGAGAAGAAGGAGGTGAGACCAACATTTATGTATTGCCTCATTGCCTCTGCCTTGCAAAAAGCTGTAATCTCAGGTTTATGACTGTCCCAAAGCGATTGGATTGTTTTTTAAAGATCAAAGTTTCAAAATCTGTTTTCCAAAATGCATTTGTTCACCCTCCTCTTACATTTGACTGAAGTTACAGAGTATAACAAGAATACATACAGTGGCATTCTTCTCTAAGAATCCTTAAATAAATATATTGCATACTGTTTGTATGTTGATACTAAATATTTTAAGGTTCAAACCTGAAATATTTGTTTTTAACTGTTATAAGTGGAAATAGCCTTTTGTATAAAAGTCTTGATTTCTGGTTTTATATGAAAAAATGTCCTAGAGAACTGAATTGGTGGCATATGAGAACGGGTATTGTGTATTTTTTAATGAGGTCACTCCTTCATTCATTCACACAAAAAATGGTCTATTAAGAATCTGCTAAGTACTCTTCTGCTAGAGGAAGGAGGGCCAACTGTCACAGTCTCCAAGGACTGCAGTGTTTCCTGGGACATGGGACCCTTTAGCCCTAAAACTGTGATGAGTTAGTTACGCTGGATAAATAGAGCTGGGCCATCAGTGACAAAGGTAATATGATTGAGTAGTAATGGGACAGTGACTTAGCAGAAGTATTTTCTCTGTGTGCCTGTAGGAACACAAAAGTAGCTATTAAATGAACAACTCTGGGTGTTTTTTTTTCTTTTACTTCATTTTCAAAGACTTTTGCATTTGATGGTAGTGGGGTTAAGCTTGTAGCCTATTTGGCTAGGACTGAATATTGGAGTAATAACTTTTAATGTGTAACTAGTATAACAGTTGGTATGATTGAGGAAAAACAAACTACCTCTCCCCTGCTAAAAAAAGGAAAGAAACCATTTTGCCAAGTCTGGAGGGACAGAGTTTACAGGACACAGCCTAGACTTGCACTCCATCCACATGCTGGCTGCCTTAGGAGAACAGTAGCACCTTATTAAAATCCAGTGAGGGGCGATTCTGTTTTGCTAATCTCCAAAATCCCTTGCACGGTAGAAGTGAAACTGAAGCACAGTTTGCTGTATCTTCAGTTTACTCAGTTTACAAGGAAACTAGGCTCATCTATTTTGTTCAGCACTATAATCCTGGCATCTAGATAAGCTCCTGGTATGTTACAGGGGCTCAGTAAATGCTGGTTAAATAAATGAATAAATATGAATGAATCTTGTGGCTGTATAATTGCGGCTTCCTGGGTATTAGAAGCCTCACACTTAACTTCTACAGAATTTGTGATTTCTTGAAACAGCTACTTCATACTTGCCCACAGCTAACAACGTGTTTGTATTTATACACGTTACAAAGTTTCTTTTTATTACATTGGACTTCCTTAGAAATATGCAGGTTATTACCTAATCTGGGAGTTCACTGGAAAGTGGGCGCACTCTTTAGAATAATGCTGCTTTAGTATGCTCCATATTACACTTGGTCTGCAAAGAAGTAGTTTACTTTCTCACACAGGTAAATCTGTCTCAGCTGCCTGCTTGTCCACAGAAATCATAGTGTTTGCATTATGGTACAGAGTCGGTTGAGGTAATGTAATACATGAAGGTGTCCTCATATGCAGATTTAGTCTGGACATTGAAGGGGAGCCATAGTACCAGTCTGTGGGTCACGGTTGTAACATTGTGTCTTGTGCCCCTTCTGTCAGCTAACCCCCTCCCACCTGCATCAACCCTCTTGCTGCTCAGTGCTTTCCTGCATTTGGCTCCTTCCCCTGAGACCCCATAAGATGTGTTTGGGGGTCCCCACAAAAGGATTTCCTAAGGTATTTGTGAAAACAGATTCTGGAACCTACTCAGACCTCTTATACTGGTTATTCTGCATACCTCTCCCAGACCCATTCCCCCACTTTTCTCTGCTTGCTCTGTGCCCTGCCAGGCTGACCCTTGCCAACGGTGTCCCTAGCTTCTCGTTTGTCATCTGACTTCTCGTTTGAGCTCAATGAATGGGAGGCCCCAGTGGGAGGTGAGAGAACAGGAGAGGAGAGAGAGAAGTAAGTAGTCCCCCAGGTTAGTCCCTTCAGCTGAGCCATCTGAGACGATGAGACCCTAACAGATATGCCTAGAAATCAAACTTTCTGACAGCAGAACCCAGGACTTTGCTTTTTTAAATTTTGTGTTAGTCTTACTATCTTTAACTGTGGTAAAATATAACTAATATAAAATTTATCATCTTAACCATTTTCAAATATACAGTTCAGTGGCATTAAGTACATTACATTATTATGCAACCATCACCACCATCCATCTCCAGAACTTTTTCATCGTCCCCATGGTGAAGCTCTCCCCCTTAAACACTAACTTCCATCTCCTTTCCCAGACCCTGGAAATCCCCATTCTACTTTCTGTCTCTATGATTTTGACTGCTCTAGGGACCTCATGTAAGTGGAATCATATAGTATTTGTCTTTTTGTGATGGGTTTTATTTCTCTACACTAATGTTCCCATGTTCTAGTATGTGGATGAATTTCCCTTTTGGGGATGAATAATATTCCACTGTATGGATATACCACATCTTCTTTATCCATTCATTTGTCAATGAATGCTTGAGTTATTGGCATCTTTTAACACCTGTGAATAATGCTGCCATGTATATGAGTATACAAATATCTGAACTTGCTTTTTAAATAGACTTCTCAGATAACTCTTTTTGACCTTTAATGTTTAAGAAGCAATTGCCCTTAGGAACCTAGAAAAGATTAGATATCATTATTTGTATTCTTTGGCTCAAAGCTTACAAACTTTAAGAAGTTACCTCTCCTAGGGCATTTTATTTCTGATTATGGAATGGAACATTCATTCTCCCGGTTAATTTCAGGCACTTGTGAACAGACAGAGAGAGATATTTGGGGGCTTAGGATACTTTTTCATTGCTCGAAATCTTGCTGTCTTGAAAGCATGTCTAAGGGCAAACCCATTTTTAGCCTGTTGCTGATGCTTATAAAGTATTGAGTCAGAAAGGGAACTAGTTGACCTCTCCGAGCTTTCCTGATATCCTCCACTACTCAGACTTCTACATGGAACACTTTATTACCACCTCTCTTTGCCTAGATCACTCACATTTACACTTTTAGTAGATGCCATTTTCTTTAGGAAGTTTCCTGGAGCTCAATCCCCAAGACAGAATCAGCAGCCTGCCCTGTGGGTTCAGCCCACTTATTACTATGTGTTATTACTTACGTAGCAGCCCTTGGTCCCCACTACACTTTAAGCTCTTTCAGGGTGAGGCTTGTGTTTCCCCCGAGCCCAGCCCATCTGCAGCAGCCCCTCAGCACCCCCAGCACAGAGGTGTGGTGCAGCAGCTTTGGAGAAAGCAGCGGCTGTGTGCACCTGGGGCACAGGAAACCATGTCCTCAGCAGAATGGGCATGGAAATGGGCAAGGGAAAACTGGGTATCTATTTTTTTATTGTGTGAATACCTATGTGCAATTCCAGATGTGGTGAGCATTTCTAGACCGTACCTGAGAAGCCATCAACACTGACACTGACTATAGAATTAGCTAAATGAGATGGAAAAAATATTGAATAGTTTCAATGGATGTCCTTCAAATAGTTGCTCTTTATGAGAATTGACCATCTGAAATTCTACACAGTATTATAATAATCATCTCTGTCATGACATTTGTTATGTTGTTGTAAATTTGGCCTCAGTTATAACAGGATACCCTATACATGTTTATTCTTCTTGTTTACTTCTGGAGCATGTTTGCCTATTTGCAACTTGGAAAAATAGACTATGTTAAGGGCAATAGATGTGTTTTGATGTCATAATGCCCTCTATTAAGGCCATCTAAATCCAACTGGGGTGTAGAGTGTTGGAGAAGATTCCTGGAGATATCTGAACTGCGCTTCAGAGGTTAAGGAAGGATAGCTTGGTGAATAAAAGTTGGAAGGGAATTTCAAGTCCTAGGGACAGTATTTGAAATCTTTAGTTACCATAGAGTTAGGAAAACTGGTTCTAGAAGTCATAAGTGATAATTTATTGCCTTACTTAATAATTTCATTTTATATTCTGAATAAATTTCCTGAATAAATGTCATTTCTATTTATGTCACCACATTTACTTATTACTTCAAACATCTCTCTTGCTTTCTCAGAACATTACCTGTTCATGTTTAGGCAAGGCCAAAAGTCTGGTGGGCACATTTGAAGAAGAAAGGAATTTTCAATTAAAGTGTTTAAGATTATGTCAGATTTGGAGAGTACTGATCTTCAGACAGTAGGGGCCACTCTGGGTTTTTTGGTTGAAGGGGCATGTGAATTTGGTAAGTGCAAGGGGATGGCTAAGGGAAGGAAAGTCAGGCGAACTGAGGAAGCAAACCACATTCTAGAGCCATGTGCTGAGTTGTGTAAGGGTGTGTGTGTGCATGTATGTCTGCACGTGTGTGTTAGAGGATTCAAATGTACCCAGCCTGGCAGGATACTCTATGCCTCCATTTCCTGGGAATAGTGCAACCTCTCTGGGCACCGGAGGGAATAGAAGAGTGGTGGTGGGAAGTGAAATTGATAAAGGTTGTTTCTCCTAAATCAGCATGACCTCAGAGGAACTTGGATTAGGCCTATAAAATTTTAGTATGACTGTAGCTCTGGAAAGTAACTTCCTTCAATGGAAATTCATTTTCTCTTTCTTAATATGATCAGGTAGATAAGAATATAATTGCTTTACCAACTCCAAGAACTAGGTAAAGTGACCAGGCAGTAGTCAGAAGACCTGGGTCCTCATGCTAGTTATCCATGCCACTTACCTCTGTGTTGCCTGAAGTAAGTTGCCAAATTTCTCTGGCTTCATTTATTCATCTATGAAATGGATGATTTCATAAATGATCACTCAGTTCTCTCGATCTCCTAACTCAAACATCCTGTTGTTCAGTTACTATCAATCTTCAAAAGCAGTGGTTCTCAGCTGGGTGTGATTTTACTCCCAGGAGACAGTTAGCATTGTCTAGAGATGTTTTTGGTTGTTACAACTTGGGGAGGGATTGCAATGGGAATCTAGAGGGTGGAGACCAGGGATGCTAATAAACAACCTTCAGTGCGTAGGATAATAAAGAATTATCCAACTCCAAAAGTCAATAATGCCAAAGCTGAGAAATCCTGCTCAAGGGGAAGAAATTTATATTGAACAGAGGGAATAGTACTGTCTTGTTTTCTATAAGTCTGTCTAGAGAAAGTTATGGCACATTTCATGCCATAAGCTATGGAGGAGTAACATAGCATGTTAGGGATAGTGTGTTGATAGCCTTTTTTCCCCTTGTAGAGTAAACTATCATTTCTCAATAGATTCCATTTAAGATACTGAAGTAAACTAATTGAATGAACCATCTGGAAACACTGAATCACATAGAGAGAGCAGAGGGACCAATTCACATCATCCTACACACCCCCACTGGGTAAATCTTGAGTATGAAATGCCTATTTACTCAATAGTTATCACGCTCCACATTTTTAAACACCTTTCCTTAAAGAAGCTCAGAGTGTAACATTTAATATAGTTACACCACTCCTCTGCTTATCTTAGTGTTGTACATTGCGTTTTAAGGGAAACTAAAGTACAGATGCCCTGTGGAGGCCATATGTCAAGGGCAGTGGTACACCTAGGATTATGAACTGGCCTTGCTGGTTCTTGGCTCTAGGTTCAACCCATTAGCATGTTCTGCCTACTGCCAAAGTTTCTACCATATGGATGATATGGATGTTTTCCATATAAACTGTGCCTTTTCGAGAGTGGCTGGTATAAATCCTACTTCTGAGGATTAAATGAGACAATGTATATCCTAAAGTAGATGCTCAGGAAATGTTTGTGTTCTCTGAAAGAAGCAAGCTAATGCTGAGTGACAGCAGTGTGGAGATCTTGAAATTAAACATCTCTTCCATGCTTTTCTCCCTCCTCACCCATTTCCTGAATTGAAACAGGTGGTGAGTGAAAGTTAAGGAGGTTTGTTCTGTCCCAGTCTGGATGTGTCTCATGTTTGGGTAATTTGGGGGAGTAAGACAAGTGGCACCCAAACTACCTTGTCCCAATGCTCCAGTGACCACGAGGACTAATTACTGCGCTAACAAGAATGAGAATTGATCAGACTTGCCAGATCAATGGACACATTCAATTTTCTGCATGCACAGTTCTGTCCCTGCTTCTGGATGTACAATCCAAAAAGGCACTGGTCTAGGGAAACATCCAGATGGCTAAAGGCCCTTACTGCCCAGCTTGGGAAACCCCTTTTGCAAGGGTGGGACCACAGGCTGACATCAGTTACTGTCATCTTTTTTCTACTCACCTTTAACCTCTCTTCTATGTCCACCTACCTACACAATTTCTTTTTCAAATTCAAAATAGGCATATTATAAATAGAATAAATCCTGAGAAACTATAAAAATCCAGTTCTGTTCTTGCCGATGACTGAAGGATAAAAGATTTTGAAGTGGAGTTAGAAAGTAAGAGAAAATAAAGCAACTAACAACTTAAAAACAGACATTTTCTTCTCCTTGACGGAAATGGACTTCAGTTAGGTTCCAGATGGATGGTGCAGCTGCTCTGCTGGTAGCAGTTTTGCAAGCAAGGCCTTTGCTTCTGGATTGATTTAAGGAAGAACCCTCAGTGTTTCACAGAGTAACACTGTTTCTAAAGAAGTACCTGTGGCATTGCTGGTCTTGAAGATTGGCTTTCATGGTTTACTCAGATACTAATACAAACTCAATGTCAATATATACTCTTATGTATGAAATCCATTACCTAATCCTAGCCACCAACTGAGACGATAGTATAGGTAAAGATTCTTAAAGGAGTTGACCTGAACAGCCGTCCTGCTGTGGCAGACAGACACACTGAGCTTAAGCTGTGTTTCCCCTGCACTTGGACATGCCTGGCTGTGTTTAGAAGACTAGTGGATTGTGGTTCACAAGGACCTACTTAATTAAGGGAGACATTAATCTGTATCCTTTTGGTTACAAACTTGAGAAATCTAACCTGAGTTTTTTAAAGGGAATGGGGAAAAATGTGATGAGTGTTCCAGGTAATGTAAGCTGTTAAATTTCACTGGATCCAAGAGCTCAAACAATGTTATCAAGAATCTTTAACTCTTGACAGAAGATCATCTGTTGGATTTGTTCTTTGACTCCAAGTTAATGGCAAAATGGCTAACAGTTATATTCATAATTCTACTATACTAAAGCCTGGTGGAAAGAGATGGAAAAAGAGGCCATTTTTCATCCAGTAATTGAGCAAAAATTTGAGATTGAATTTCATTGTGTGATTCTCATCCTTATCACATCACTCCCCTGAAACTGTTCTACTCAGTCACCAGACAAGGGTGATCGTACATCTAGTTTGCCTGAGATAGTCCCTGTTCACATCTATTGTCTGGGCATAAATATTAATAAGACCCTCTTACAGCCATCTGTAGGATGGACCCCAATTATCCTAGCCTCACACTTTTCTGTGTTCCCTCCCAGACTGAGCAGGGCTGACCTGTGTAACCATTTCAGCCTTGCCCTCCTGGATTGCCTGCACTACAGGAAATCAGATTCTGTGTTGTTCCAGACGTTCAAGCTATGGGGAGTCCCCTATGGGGAAATACTGAGGCCACCCCCAACAGCCAGCACCAACTTGCTATGTGAGTGAGACACTCTGGAATCAGCGCTTACGGCCCCAGTCAAGCCTTCAGAAGACTGCAGCCCTGGTCAATATCTGAGTGCCATCTTAGGAAAGGTTCTGAGATAAATCGTGCTGCAAAGGCACTCCCAAATTCTAGACCCACATGAATTGTAGGAGATAACAGATGTTTGTTGCTATGTTAAGACACTAAGTTTTGAGGATAATTTGTTCTACCACAATAGGTCGCTAATACTCAACCTCTTTCATTCTTAGAAGTGTCCTAGTCTGGGAAATAAATGTTCACCTTACCGATGACCTCCATGTTGACAACTTCAGTCTCAGATTCTCAGTCAGTCCTTAGACTCATTTTGCTCAAAGGGTCATAGCATTTGATGCAGTTGATCACTCCTCACTCTTTGGTGTGCTTTCTTCACTAAGTCCTCAGGATACCAGTCTCACTGACTGCTCCTGCTTGGGCTTTTTTTTGCTGCATTCTCATCCTTTCCTTGGATGTTGCAGGCCTCCAGGACCCCCTTGGGACCTGAAGAGGTCCTCAGAACTTTCCCATTATTTATTAAAAAATGATTAGTAACTATTTGATCTAACTTAGTTCCATTGACTATATGATGAAGACACCCAATTTTAAATCACCAGTTCAGATCTCTTCCTATAGTCTAATCATCTTGTATATTCAGCTGCCTAATAAAATATCCACTGAATGCTTAATAGGCATCTTGAAATCAACAAGTCCATAATCAAAGTTTTGATTCTACCGTGCCATCCTGCTTCTTCCGCAGACTTCCCCTCCCCAGTCAAAACAACTGACTGCATTCATAAAGTTACTCAGGTTAAAAAACCTGGAGTCACTATCAATTCTCTTTCTCTTCCACCTCACATTCAACATGACAGCAAATTTGAGTCCAACTATGTTCTCCAACCCCACTGCTACTAAACCTGGTGCAAGTTACCATCATCTTTCACCTTATTTTCAGTACCTCCTGAATGACCTCCCTACTTCCCCTTTTGGCTCCCTTTGGTCTATTCCTCAGAGTGTGATGATTCGAAAACCTAAGTCAATCATGTCACTTATCTGATCAGCTCCCCACAGTGGCTTCTTATGAAATTCAGAAGAAAAGACAAAGTCTTTCAAGGACTACAAGACTACATGTGATGTGACTCCTCTCCTCCTCAACCTCATTTTTCCTCCTCATTCACTGCTCCAGCCAGGCTGTTTTCCTCGGGGAGCTTTAAGATATCAGGTGCAACCTACTTCAGGGTCTTTGCACTCAGTCCCTCTGCCTATGATGCTCTACCTCCAGACATCCATGTGGACATCTGGGCTACCCCCTTCACTTTATTCTGTCTCAGCTCAAAGGTCACCTTGTCAAAGTGGACCTTGCTGATCACGCTTTACAAAAGAATTTCCCTACTGTTACTCTGTCTGGTTACCTTACTTTGTTTTTCCTCTTAACAATGTTTACAATCACCTGACGGAGTTCTAGGATGTCAACAATGTGGGTGCAGGCAACTTCTCCCCCAAGGGAAAATGGCACCAGTGACTTCAGCATTCTCAGCCAGTGGAAGCAGGGGCATGGTTTTCCACATCTTTGACAGGTGTACTACCAGCCTTGGAGCAGTTTGATGGGCACTATGAAAGCACCAGTGCATTTTCTTGGCACTGACAGCAAGCTGGTTGGGTATGGCTAATGGTATCAGTCATCTCCAAGGCAAATGGGATGGGGAAATGAGAACAGTAAATGTCCCTGGAAGCCAACAAACTGGCACTCAGAAGCAAGTGAGACAAGCCTTGAGAAACTTTCACCAGGTTATCAGCTCCTTAGGATGAGGTTCGTGATTATCACAGCTGTTCTCCCACACCATGACTGGGGCATGTTAATAGCTCAATACCTACTTGTTGAATTAATCGGTGGCTCTGTATGACAGTTGGAGGGTGGCCTGAAGTCCATCAGAGACTAGAGGGGTGGGGACCCAGAAATATTGACATTAGATTATTGAAATCCTATTTTTATTCTCAGATAGGTTTGGTCAGGTGCATACAGGTTCTCTGGAATGTATTTATATAAAATGTCCTTTCTATTTAAAATTTCTCCCCTTGTGGATCCATGAACTATAGAATTCAAGACCTGGTGCTGTACTTTGTGGAGCTGCTTTTCCAACTCAGAAGCTCGAGGTTTGAGCTCATCCCACTGGTCAGCTCTTAACCTTGACTTTATTGTATTCCTTTATCTGCTGTTGCCATCCTAGCTTTTGCTGGCAGTAGAGATAGGACTGCCTCAGCTCCTTTTTTAAAATACTATAACATTTTCTGGTGTTCGCTGGGCTAACAGTTGACTCATGCTATGGGAAATCTGGAAACCGAAGATATGACCAGATAATTAAGTCCTACCCCCCCTCAAATAAACTCCATCCTCCTTTCTCTTATTCCTACCTTAATTACTGTGAACAGTGTGCTAAGTACTATGTAATACAATGGGACTAGAGTGATAAAAGATATCTAATTTATTTTGAAATATTTTGATAACAAAAATGAAAGGCTAAATCATGATGGTTAAAAAAGAAAATGTCACTTTGGCTTAGACTCTGAAAATTTTCCCTGCGTTCAGCTTGTATATTTAAGGCTGCATCTTGTGATCTGAGGGAGAGAAGTGAATGTATAGGGAATAAAATCCTTGAAGAGGTTGCCTTCCAGATGTCAGATCAAAGAGATTATGACTCATCAGCTAAGGAGCTGGACTTTTGAAGGCCTATCCAAGTCTTGGGGCCTTTGAGGCTTGCTTATTACCATTCAAAACTTGGTATGTGTTATTCCATATAATATTAAGCAACAATTTGAAGTTGAACACCAGATGGAAAGCTGTAATAACAGTGTCTTGTCCCCCTGAGCCCCACCTTTGTGAGTAGAGGTTGCCATAAAGACCACACTGAATAAACAGCAGCCCACAGACCAGACTGTATCCAGGACTGGGCTAAATCCTAGTGCTATTTCCAGAGCTTGCTGCTATTCAAAGCATTCCTTGGGTCCAACCAGGCTGCCATGTTTCCCTGATTCATTTCCTATGTCTGCTTCATTTGTTGTTCTTTGTGTCTTTGTTGACTATCATTTGAGGTGACATTTCTGAGCATCCCCATTAAAGTATTTTTGGTACCCACATTTTCCTCTCTAAATCACAATTCTTGTGGGGGTGATCAGGCATCCTTTTGACAGCTCCCCAAATCTGTGTAATTGTGAGCCAGTTTTTGTCATGTCATATTAAAGGTAGCTAAAGTGACTATTTTCTGAAGCAAAATTAGGCTCAGTATCAATATGATGTGAGATGTATTTAAAGCCCTAGAAGTACAAAGGAAATCCCTGGTTAGGAGTACCATTGCTCTAGGGCTAGTTCAGAAGACATCAGCCAGGACAAGTACGTCCGGGCTTTGTAGACATGGAGAGGGTGGCCTTCACCTTTGCCATAAGAAGCTTCATATTCTGCGGAAAGCCTCCGAGTACCCATGGTAGGTTTGCCCCACACATGGCAGGATGAAGTCCTGTCTCTTTGTCCGTTAGTATTTTTCTGGATAATGTATTTAACCTTTAGGGTAAGTACAGTTATTGCATTCAGCTCACTACCTTTGTTGCTGTAACGTAATTAAAACATTTCTGGAAGATCAAGTTAGTTGAGCATGGCTGTGATAAGCCTTTTCTTAAATGACTCAGCAAGGATGATGCTTCAGGAGACATTTCAGACTTACCGTTTTCTTCAAACGTCTTCATTCGAGTTGAATAGCAATTATTTAGAGTTGAAAGACAAAAGATTTTGTGTAATATTCACATACATTTTTTCATTCTATAATATTCACTATGTGATGAAGAAATCAAAGAAAATATCAATCAAATTTATAATCATTCAAGGAAGGCAATCTGCATGTTTAAAGAGTCATTTTATATAACTTCTGTGTTTTTGATACTCCCTGGAGTCACCACAGACTCAATTAGTAATACACAAGGACTTCATTTCAGTGTGTTTTCAATGAATTTCTGAGCTTCCCGCTGATAATGTCCTCACTCTGCTTACAAGTATTTTCTTACACCTCTGGTCTGTCTGTAGATGCACACACCTTCCCATCCAAGGAACTAACAACATGCCAAGTTTAGAATTCTCTTTCTTATAAAACCCCATCACTGACACATTCAAAAGAAGTGTGGAAATATACTGGTAAAGCCATATATTTTGACATAAACTGGGTAACAAAATACAAACTCATCAGCAATCTGAGGGGTTTTTTTGCACATAAAAACATAAAGTGGATGCACAGAGCTCTATTTGTTTTAAGGATAGCATAGTTTTTCACTGTATTGTGTGCTACAATTTATTTCAACAAACCCCATTAATTGACATTTGAGTTGTTTCCTGTTCTTTGTAATTTGTAAATAATGATACAATTAACATCCTGGGAAACATATCTTTGCATACTTAAATATTTCTATAGGATAAATTTCTAGAAGTGGAATCTTGAGCTCAAAGGAAGCATACATTAAAGCTATGACAGGTGTTGCTAAAAAAAAAAATCATTCCTTTCCACACTCTTGCCAACTCTGGGTATTAGCATTTTTAATCTTTACCCGTTTGATGTGTCAAAAACCATATTGTTTAAATTTGCATTCATTTGATTAGTAAAGAGGCTGCATATCTTTTCATATATTTGCTAGCCATTCTTACTTCTTAATTTCAACTGTCTCTTCATGAGCTTTGCTCATGATTCCATTGGATTGCTCTTTTTCTCATTATTTCAATTCCTTATATATTATAAAATATTTGCCACGTTGCAGCTATCTTCATATTGATCAATTAGGGGGTTACAGTGTAGAATTTTTCCAAGTCACCCTTACTTGACTTTCTGGGCAACTGCCATAATTTTTTGTGAGAAGTTCTAATGGAGACATTATTATCAAAAAGGAGTAAGAATCACTGCCTAACTATAGAAAAAAATGAAGCAATGTAAAGATTTTTTATGTTTTATCAAGCATACAAAGGTTGTGGCAATGTTTATAAGAATAGAAACTTGCATTTTTCCAGAAGGTTCTTGAAGCTTGGAAGTTTCTCAAGGCCCAAAGGCACCTGTAATGGAGGCATTTCAGGTATAAGAGAGAGAGGCCACTCTGTCCCTTCCCAAAATACACCATTACTAACTCCAGCAGGAATGGGCTGTGTCACAGAAAGAACCTGGGTCATTCGGACATTCTGGCTTCGCATTCATCAGTCACATGACTTGGTCTCCAAGGGCCACTTCCTCATCTGTAAAATGCACATAACTCTACCTGACCTAGAGGGCTACTGTGCTTATTAAATTAAGTACAATATGTAAAATATTTATGCAGAGTAGACGTTCAGCAAATATTTGTGTTCCCAACTCCGTGAGTTCTATTAAAGAAAAATTATGCTAAAATGTCTTAGCTTTAGACAAGAATGTTTAAATTTAATACCACAAGTCAATAAATGTAAAGTTCACTTTTTTTCTTGAAACACTCAATTGTCAAAATCTCTCACACATAAACATATCAAGATTTACTTGATTCTAGAATGAGGCTGAAACTATGTTGTCTGCATGAGAGTTAATGGCCTCTATGCATCTTAAATATTTAATGTTATATTGAAAATGATGCTTACCAGGGAAAAGGCATGCTGCATAATAAATATTAGGGTCCATAAACCATTTAACTAAAATAAGAGGCCACCCACCATCTAGTAAGTGGATCAGAGAGCTGTGGATGTGATGTATTTCTTGTAGGTCCAGTTTTGCAAGAATAGTTTCCAATATTTTAAGTAATAGTCTACTGTAACAGACAGAATGGTGGCTGTGAGAAGTCATGTTGATAATATGTCCTCTTGATATCCATGTGATGAAGATGGCAATTTATCTCTGTGGCCTTCCTCCCAAAACACCAATAACCCCTGTCAAATTATGAGAAAACTTTAGACAAATCCCATTTTAATTCTACAAAATACCTGATGAGTACTCACACTGTCAAGGTCATCAAAAATAGTGAAAGTCAGAGAAACTGTCAGGGGAGGACAGAGGAGTCTGAGGAGACAAGAGGGCAAAATGCAATATACTATCTTGGATAGAAACCTGGAAAAGAAAAAGGATAGTAGGCAAAAACTAAGGAAATTTAAATATAGTATGAACTTTAATTACTAATGATGTATCAATATTAATTCACTAATATTGATTCATAATTACAGTAACACATGTACTATACTAATGTAAGATGTTAATAATAGAAGAAATTAGGTGTGAGGTATATGGGAATTCTGAGTTGCTTTCATAATTTTTCTGTATATTTAAAATTGTTCTAACTTAATAAGTTAATTTTCTTATAAAGGCTCCTTAGGTTGCCATCCATTCGACTCCTACTTTCTACCCAAATAAAACAAAACCTCCCCAGTATGCCTGGAAAAAGAGAATGCTTTGAAGAAGGTTTACGTACCAGCTGCACACATTAATATTTAATTTTCTCCAAATGTGTCTCAGATACTGGTCTTTTGTCTCCATCTGGATTACCCACTTCGTTTTGGGCCCATTCAGTGAGAGACATCAGCTCAATAAATATTTACTAATTAATAGAACAATGTGGTAATTAAGTCTTCAGTAAGTGATTTCTGAATTCTGGTCGACCTAGAGTTCCCGCCATGAAGTAACTCTGTTCCACCAGAAGTCTGCCTACGGACTGAGCTGCAGAGTTAACATTGGTGGACAGCCTGCACGTGTGCATGCAGCCAGCTCTGTGCACATTCATGTTCACACGTAGCAATAAATCAGTCCAGGACAGAGAGTGCAAGATTAAAAAATGAGAGCTTGTCTTTTAACAGTGGACAGGGCATCCCCACTCTCCCTTCCTGCAAATTCTATTTGGGTATGACATAGTTTTAAATATAACCAGTTCAGGCAGAAATCACTGATCCAACATTTAAAAGGAGCAAACGAACAAATCGAAGGCACACGGTCTCTTAGCTTGATGGTGTGCTAGGAATTTGTCAGCATTTTATTTAAATTAATGAACCAAATCATTTATCTGACTGAGTAATTGACTAATACAAATTTGCACATTCAAATGAATGGATATTCTAAGCCAGTTTGACAGGTTATCCATCTCTATGCCAGAACTGTTCACAGAGCATGTGGAATATAGAAGGATATCAAGTTCATGCGTGTGTGTGAGCATGCTAGTGGATGTGTGTACGTGCTGGTGTGATGTTGGTTGCTAGTAAAGTTGAACAGAGGAAGGAAAGTGGAGAGGTATCTTATATTTAGTGGTCTTTCCAAATCAATTTTAAATGAGATTGTTGCTAGTGTTTTCTTTTATGTTGATGATGAAAATGGTGGGGTGACCACTTGAGGGCTGACTTCTCAGGTCCTAAGGATGGTAACAGAAGGAACCCAGCAGGCTTGCCCACTCTTGTCGTTAATTAAAGTGTTTTCACGTTCTCCAGGGTGTAATGCCCTCTGGGCACTGAGCCTCAGAGAGACTTGTGCAGTCTAATGATCACACATTAGAATGAACACAGTGGGGGGCCACGGGAGAACAGTTCATTTCCCCCACCTCATTAACGGCTGTAGTGCTTTGCAAGTGTCTGAAATGCACTGGCTCCATTTCTTATGAATAATAAATATTAGTCAGGCTCCCAGTTGCTCAGTGGTTCAAGGTAAGGTGAACCCCTACCTGCTCATCTGAGACCTATATGTGGTCGGGAGTGACTTTTGCAGCTCAGAGCTGTTTTTATTGCATTCACTAAGTGATTCTTGCCAAAGCAGATTGCCTCTGACTTATTACTCCCCTTTGTCTGAACTGCACTGTAATTCTTATTCGCTGGCACTGTTAACAAGTTTGTCTGCAACAGAAAGGTGGAGAGCTTCACACAGTTGTTTTCTAGCTGTCAGAGGGTGTATCTGCACACACCAAAATCATTTTGGGGGTCTCATAGCCTCAGGAAAAAAAGACACATTTTAAATGTTCAACATTGCTTCCAAACTGCTCCACTGACTTGTACATAAGTATCTGAAATACTTCAAATTTTAGCTGAAAGAAAGAGCAATTGACTTTAGAGAGGTACATAGTCCAAAAAATCAATGTAGGAATTAGATGATAAAAATAATGCCAGAATTTTGACACTTTGGTATGTTTTTAGAAGATTGTACTTCTATGTCAGTCAGTATAACACAACACAGCATAGATTAACAAAAATTGCAATTCCATTTTATTGTATATTACATTTCCCACGGTGCTATATATGTATGTAAACTCCATTTAATCCTCATAACAGCCTGTATGAGATAAAAGGTTATTATTTTGATTTTATAAATAACAAAATTAAGGCTCAGAGAAGTTAAAGGACCATCTCAGACCACATGGTATGTGGCAGATTTTGTGCTCAAAACCAGAGCCTCTGACCCCAAGAATATTTGTCAGGATAACCATACTTTATACTGAATAGTGATTTATGTATTTCAACCTTCTGCTTCAGTGACTATTGACTCTATATCTTTATTTTGTAAATAAACCTGTATTATATCTGTGGCACATAAAGGTTAAACTTTCTGTGACACATGTTTGGTTAGTTCTGAAATAATTTGGCTGCAGTAAGCTGAGAAGTTTAAGTTAACAAAATATAAAATTTTGCTGAGTCATTCACTTAGCAAAAGCTTGAATTGAATTAATTAGTAATAGTCAGAGTGGTCAGAGTGAACCTACACTCTTTAATATTTGAAGGACTTAATATATCAGATATTCCCCATCAAGATGGACCCCTGAGGAAGAGGAGAAAGAGGTTCTGTTTTCTTCCTCCCAAAACAGGTATAGCTGGTGAATGATCATAATATCTTGTATTTGTGTGATATTTTGGTGTGTAATTTTTGGGTCGAAAAGGCACTTTTATGGTTAGTGATTATTATTTAAACCTCACAAAAACCATTACCAGTTGGTGATTATTATCATCTTAATTTATGGATGAGGTAAACCATAGCTCACACTTGAAAAACTCTTAGTTCTTTCTTCCTTCCCTATACATAAACTGATTGCCCAAGGGCACATGCAGAGGTCTGAGGAGTGACTTGAATTCAGCACTTCAGGCTTCTGGTCTCACCCATTGGCTACTAACATTACTTTCTCATTTGTGCTTCACAGAGATTCTCCAAAATATACTCATATTCTGATTGCACACAATCCTCAGTTTATAATAATCATCTGGGCAAAGCAGATGCAAAGAATGTTATACTCATCTGTCAGTAGGTCTATGTGGCCTCAGTGCATCTATGCCCTCTCTGCCTCCCTGGTAGGGTTGCCCAATAAAACACAGCATGCCCAGTTAAATTTGAATTATTGTCTTTTTTTTTAGTGTAAGTGCGTCCCATCCCTTATACTTACATTAAACAAGTGAGATATACTTACATTAAACAATTATGTGTTGTTTATCTGATAATTGAATTTATAGGAACCAGCCTTCCTATATTTTTATTTGCCAAGCTGGGCAACCTGACTCTACTGAAGTCTGGTCTCTCTGCCTGCCCCTGGGCTACTTAGTGTCTATTCTCTTTATACCTTCCAGGGAAATGGTAGGCATCACTAGAAAAGTGGTTATTCTAGAGTCTGTCACAGGCATTATGTGGAGGAGGGGATTTATAACTTTCAAAGCACTGTGTGCCATCTATTCCCACATTGGCATTTGTGCCCCGTGAGGTTTCCTCAAGGAAGAATGTGATGAGGGTGCAGCGTCTGAACTCCCATCTCCAGCTTCGAAATCTTATTCTTACTCATCTCAGAATGTTCTTAAGACACTCCCCAAGCAACTGCTATTGCAATGAAAAAATATTTTAACCCTTGAATATCTTTGATTATACATGCTACATTAAAACAGTGACTACTTTCAAATGAAGTTAAATAAGAAATAGTTTCAATACATGAGAGAAACTCCCTGAAAATGAGAAAAAATAAAAGCAGATAAAAACAGCATAAAAGTTAAGTGATGATCAATAATAACCAGTTAATAATGTGATTAGCAAGGTTAGGATCTAAAACTTTGCAATAGTTAAGCAACTAGCCATTTACACTTATAATAGATTATTTTTTGTTCATTGTGCTATTTGGAAGCATTTTTTTTTAAAGAAAACCCTAGATTTAGACTATCTCTATTTTTATCTGAGGTAAATCAATGTATAGCTTAAGTGAAATCTTGTGAAAGCAGATTTCCTCTGACTTTTCACACTCTTCAGTATAAATTGCACCACAATTAACATTTGTTTGCAGTGTTAACAAATTCATGATCTCTAACTCTCTTTATATAAAGTTTTGCAAAGCTGAATTTGAGTGATCAAAAAGTGTAGATGTACATACTCGTAAATCATCTTTAGAGAGTGTGAAGCCTGGAAGAATATCCAGGTAAAAATCCCAAAGTACCACACTGCTCAACTGAATATAATTAAATTCTTTTTCACAGCTCCCTTTCTAAAAGACAGCAAGCAAAGATGGTGTGCAGAGAAGTAGGTGGAATACAGCAAGAATGCAAAGATTCTGGATCAGAGGTCTTTGAACACAGGCTTCATCACACCCTAGCTCCATGACCCTGAACGTATTACTTAACTTGCCTCTGCTTCAGTGAATGCATCTGTGAAGTGGGGATGTGAAACGCAACTGCAGCATTGGGGTGTTTGAAAATCAAATTAATTACCATTTGTGAAGACCTTGAAAGAGTGTCTTACACCTAATAACTGGCATGTAAGTGTATACAGGAAGTGGCATAAAAGTGTTCATGAATAAGAGATATATTCCTATATGTATGTCTATACAATATGTAGTTCATATGTGTGTGTATGTGTGTATATATACACACACACATACATCTTTTTTAAATTTTTAAATGAAACCCAGAACCAAGGATTCCTGCATTCCTATAGCATCTGGCTCCTTGGCCACCTGTAAGGAAGCACCTCCAACCACTTGGTAGACGGAGCCAGAGGTAAGGAAAAATTGCCAGAAGGGCAAAGCATCCACCCAGACATGCAGCCTCAGTGCTTCCAGCTGTGGCAGAATGCATGTGTGTGCCACAAGTAGGCTCTGCCGTCCTCCTCCTGAGGCTGGCAGACGCCTGAGAGGTCTCATGATGTACAGCTCAAGGTGAGCCCTGGGCTCTGGGCTGGCATTTGTCCTTCCTTACAGGCAAATGAACAGGTCCTACAGCTTCTGCAAAGGGGCTGTGCCCAAACCCAGAGGTCTCAGCAGCCCCTCTGATGTGTACAGCCCATGACTCAGATGCTTTCAGGCCTGCCAGCCTTCTAATCGTAACTGGGAGGTACTCCACACAGGGCTCAGAAACCAATTGACGCCATCTCTTGTGTGTGAGGAAATATTCATGAACTTCTGTGGTTCGGGGTTTATGTGGAATTTAAAAATGTGGTGTGTGTGTGTGTGTGAGGGTGTGCACATGTGTGAGTGTGTGTGTGTGCAGGTTTCCTTTGCATGTATTTCTGTTTTATTGTCATCTGTATGCATTTGGCCTTTACTTAGATGAGGCTTTAGTTGTTAGAAACATCTTCCAGATTCCTCTAAAAAAATATGGTAGAATCAGGAAATATTGCCACATGTTTGGGGGAATGTCTGCTGTCATCCTAATACTGGCTCTGAGCCATGGCCAAAGGCTTGATTATAAAAGCACTAGGTGTCATCTTAAAGCAAATGGGACCCACAAGCACAGTTTTTCTGAAAGATATAAGCAATTGCAGTGCTGTGACTCTCCCGCAAAATCTAGGTGCTAGAACCAAATTCCTGCCTCTAACTGGCAGAATCAGTAGCCTGAGGTTATCCTGAATGTAAGTAGATGGCTTTCCCCACAATGTGGAGCAAACCTTTGCTTAGTAATGATGGCTGACCCAGGCAGAAAGAATTCACTTTCAAACACTTGGCTAACTTCCTTAAAGAGAGCTTGTGAGGACAGTTTTGAATCTGTCAGTTAAAAGAGACTGAGGGTGTTCTGCATTTAGATGTCAACACGGCCTCAGGTTAGGAACAGGCTCTCAGCTGGCAGACTAAAGTCACAGTTACACTGATGAATCCAGACACTGAACCAGATGTGGACAGAGCCTCACATGGCCGGCATGTTACCTTCTTTATACAGTCCCCGTGCTGACACCCTCCTCCCCTACATCTCTTGAGGGTGTGCTGTCTAATGTGGACTCTTCCTCTTTTTCCCATTCTCTCATAGGTGGGCAGCCGCCATCCCAATCGTACACCCAAACCCACACCCATTCTCACATGGGCACAACTTCAGGGATTTTCTCTGCAGAACTTTCACTTGACAAGGACTGGCCATGCTTCCCTACCAGCGAATATGCATGCTGACAGCATTTGGGAAAATCCCCTGGGTTACAGCCACCTCTGCACCCATTTTCTTAGGACAGATGGTACTTTGTGACAGCTGACAGATTTACCAAGACCTTCTGAGTCTAGGAAAAAGATTTAAGCACAGGCAGAGAGCTGACTGGGAAGGGCCCTTGTGGGTTTCAGTTCTCTTTTCATCTGACTGCAGATGCCCGGACTCTGCCTCCCACATCCCATCCATTTCTGCACATACACTCGTGCGGAAAGATCTTTGAGAAAGGCCAATAATGTTTTTTTATTGGGAGTCATTTTCTTTCATCATGTTTACTGTACATTCCCACTTTGGCTATTTGATTTGCTATTCTCGAGATGGATCCTAGCAGTTTTTTTTTTTTTTTTCTGGGAATGAACAGGCCCCTTCATTCCATTTTGGCCTTTTTTTTTCCAACTGAAGAGTATTTTGAAGTATCTACCAGCCTATCTAAAGGATTATATGAGAAACAACACTCATTTCTCACCCTATTTATTCTTCTGGGAAAATCTCTAACTGCATTTGAGAGTCCAGGGGACCATGTGACATTGTCTTTTCTCTCTTAAGCCACATGTGATTAGCGATCCCAAAGCACTTCTCAGCATATTGTGGCCAACTTAAGTCTTTTTAGAAAAGCATGAGTGGGACCAGTCAGATGTGTACTGAAACACAAAGAGCACCGACAGTTGATAGTCAAAGCTGGGCTTGCCGTGTAATGTAGACTTGGAAGTTGGGAAAGGCCATTTGGAATCATACGTCAGGCGGGTAGGTAGACGAGACTGGTGAGAGGGAGATGAGGGGAAGTGGAGCTGAAGGGGATCATGCGGCCTAGGAGAGTTGGTGATAGTGAGGAAACTCAGTCCCTGATGTTTCTATTCCAGTCCTTGTAAGGCCAGGATGTAGCTTCATTCCCATCCATGAGATCACCTGTTGTAGCCTTAAAATAATTCGTCCTTTTATGTGACCTTGTCTTTTTACAATCAGCTTTCTCAAGATTGTGTTGTTCATAAGTAAGAACACTTTTTTTCCCCCCAGAATCTGCTCTCTTCCTCTTCTTGTGTAGTAGAACCTTGGAGTACAACCAAAATAGAACCTTGATTCTCAACTAGCCTTGGCATATGGACTGAATTTCCCATTTTTCCTTTGGCTAGGTGTGGTCAGGTGATTCTGTACCTGTAAAACAGAGACATTCTTTTTTTTTAAAATTTTTTATTAAGGTATTATTGATATAGACTCTTATGAAGGTTTCACATGAAAAAAAAACCAATGTGGCTACTACATTTACCCATATTATCAAGTCCCCACCCATACCCCAATGCAGTCACTGTCCACCAGTGTAGAAAGGTGCCACAGATGCACTGTTTGCCTTCTCTGTGCTACACTGTTTACCCCGTTACACACCACACACCACGTGTAATGAACATAATACCCCTCAATCCCCATCTCCCTCCCCACCCACCCTCCCACACCCCCTCCCCTTTGGTAACCACTAGTCCCTTCTTGGAATCTGTGAATCTGCTGCTATTTTGTTCCTTCAGTTTTGCTTCATTGCGATACTCCACAAATGAGGGAAATCATTTGGCACTTGTCTTTCTATGCCTGGCTTGTTTCACTGAGCATAATAACCTCCAGCTCCATCCATGTTGTTGCAAATGGTAGGATTTGTTTCTTTCTTATGGCTGAATAGTATTCCATTGTGTATATGTACCACATCTTCTTTATCCATTCATCTACTGATGGACACTTAGGTTGCTTCCATTTCTTGGCTATTGAAAATAGTGCTGCAGTAAACATAGGGGTGAATATGTCTTTTTGAGTATGAGAAGTTGTATTCTTTGGGTAAATTCCAAGGAGTGGGATTCCCAGGTCAAATGGTATTTCTATTTTTAGTTTTTAGAGGAACCTCCATATTGCTTTCCACAATGGTTGAACTAATTTACATTCCCACCAGCAATGTAGGAGGGTTCCCCTTTCTCTGCATCCTTGCCAGCATTTGTTGTTCTTAGTCTTTTCCATGCTGGCCATCCTTACTGGTGTGAGGTGATATCTCATTGTGGTTTTAATTTGCATTTCCCTGATGATTAGTGATGTGGAGCATCTTTTCATGTGTCTGTTGGCCATCTGAATTTCTTCTTTTGAGAATTGTCTCTTCACATCCTCTGTCCATTTTTTAATTGGGTTATTTGCTTTTTGGGTGTTGAGGCACGTAAGTTCTTTATATATTTTGGATGTTAACCCCTTGTCACATATGTCATTTGCAAACATATTCTCCCACACTGTAGGATGCCTTTTTGTTCTGTTGATGGTGTTCTTTGCCATACAGAAACGTTTTACTTTGATGTACTCCCACGTGTTCATTTTTGCTTTTGTTTCCCTTGCTTCAGGAGATGTGTTCAGGAAGAAGTTGCTCATGCTTATATTTAGGAGATTTTTGCATATGTTGTCTTCTAAGAGTTTTATGGTTTCATGACTTACATTCAGGTCTTTGATGCATTTCGAGTTTACTTTCGTGTGTGGGGTTAAACAATAATCCAGTTTCATTCTCTTGCATGTAGCTGTCCATTTTTGCCAACACCAACTGTTGAAGAGGTTGTCATTTCCCCATTGTATGTCCATGGCTCCTTTTGACCATATATGGTTCGGCTTATATCAGGGCTTTCTAGTCTGTTCCATTGGTCTATGGGTCTGTTCTTGTGCCAGTCCCAAATTGTCTTGATTACTGTGGCTTTGTAGTAGAGCTTGAAGTTAGGGAGCATAATTCCCCCAGCTTTATTCTTTCTTCTCAGGATTGCTTTGGCTATTCGGGCTCTTGTGTGGTTCCATATGAATTTTAGAATGATTTTCTCTAGTTTGTTGAAGAATACTGTTGGTATTTTGATAGGAATTACATTGAATCTGTAGATTGCTTTAGGCAGGATGGCCCTTTTGACAGTATTGATTATTCCTATCCATGAGCATGGGATGTGTTTCGATTTACTGCTATCTTCTTCAATTTCTCTCATGAGTGTCTTGTAGTTTTCAGAGTATAGTTCTTTCACTTCCTTGGATAGTTTTATTCTTAGGTATTTTATTCTTTTTGATGCAACTGTGAATGGAATTGTTTTCCTGATTTCTCTTTCTGCTAGTTTGTTAGTGTATTGGAATGCAACTGATTTCTGTGTATTAATTTTCTATCCTGCAACTTTGCTGAATTCAGATATTAAATCTAGCAGTTCTGGAGTGGATTCTTTAGGGTTTACATGTACAATATCATGTCATCTGCAAACAGGGACAGTTTAACTTCTTCCTTGCCAATCTGGATGTCTTTTATTTCTTTGTGTTGTCTGATTGCTGTGGTTAGGACCTCCAGTACTATGTTGAATAGAAGTGGGGAAAGTGGGCATCCTTATCTTATTCCTGATCTTAAAGGTAAAGTTTCCCTATCTTTAAGGGTAAAGTATGATGTTGGCTATGGGTTTGTTATATATGGCCTTTATTATGTTGAGCTACTTGCCCTCTATACCCATTTTGTTGAGAGTTTTTATCATGAATGGATGTTGAATTTTGTTGAATGGTTTTCAGCATCTATGGGGATGATCATGTGGTTTTTATCCTTCTTTTTGTTGATGTGGTGGATGATGTTGATGGATTTTCGAATGTTGTACCATCCTTGCACCCCTGGAATAAATTCTACTTGATCATGATGGATGATCTTTTTGATGTGTTTTTGAATTCAGTCTGCTAATATTTTGTTGAGTATTTTTCCATTTATGTTCATCAGGGATATTGGGATATTGGTCTGTAATTTTCTTTTTTTGTTGTGTCTTTGCCTGGTTTTGGTATTAGAGTGATGCTGGCCTCATAAAATGAGTTTGGAAGTATTCCCTCTTCTTCTACTCTTTGGAAAACTTTAAGGAGGATGGGTATTAGGTTTTCACTAAATGTTTGATAAAATTCAGCAGTGAAGCCATCTGGTATAGGAGTTTTGTTCTTAGGTAGGTTTTTTATTACCAGTTCAATTTAGTTGCTGGTAATTGGTCTGTTCAGATTTTCTGTTTCTTCCTTGGTCTGCCTTGGAAGGTTGTATTTTTCTTGAAAGTTGTCCATTTCTTCTAGGTTATCTAGTTTGTTAGCATATAATTTTTCATAGTATTCTCTAATAATTCTTTGTATTTCTGTGATGTCCATAGTGATTTTTCCTTTCTCATTTCTGATTCTGTTTATGTAAGTAGATTCTCTTTTTTTCTTGATAAGTCTAGGGTTTTATCTGTTTTGTTTATTTTCTTGAAGAACCAGCTCTTGGTTTCATTGATTCTTTCTGTTGTTTTATTCTTCTCAATTTTATTTAATTATGCTCTAGTCTTTTTTATATCACTCCTTCTGCTGACTTTGGGCCTCATTTGTTCTTCTTTTTCTAGTTTTATTAATAGTGAGTTTAGAGTTTTCATATGGGATTGTTCTACTTTTCTGAGGTAGGTCTATATTGCAAGATACTTTCCTCTTAGCACAGCCTTCACGGCGTCCCACAGATTTTACTGTGTTGAATTATTGTTGGCACTTGTCTCCATATATTGCTTGATCTCTGTTTTTGTTTGGTCATTGATTCATTGGTTATTTAGGAGCATGTGAAGCCTCCATGTGTTTGTGGGATTTTTCACTTTCTTTGCATTTTTTATTTCTAGTTTTATACCTTTATGATCTCAAAAACTGGTTGGTACAATTTCAATCTTCTTGAATTTATGGAGGCCTACTATATGATCTATTCTTAAAAATGTTCCATGTGCACTTGAAAAGAATGTGAATTCTGCTGCTTTTGGGTGTAGAGTTCTGTAGATGTCTGTTAGGTCCATCTGTTATAGTGCGTTGTTCAGTGCCTCTGTCTTCTTACTTATCTTCTGTCTGGTTGATCTGTCCTTCAGAGTGTATGGAGTGTTGAAGTCTCCTAGAATGAACGCATTGCATTCTATTTCCCCTTTTAATTCAGTTAGTATTTGTTTCACATATGTAGGTGCTCCTGTGTTGGGAGCAGATATTTATAATGGTTATATCTTCTTGTTGTATTGACCCCTTAATCATTATGTAATGTCTTTCTTTGTCTCTTGTGGCTTTCTTTGTTTTGAAGTCTATTTTATGTGATACAAGTACTGCAACTCCTACTTTTTTCTCCCTATTAGTTGCATGAAATATCTTTTTCCATCCCTTCACTTTTAGTCTGTGTATGTCTTTGGGTTTAAAGTGAGTCTCTTACAGGCAGCATGTAGATGGGTCTTGTTTTTTTATCCATTCAGTGACTCTATGTCTTTTGATTGGTGCATTCAGTACATTTACATTTAGGGTAATTATCAATAGGTGTGGTCTTATTGCCATTGCAGGCTTTAGATTCATGGTTACAAAGGTTCAAGGTTAACTTCCTTACTATGTAAGAATCTAGCTTAACTCACTTAATATACTATTATAAACACAATTCAAAGGTTCTTTTTTCTCCTTCTTTTTCTTCCTCCTCCATTCTTTATATATTAGGCATCATATTCTGTACTCTTTGCTATCCCTGATTGACTTTGAGAATAGTTGATTTAATTTTTCATTATCTTAGTAATTAACTGTTCTACTTTCTTTACTGTGGTTTTATTACCTCTGGTGACCGCTATTAAACCTTAGGAACACTTCCATCTATAGCAGTCCCTCCAAAAGACACTGTAGAGACAGTTTGTGGGAGATAAATTCTCTCAGCTTTTGCTAATCTGGAAATTATTTAATCCCTCCTTCAAATTTAAAGGATAATCTTGCCAGATATAGTAATCTTGGTTCCAGGCCCTTCTGCTTCATGGCATTAAATACATCATGCGACTCCCTTCTGGCCTGTAAGGTTTCTGCTGAGAAGTCTGATGATAGCCTGATGGGCTTTCCTTTGTATGTGATCTTATTTCTCTCTCTGATGTTTTTAATAGTCTGTCCTTATCCTTGATCTTTGCCATTTTAATTACTATATGTCTTGGTGTTGTCTTCCTTGGTTCCCTTGTGTTGGGAGATCTGTGGATCTCCATGGCCTGAGAGATTATCTCCTTCCCCAGATTGGGGAAGTTTTCAGCAATTACCTCCTCAAAGACACTTTCTATCCCTTTTCCTCTCTCTTCTTCTTCTGGTATCCCAATAATGCGAATCTTGTTCTGTTTGGATTGGTCACACAGTTCTCTCAATATTCTTTCATTCTTAGAGATCCTTTTTTCTCTCTGTGCCTCCACTTCTTTGTATTCCTCTTCTCTAGTTTCTATTTCATTTATCATCTCCTCCACCATAGCTAATCTGCTTTCAATATCCTCCATTGTGCTCTTCAGTGATTGGATCTCTGACTGGAATTCATTCCTGAGTTCTTGAATATTTTTCTGTACCTTCTTGTGCATGTTAATGATTTTTATTTTGAACTCTCTTTCAGCACAATTCATAAAGTTGATTTCATTTGAATTTTTCTCAGGTGTTGTATTTGTAATTTTACTTTGAACCAGCTTGGTTTCTTTGGTGTTTTATGTTTGTATATGGAACTCTCTAGTTCCCAGAAGCTCTACTCTCTGGAGCAACTCAGCCCCTGAAGCAATGTTAGGGGCTATACAGGAGTGGTATTGGTGCCTGGGGGGAGGAAAGAGCTGTTTCCTGCTTCCTGGCTGCTATGCCTGTCTCCACTGCCACTGGATATGGATCCTTGCTTTCCACAAGCAGCTGGAATCTCAGTCTTTCCACGTATTCTGCCTTTCTTAGGTTTCCAATCCCCTAATCAGGAGATTACCATGAAAGCACCATGAAACGTAGGTTTGTGCTCCCAGAACTGATCTCTGGAGTTAGGTATTCAGCAGTCCCAGGCCTCCTCTCCTTCCCTGCTATGTTTCTTTTCCTCCCACTGGTGAGCTGGGGTAGGGGAAGGGCTTGGGTCTCACTGGGCCACAGCTTTAGTACATTACCCTGTTCCATGAGGTTTATTCTTTTCTCCAGGTGTATGCATTTTGGTGCAGCCCTCTTTCTTGTTGCTCTTTCAGGATTAGTCATATTAATTATATTTTCATATTATAGGCAGTTTTAGGTGGAAGCCTCTGTCTCACCTCTCAACCCCGCTGTCTTTAATCCCTGAGCCCAGAGACATTCTTTTATATAAACACTGTACAAATATTAAAATTGGGAAGTTAACATTGATAATGTTCTATCATCTAATCTGTTGACTTTATTCCTATTTTGCCAATTGTCTCAATAATGTGCTTTAGAACAAAAGAAAATTCTGACTAATGTATTGTATTGAATTGTCTGTCTTTTTAGTCTCTTTTAATCTGGAACTGTTTATTCCTCAGTCTTAGCTTGATTTTTAGAAACTTGATATTTTGAGGAATGGGCCAGGTGCAGGTCTAATATTAGAAACAAGACAAGGAAGCTCAGTCTTGCCATTTTTATTCAAGATTGGAAGTCCTAGCCACAGCAATTAAGAAATAAAAATAAATAAAAGACAGTTTGGAAAGGAAGAAGTAAAACTGTCACTATTTGCCTATAACATGATTTAATATAGAAGAAACCTTAAAGATTCAATAAAAAAAGTTTTAAAACAAAGTTTAAGGATACAAAATCAATATACAAAAATCTTTTCATTTCTATATGTTAACAATAAACTATGAGAAAGAGAAATTAAGAAAGTAACCCCATTTACAATTGCATCAAAAAGTATAAAATGAGAGATGGGATTAAAGATGGCAGCATGAGAGGACAGACAGAGTCTTCCCCCTAAAACTGGATACAATTAGAAAATTTAATTGGTGCAACTAATCCTGAGAGAGCAACAGGAAAGAGGACGGCGTCAGACTGCACACACCTGGAGAAAAGAGCAGACCTCAGCGAATGGGGTGACGTACCGGAGCTGTGGCTCCCGGGACCCGAGCCCCTCCCCCACCCCAGCTCACCGGCAGGAGGAAGAGAAACGGAGCAGGGAGGGAGTGGAAGGCTTGGGCCTGCTGAATACCTCGCTCTGGAGATCTGCTGCAGGAGCACAAACCTACATTTCATGGTGCTTTCATGAGACTCGCATGACTACTGGGCTGGAAAGTTAATACAGGCAGAGTTCCTGGGGACACTGGGATTCCGGCTGCTTGTGGAAAGCAGGGATCCATATCCGGCTGCTCTGGGACAAAAACATACCTGTGTGACTGGCCCACTGGCTCAGGCAGTGTAGACAGGCATAGGAGCCGGGAGGCGGGGAACAGGTCTTTCCTCCCCACAGGCACCAGTACCGCTCCCCTGCGACCCCTGACATTGCTTCAGGGGCTGAGCAGCTCCACAATAGAGCTTCTGGACACTAGAGGGCGCCATATACAAACATGAAACGCCAAAGGAACCTTGTCCAGAGTAAAATTACTAATACAACTCCCGAGAAAGATTTAAATGATATGGACCTCGTGACTCTTTCTGAAAGGGAGTTCAAAATAAAAATCATCAACATTCTGATGGAGGTAAGGAAAGACATCCAAGAACTCAGGAATGAATTCAGGTCGGAGATCCAATCATTGAAGAGCATGATGGAGGGTATTAAAAGCAGGTTGGATACGGTGGGGGAGACAATAAATGAAATAGAAACTAGAGAAGAGGAATACAAAGAAGCTGAGGCACAGAGAGAAAAAAGGATCTCTAAAAATGAAAGAATATTGAGAGAACTGTGTGACCAATCCAAACAGAACAAGATTCGCATTATTGGGATACCAGAAGAAGAAGAGAGAGAAAAGGGATAGTAAGTGTCTTTGAGGAGGTAGTTGCTGAAAACTCCCCCAATCTGGGGAAGGAGATAGTCTCTCAGGCCATGGAGATCCACAGATCCCCCTACACAAGGGACCCAAGGAAGACAACAGCAAGACACATAGTAATTAAAACGGCAAAGATCAAGGATAAGGACAGACTGTTAAAAGCAGCCAGAGGCAGAAATAAGATCACATACAAAGGAAAGTCCATCAGGCTAACATCAGACTTCTCAGCAGAAATCTTACAGGCCAGAAGGGAGTGGCATGATGTATTCAATGCCGTGAAGCAGAAGGGCCTGGAACCAAGATTACTTTATCCAGCAAGATTATCATTTAAATTTGAAGGAGGGATTAAACAATTTCCAGATAAGCAAAAGCTGAGAGAGTTTACCTCCCACAAACCATCTCAACAGTCTATTTTGGATGGACTGCTATAGATGGAAGTGTTCCTAGGGTTGGATAGCTGTCACCAGAGGTAGTAAAACCACGGTAGGGAGGGTGGAGCAGCTGATTGTGAGGCAAATGCAAAATTAAATTGACTATCCCCAAAGTCAATCACGGGATAGACAAAAAGTCCAGAATTTGATATCTAATGTATAAAGCATGAAGGAGGAAGAAAAAGGAGGAGAAATAGAAAAGAACCTTTAGGTTGTGTTTGTAACAGCATACTAAGTGAGTTAAGTTAGACTCTTAGATAGTAAGGAAAGTAACCTGGAACCTTTGGTAACCATGAATCTAAAGCCTGAAATGGCAATAAGCACATACCTATCAATAATCACCCTAAATGTAAATGGACTGAATGCACCAATCAAAAGACATAGAGTCACTGACTGGATAAAAAAATAAGACCCATCCATATGCTGCTTACAAGAGACTCACCTCAAACCCAAAGACATGCACAGACTAAAAGTGAAGGGATGGAAAAAGATATTTCATGCAAACAATAGGGAGAAAAAAGCAGGAGTTGCAGTACTAGTATCAGACAAAATAGACTTCAAAACAAAGAAAGCCACAAGATATAAAGAAGGACGTTACATAATGATAAAGGGCTCATTCCAACAAGAGGATATAACCATTATAAATATATATGCACCCAACACAGGAGCACCAGCATATGTGAAACAAATACTAACAGAACTAAAGGAGGAAATAGAATGCAATGCATTCATTTTAGGAGACTTCAACACACCATTCACTCCAAGGGACAGATCCACCAGACAGAAAATAAGTAAGGACACAGAGGCACTGAACAACACACTAGAACAGATGGACCTAATAGACATCTATAGAACTCTACACCCAAAAGTAACAGGATACACATTCTTCTCAAATGCACATGGAACATTCACCAGAATAGACCACATATTAGGACACAAAAAGAGCCTCAGTAAATTCAAAAAGATTGAAATCCTACCAACCAACTTTTCAGACCACAAAGGTATAAAACTAGAAATAAATTGTACAAAGAAAGCAAAAAGTCTCACAAACACATGGAGGCTTAACAACATGCTTCTAAATAGTCAATGGATCAACGACCAAATTAAAATGGAGATCCAGCAATATATGGAAACAAATGACAACAACAACACAAAGCCCCAACTTCTGTGGGACACAGCAAAAGCAGTCTTAAGAGGAAAGTATATAGCGATCCAGGCACACTTGAAGAAGTAAGAACAATCCCAAATGAATAGCCTAACATCACAATTATCAAAATTGGAAAAAGAAGAACAAATGAGACCTAAAGTCAGCAGAAGGAGGGACATAATAAAGATCAGAGAAGAAATAAAAAAAATTGAGAAGAGTAAAACAATAGAAAAAATCAATGAAACCAAGAGCTGGTTCTTTGAGAAAATAAACAAAATAGATAAGCCTCAAGCCAGACTTATTAAGAGAAAAAGAGAATCAACACACATCGACAGAATCAGAAATGAGAAAGGAAACATCACAACGGACCCAAGAGAAATACAAAGAATTATTAGAGACTACTATGAAAACCTATATGCTAAGAAGCTGGAAAACCTAGAAGAAATGGAAAACTTCCTAGAAAAATACAACCTTCCAAGACTGACCAAGGAAGAAACACAAAATCTAAACAAACCAATTACCAGCAAAGAAATTGAAGTGGTAATCAAAAAACTACCCAAGAACAAAACCCCCAGGCCAGATGGATTTACCTCGGAATTTTATCAGACATACAGGGAAGACATAATACCCGTTCTCCTTTAAGTTTTCCAAAAAAATAGAAGATGAGGAAATACTCCCAAACTCATTCTATGAAGCCAACATTACCCTAATACCAAAACCAGGCAAAGACCCCACCAAAAAAGAAAATTACAGACCAATATCCCTGATGAACGTAGATGCAAAAATACTCAACAAAATATTAGCAAACCGAATTAAAAAATATATCAAAAGGATCATACACCACGACCAAGTGGGATTCATCCCAGGGATGCAAGGATGGTACAACATTCGAAAATCCATCAACATCATCCACTACATCAACAAAGAGAAAGACAAAAACCACATGATCATCTCTATAGATGCTGAAAATGCATTCAACAAAATTCAACATCAATTCATGTTAAAAACTCTCAGCAAAGTGGGCATAGAGGGCAAGTACCTCAACATAATAAAGGCCATATATGATAAAACCACAGCCAACATCATACTGAACACCGATAAGCTGAAAGCTTTTCCTCTGAGATCGGAAACAAGACAGGGATGCCCACTCTCCCCACTGTTATTTACCATAGTACTGGAGGTCCTAGCCACGGCAATTAGACAAAACAAAGAAATACAAGGAATCCAGATTGGTAAAGAAGAAGTTAAACTGTCACTATTTGCAGATGACATGATATTGTGCATAAAATACCCTAAAGACTCCACTCCAGAACTACTAGAACTGATATCAGAGTACAGCAAAGTTGCAGGATACAAAATTAACAGACAGAAATCTGTGGCTTTCCTATACACTAACAATGAACTAATAGAAAGAGAAATCAGGAAAACAATTCCATTGACAATTGCATCAAAAAGAATAAAATACCTAGGAATAAACCTTACCAAGGAAGTGAAAGACCTATACCCTGAAAACTATAAGACACTCTTAAGAGAAATTAAAGAGGACACTAACAAATGGAAACTCATCCCATGCTCTTGGCTAGGAAGAATTAATATCGTCAAAATGGCTATCGTGCCCAAAGCAACATACAGATTTGATGCAATCCCTATCAAATTACCAACAACATTCTTCAATGAACTGGAATAAATAGTTCAAAAATTCATATGAAACACCAAAGACCCAGAATAACCAAAGCAATCCTGAGAAAGAAGAATAAAGTGGGGGGATCTCACTCCCCAACTTCAAGCTCTACTACAAAGCCACAGTAATCAAGACAATTTGGTACTGGCACAAGAACAGAGCCACAGACCAGTGGAACAGAATAGAGACTCCAGATATTAACCCAAACATTTATGGTCAATTAATATTTGATAAAGGAGCCATGGACATACAATGGGGAAATGACAGTCTCTTCAACAGATGGTGCTGGCAAAACTGGACAGCTACATGCAAGAGAATGAAACTGGACCACTGTCTAACCCCATACACGAAAGTAAATTTGAAATGGATCAAAGACCTGAATGTAAGTCATGAAACCATAAAACTCTTAGAAAAAAACCTAGGCAAAAATCTCTTGGACATAAACATGAGCAACTTCTTCATGAACATATCTCCCTGGGCAAGGAAAACCAAAGCAAAAATGGACAAGTGGGACTTTATCAAGTTGAAAAGCTTCTGTACAGCAAAGGACACCATAAATAGAACAAAAAGGTACCCTACAGTATGGGAGAATATATTCATAAATGAAAGATCTGATAAAGGCTTGATATCCAAGATACATAAAGAGCTCATGCACCTCAACAAACAAAAAGCAAATAATCCAATTAAAAAATAGGCAGAGGAACTGAACAGACAGTTCTCCAAAGAAGAAATTCAGATGGCCAACGGACACATGAAAAGATGCTCCACATCACTAGTTATCAGAGAAATGCAAATTAAAACCACAATGAGATATCACCTCACACCAGTAAGGATGGCTACCATCCAAAAGACAAACAACAACAAATGTTGGCAAGGTTGGGGAGAAAGGGGAACCCTCCTACACTGCTGGTGGGAATGTAAATTAGTTCAACCATTGTGGAAAGCAGTATGGAGGTTCCTCAAAATGCTCAAAATAGACTTACCATTTGACCCAGGAATTCCACTTCTTGGAATTTACCCTAAGAATGCAGCACTCCAGTTTGAAAAAGACAGATGCACTCCTATGTTTATTGCAGCACTATTTACAATAGCCAAGAAATGGAAGCAACCTAAGTGTCCATCAGTAGATGAATGGATAAAGAAGAGGTGGCCCATATACACAATGGAATATTATTCAGCCATAAGAAGAAAATAAACCCTACCAGTTGCAACAACATGGATGGAGCTAGAGGGTATTATGCTCAGTGAAATAAGCCAAGCAGAGAAAGACAAATACCAAATGATTTCACTCATATGTGGAGTTTAAGAACAAAGAAAATCTGAAGGAACAAAACAGCAGCAGAATCACAGAACCCAAGAATGGACTAACAGTTACCAAAGACAAAGAGACTAGGGAGAATGGGAGGATAGGGAGGGATAAGGGCGGGGAAGAAGAAAGGGGGTATTATGATTAGCATGTATAATGTGGGGGTGAGGAATGGGAAGGGCTGTGCAACACAGAGAAGACAAGTAGTGATTCTACAACATCTTATTATGCTGATGGACAGTGACTGTAATGAGGTTTGTGGGGAGGACTTGGGGTAGGGGAGAGCCTAGTAAACATAATGTTCTTCATGTAATTGTAGATTAATGATAACAAAAAAAAAAGTAAAAAAAATGTATAAATTTAACCAAGAATTTTAAAAAAGCTGTTCACTGAAAAAATATAAGACATTGAAGAATGAAATTGAAGAAGACACAAATAAATGGAAATGTATCCTGAGCTCATGGACTGGAAGACTTAATATTGTTAAAATGTCCGAATTATCTAAAGGAATCTACAGATTAAATGCATTCTTATCAAAATTCTAGTGACATTTTTCACCAAATAGAACACACAAATCCAAAAATTTGTATTGAACCTCAAAAGAGCCTGAATAGCCAAAGCGATCTTCAGAGAGAACAAAGCTGAAGCATTATGCTCCTTGATTTCAAACTATTACAAAACTATAGTAATAAAAATTGCATTATATTAGCATAAAAAAGACACAATTAAATGGAAGACAATAGAGACCCCAGAAATAAACCCATGCATATGTGGTCAGTTAATGAATGACAGAGAAGACATTAATATATAATGGGGACAGGACAGTCTATTCAATAAGTGGTGTTGGGAAAACTGGACAGCCACATGCAAGAAACTAACACTAGACTATCTTGCACTTACACAAAAATTAATTCAAACTCAATTAAACACTTGAATGTAAGATCTGAATCCATAAAAGTCCTAGAAGAAAACATAGTCAGTAAGCTTTTGGGTATGATTTTTTGGATCTGACTCCAAAAACAAAGGCAACAGAAGCAAAAAGAAACAAGCAGGACTACATCAAACCAAAAAAGTTTCTACATAGCAAAGGAAACCATCAACAAAATGAAACGGGAATGTACGGAATGGAAGAAAATATTTACCAATCATATATCTGATAAGGGGTTAATAACCAAAATATATAAAGAACTCATACAAATCAATAGTGCAAAAACAATCTGTTTAAAAAATGGGAAGAGGATCCAAATAGACTTTTTTTTTTCCCAAAGAAGACATACAAGTGGCCAATAGCCACATGGAAAGATTCTCAACATCACTAATTATTAGGGAAATGCAAATCAAAACCACAATTAGATATTACATCTGTTAGAATGGTTGTTATCAAAAAGACAAGAAATAACAAGTACTGGCAAGGATGTGGAGGAAAAGGAATCCTTACGCAGAGCTGGTGGGTATGTAAATTGGTGGGGGGCAGACACTCTGGGAAACAATATGGAGGCTCCTGAAAAAATTAAAAATAGAACTATTACATGATATAGTAATTCCAATTCTGGATATTTGTCTGAAGAAAAGGAAACCACCAATTTCAAAAGATATATGCACTCTCTTTTCATTTCAGTATTATTTACAATGTCCAGAGGAAATAACCTTTGTTCAATGATGGATGAATGGATATAGAAAATACACTGTATATACAAGAGAATACTACTCAGCCGTAAAAAAGAATGAAATCTTGCCATTTGTGAAATGATGGACATTTGTGACATGATGGACCTTAAAGATATTATGCTAAGTGAAATACGCCAGGCAGAAAAAGACAAATACTGTATGATCTCACTTACATGTGGAAACTAAAATATAAAACAAGCAAAAACCAAAGATCATAGATAAAGAGAATGCACTGGTAGTTGCCAGAGAGGACTGGGGTTGGGAAAATGGGGGATGGAGGTCGAAGGTATAAAATTCCAGCTGTAGAATAATTAAGTAATAGAATGCAATGTACAGCATGGTGGCTATAGTTAAAAATACTGTAGTGCATATGTGCAAGTTGCTAAAAAAGTAAATCTTAAAAGTCCTTATCACAAGGATTTTTTTTGTATTATGGTGAGAGACGTTAACTAGAATTATTGTGATTATTTCATAATGTATACAAAATTGAATCCTATATTGTACATCTGAAAGTAATATAACGTTATATGTAACCTATACCTCAATAAGACTAAATAAATAAATAAACCTTATAAGAAAAAAAAGCCTTTTGGTTAATCCATTAAATAAACTAGATCCTAGGCATTGTGGCTCAAAATCTGTGCCTTTCCCAATATACTATGCTATCTCTCTGTCACTGAGTACTATCTTTTATCTAACTCCACAGAAGTAGTCAAAACAACAGCAACCCTCTAAAATTAGCACTGGGATAAGTGGTTAAAGAAGGAAAAACTGTACCAAGAAATGCTTTCTTTAATATGTCTTTAAAATGTTATATCCCCTATAAAAGCTAAAATGTAAAACCAAAATTTTTAGTAAAAATTTTTAAATAAATTTACATAATAAAATTACACATCATAATTACAGAAAATTAAGAAAATGTAAACAAGAAAATAAAACCCATCTGGGTGCTAAAAAGATATCATTTAGAAAAGTAAATGGACAAGAATAGCTATGATAATTTTCAAAGGGAACAAGGAGAGCTACTCATATGGAATGACACAATGTTTATAGATCAGAGGAAAAGAACAAAACAACATCAGACAGAAGAACAGCCACATATGAATATGGAAATTTGATGTAGAACAGCAGCCCTTCAAGTCATCAGATGAAGAAAAATTCAACAAATTATGTTGGGACACATGGCTATATTCATTTGGTTAAAAACAAATTAAAATTTCTATCTCACACCATACCTAAAGTAAATTTCAGATACAAGGTCCTAAATGTTACAAACAAAATTATTGGAGGATTTTTTCCCCCACAATTGAGGTGGGTAAGGTCTTTAAAACCAAACACAGAAGATATACAGATATAAACTCATAAATATTAATATCTCATCTATTAAAAAGACACTTAAAAATTAAATCACAAGATAACTAGATGAGAATATTTTCAACATAAATAACAGTTAAGGAATTAATAACTACAACAAATAAAGAGTTACACTAATAGATAAGATACAAACAACCAACAATACATGGACAGAGAATATGATCATATACTTCACAGAAGTACAACTGTTTAATTAAACACATTAAACTTTGCTCAGATTCACTAGTGTTAAGAGAAGTCAAAACAATGGGATTTGATTTTTACAAAACTGGGTATGATTAAAAATCAATTTCAGTTTAATGACATGATGAAATTTTGGGGAAATCAGTTTTCTCATGCAGTGGTGCTGGAACCTAAGTTCATGTGGCTACTTTCATGAGCATTTTGGCAATATCTATTCAAATGAGAACTATTCATTCTCTATGACTCTGTACTTTCTCTTTTCAATACTTATTCCAGAAAAACTTGCTTTGTGAGATAATTCTAAAATCACAGGAGATTACCCAGCATGTAATGAGCACTCAACAGATGTCGATTTTGAGAGGGTGCATTTCACTTTTAGAAATATTAGCAGGCAAGAATGAAAACTATTTTTCTCTATTCCTGAGCTACTGAGCACTCAATTTTTATGAATGGAAGAAAACAATACAGTCAATTCAAATGGAGCTGGAGTGTTGCAGATTAAGCTCAGTCTATTTTGGGTGAGCACTGAGTGGATTTACAATGGTGCCCTCCCTTCATTGTCCTTTCTCCCCATGGATGAGGCTTATTCACCATCTGGACATCACAGAGTTATCTGATCTGTAATTGTGGCATATGCACAGGCCTCCCTGGCATGTACAATCCCTACAGGTCTTTGGCCATTGGCAGCATCTCTCCCGGCTGCATCCCGCAGGGCACTATTTCTGACAACAGTGATGATGTTTCTATGCAGCTCCTCTCCTCTCCAGTTCCTGCCACGTGGCATGTGGTTGTGATAACACCATCCTGAGTAGGTCTTTATTTTAAGAAGTACCTTTACACTTGGAAATCAAATTAACGGGGGGCCCAAGTAAAGGGAAAATGGTGTGGAAGCTTAGACCAGCTGGTCACTCGTCTGGGAGGAAGGGTTTGTTTTCTATCAATGGTCTAAATTTTTTTGGTTTTTCCTTTCTCCCACAGCAGAAGAGATAAGATCCAGGGGCCAAGCCCAGGGTGTGGTTTCTGGGAGAAGTGATAAAGCCTAGGCTACTTGGTGGGCTTCCAGTCTATGCCTTAGAATGATGGGGTAAGTATAGCTTCTGAGGCTTACTTATTGTCCAGCTTAGTTACCCAGGATGGAAAATCAAATAGGTATTTAAGACCCAAGTTTCAGCTCTGCAGAGTGTGTGTTTTCATGGATTATTCTTGGTATGATGACTAAGACACTGGAAATTTCCATCCTATCTCTGTACAGGGATATGAAAGACAACAAGCCAACAGACTCTATGCTATAATTTGAAGACTACTCATTTAGTTAGATGTTGAAGCAAATCTCTGTTTGGACCTCAGTTTCCAGGTCTAGAAATAATAGGGACTTACTCCATGATCAATAAAGTCTTTAGTTTGAAAGAACTGAAAAACTGCATACCCAGCTTTTACATTAAATGACATAATGGTTAAAGCAGAACACTTTAGGTAGTCTGACAAATACAGTGGTTTAAATTTTACCAATTTCAGGAGTAGTGATTCCTAGAGGTACGAATTCCTTTCTATGGAGATTCTGCAGTCTTCCTTGTATTCATGAGTAGAAACTTGCCTATAAAAGAAGACAATCTACTTAATTTCCAGCAAAATTAAGTGTGAGTTAATTACAAATTCTTCAAGACTGTTTGCCAGCCAGAAAAGCTTTTATAAAGTGATTTGTGAGCAGCTATTGTCTGATGTAACATTATTGTTTATTGAAGCCCTGCAACTGGTGACAACCTGGTCATATCTTTCAGGTATGGTCATGTATTTCTGAAGACAGCTATATTGCTGTCTTGAGCATCTTACTCTGACCGTTAAAATGTTACTCCAGAATTTTAAGTACTACAAATAACAAAATCTTCAGAAGACTATCTCAAGTTAGCCCTTTCTCTTGCAAAAATTACTTTATCCTGAAATCTCCTAGCAGAACATCACTGAAATCATCTGAAGAACAAGCAGGAATTAGTCATTTGTAAACTAACCCAGAACATACATTTCTTTTTTTCTTTCTGCTAATCTGATTCCCAAAAGTTTTCCACCCTGTGTTATAGAGACCAATTTTATTAAAAGGTAATCTTTTGCTTTCTGTGATGTGTATAATAATAAATAATCTAGTTTAAGTAAAGATTTTTCTTGGAGGTCAAATTTGATTCAGCCAAGAAGTACAAGTCACCTACGTACAATGTCATATAAGAAATCCCCCAAAAGCCTATCTGGCTTAAGGAATTCAAATATTTATGTGATGACTGACAGAACTGTAGAGACATATGCTTTTATGATCTAATGGATTTATCAGTTCCTTTATTTTGGAAAACAGAAGAGAATGAGAGACAATAAAAATAATAATATAATTATTGTGGTGGGGTCTTTACAAACTGAGAAGCCTTGTAAACTTTTATTCAGGACTTTCTATTTGGTTTGCTTTAGGATGTAATAATATTTTCTCAGCATATGAATTCCAAGGAAGTGATCAGTTAATGTCAGGTCCTTCACATACTTCAAAGAAGCCATTGAGTATAAAAGGTTTAGGAATTCCACTTCTTATTGGAAGAGGAGTTTATGTAGATCAGTTCTTCCTCAGATAAAAATAACAAAATATAAAATAAGGACAATCTGAAGTTCCTGCAAAGTGAGTAAAAGCAGACACTGGAGGAAGGTCCATAGTTGGAAAAAGGAAATGGCAGGGGGTGAATTTCCGGTTTTTCTCACCTAGGGCAGGCCCTGGTCAGTGACCTACAAGACAGCTAGAGCTCAGAACCAGCCGTCTTATGACTGAGGAATCGAAAGACAGAGTTTGGTTCTATCACAGCAACCAGAAAGTTGGGGAGGGGGAAATCTTGGAAAGAAAAAATGCCATAGAGAAAAGCTCCAAATTCTACAAATAAAAATCTTCCAAATCTTTGGTTGTCCCTTGAAACATACATACTTGGGGTAGACTCCAGGGAGCTTATAACTAAATAGACATTGCAGCCACTGCTTACCACAGAGGCAGAATTTGGACTTTGAGTTCAGTCAGATTAATTGATTGCCAAGATAAACAACAGCAACAAAAAATCAACACTACTTGGAGGAACATAATCAAATTCATGGTCTCTATGATATATAATTCACAATGTCAGGATGTAATCCAGGATTGCTTCACACATATAAAGAAACAGGCAATCATGACCCATACTCAAAAGAAAAGAAATTAATGCAAACTAACATAGAAGTGACTCAGATATTGAAATTATAAACTATCTTAAAGTAGTTATTATAACCATGCTCAAAATCATAAAAGAAAGTACAGCCATTATAAATGAACAAATAGGAAGTCTCAATTGAGAGAAGAAACTATTAAAAGGAACTTAATGGAAAAAAATTTTAAATAAATAGAATTTCTTGTCGTGAGATGATGTTTTATTTGGGTAACAGAAGAACAGGCAAGGAATGAGCAGTCTTTCAAAACACATAGTTTGGTACAATAAATAAAATCTAAACAATATATCAGTAAAGAATTAGCAAAACCTAAAACCGAAACAGTAACAAAAACAATGATAAAAGCAACCACAATCTAATACTATAGAACTATAATGGTCTTTATGATACATCACAATTTACTACCTTAAATTTCAAATTATCCTGAAAGAACCACATTACAGAGGAATGAAGTCAACTGAAAAAGCTCAGTTTGTTAGTGAATTTATATAATATCTCAAGTAAACTCAGAATTGAGAGACGGGTAGAATATTTGAAGGTCACAGCAGCCAACAAAGTCAGTGAGGATGTTGAGGCCAGTGAGGGTTTCGGAGCCAAATATACCAATTCCACTTTTCAGTTATGTAGCCTTGGGAAAGCTAATCTTTTCTCATTTGGGAAAGAGGTTTTTAAGAGCACTGTATGGGGAATTTGTCACCTACTAGTATTTGGTCCAATTGTCCACAAAGTTATTCTGCATCTTTAGACATTTGACCCAGTCTATGTAGCCAGCAAGGTGTGGGTCCACCCCCACCTGGTTTGGGACTCTACCATTCAGTGCTCTTCCTATCCACATTTCCCACTCTTAAAAGCTTCCTTCATTTCCCTCTCCTTGGGATCTAGGAATACACTGTATCCAGAGAACTCAAATCAGACACCATTTCTTTCCCTTTGGACTCCAGCAGTGGCTCCTTAAACTACTACCCAGTCTGGGACTACATTGCAATTATGATATTGACCTAATTTACGATATTTGTGGTAGCTCCCTTAATTATCTGAAAAGATTATTGTTAAGATCAGTAGGAGGCATTAAATGAGAGTTCTATCAAAATATGGGGAAAAGAGCACTAGAGAGTTTCTAAAGTTACTCCTTACTGGTTGTATGACAAAGTTAGACCCTTTTGCCTTTTTGAGCTTGTTTTCTTATCTCAAAAATGTAGATGTGAGTCCCTGGCCAATCTGTCTTACAGGATTCTGGTGAAAGACAAATAAAAATGCAGGTAAAGGGGCTCTGTATATGATGAAGTGCTATTTAAATGTGGTTTCGTATTATTCATTTATGGAAGCTCATTGAAAAGTTAACAGCACATCAAAGAGTGATTATTATCGAAACTAAATTTGTTTGCAATGTGCTTCTTTCATGAGGGCAGTCTTAGCATCTTTGGTTTATGTAATGATAAATCTTAAATATGGCACCAGTTGTTCTGGAAAGCATGTCAGTAAATGTCAGGGGTGACCATTGATAGTGACCTAGTAAAGCTCTTGGTATCTACGATTCACAGCAAAGAAGGCAGATGGTTTTAACTGTTTAATGCTCAATTTATAAGTAAATCGATGTTTAATCCAATGTGTTTATTTGCAAAAGTATCTGTTAAGATACAAAACTTTCCAAATGAATGTAAAAATCTTTAAATATTTATCAAAATTCACACCTAAAAAAATAGCATGTGGTTTTTAAATTCAATTAAGATTTGTTAAATATTGTCTTCTTTCCCTCTTGAAAAGTATAGTTGAATATAGGAAAAGCTAATTTTCTTATTTGTTTGCAAAGTACAGATGAGAGTCTACACCACTGTTTTCACAAGTGATAAAATTTTCAAAGGAGAAGTAAAATAAAGATTAATGAAGACTAAGAACAGACATGTGATATAATGTCCATCATTACTGAAAAACTAAGAGATTTCTTTCTATTTGTGAAAAATCTCATTTCCTGCAGATGAGTCCAAATTATCTTATGACAGAAAGAGCTAAATTCCAAATTGACATTTATCGTTGCCAAGATTTATTTTGTTTTAAGTTCTATGTCTTCTTCATTTAGCCATCTCCAAATGAAATTCAAATCTGCCACTTCCCTTTGCTGACCCACATAAAATTAGACATTTACTTTTTTCTCCCAAATAGGGGTGAAAGGTTTGCTCTAACTGCTCATATCTCATGCTCAGCATTCCCTGCCTTTGTGAGATGCTGGAGAAGGCAGGGGCACAGCCTGAAGCCATGTAGCCATGGCATAGATTTTCATGGCTGTGCTACACCAGTTTGTTTATTAATTTGCCTTTCATGAAAATTCATAAAAATGTGATTAAATGTATATGCCTTCAAATACCCATGAGTAAAAGGAGAGCAAGTTGCCAACCACATAGTTGACTTCTTTCTCTGCACTGGGCCAACAGATCAGGAATGTGTCAACCTATTTGGAGTTTCAGACCCTCTCCCCAGAAAAACATAGAAAATATGAAAAGTTTAATCTATTTCTGAGTCCATCAGATAGCAACTGACCTTGGAGTAAGAAACCCTGAGGAATGAGGAAGGCAATTTTTTCTCTTAATTCTTTGAAAAAGTTCCTTTATGGTTTCCTCTCACCCTGTATGTGCAGAGCATGAAAGATTGCTTTTGCATTAGGATCTGACAGATGGGTGCTCGTCCAAAACCAGAGTCCCAAATGCCATCCGAGGAGGATATCATTTTCCATATGAGCACAACCAGAGGGTGTATGTGTGTAGGGTAGGATTTGTATTCCCCCTTATGCCTTTCACTCTCTTATTTTTCCTTTGGGGGAGAACAATGTTTTATGAACAAAATAATCCCTGGAGCTATGTCATAAAAAGCAGCCGACATTAGCAAAAAGGCATGGTTTTGATGTGTTTTATTTGTTTGGCAGATGCTCCACTGTGAGGAATCTGAAAGACCTCAGGCTGCATCCCTCAAAGCACACTGGGGACCTGCCTTCCTTTGTGTTGGTTGGAGCCAAGAGCAGTGCTGGCAAAGAGGACCTGGGGAGGTTCAAAGAGGGTGGACCCCGGGAGTGGGCAGAGCGAGGGAGCACCCTGAAGAGTGCGTGGGGCGGAGGAGAGAGGAGTGAGGGAGACGCAGTATCAGAGAGAGGTGGAAATCCAGAGGGGGTTCTTTAGGGCTCAATAGTAACTTGAAAGGAATACCAAGAAAAAAAGCTTTGCACCACTTTACGAACTCTCTCTTAATGTGATTATCATATAGTAAGCGAGGTTCCTTTCAGGTAACGAACTGAACAGGTACACCATTGCAAACACCGCACTATCCGTGAACGACCGGCAACTTCCCGAGGAAGACTGCCTTTTACTCAGGTGGAACGCATGGAGTCTTGCTACGAGCAAACACCAGCTGAACTGAACCGGGCAAAGTTTGCTGACCTGTAGCTAGTCCCTCCTACTGAACTACACTGAACTACAAACGTCTAAAGTTGTTGAAAATAAAGAGAGAACTTGGGTTCTGAAATCAGAAAAGTCTAGGTTGGAATCCTGTGAGTGCTCTTGGGCCAGTTACTTAGTTTCTTCCTTTCCTTGATCAGTGGGAATGCTCACGTTGGTATCTGATTGGTTGGGAACATCTGAAAGGAATGTGTGTTTTGGAAACTAGTAAACTCTCAGTACATTAGCTGCTTATATTATTTTTTCTTCTTTATTCATTACACATTTATTAAGTGCTTACCCTCTACTGGGCCCTTGCTAAGTACCAGGGATACAAAGATGAGTGAAATGCAGTTTCTCTACTGAACAACCTCAGAGCTTAGGTTCTTTCTACTTCTGAGATTCTAGACCAAGTGGACACATTGTGGCTAAATCTCTCTTATTACTTCCTTCACAGAGCGCTGAGTGCAGAGGGGAGATCAGCGTGAATGACTATGTCAGCCACAAGGAAATGACAGTTCCGACTGTCCTTGTCGGCAAGGACCAGAAAACACCACGTCCAGCCTGCTGGAGCCGTAGGAGATGTGTTGGTTCACGGAACTGGAAATCCAGGGTAGGGCCAGCTTCCATATTGACTCAGTCCTGTGGTTCTGGATCCATTTTCCCTGGCAGGCCTTTGACCCGGCTTTTCTCAAGACACTGGTTTCGCCTCTACCGCGGTAGAGAGAGAGTGACAACATTTCGGATTTTCCATTCTGCACCCAACCCGGTCCAGTGAAGGAGAGCAGAAGTTTTCTCAGAAAAGCAAGACTGAACTTTGTCAGAGCCCTTGATTTCAGTGTTCCCAAATGGGCACATACCCATTTCTTAACTAATCCAGCAGAAGGAACAGATTTCTCCTAAGTCTGGGGATCTCACAGGAAGGATCCTGAAGGGGGAAGCAATCGTGTTCCCAATAGGCGTTCTGAGAAAAAGACAAGAAAACCTTCCAGGAATTCCTGAAGGAGAGAATTGCTGCACATCACCATATAAAACATTAGATCTTGAAAAGCCTTCAGAGATAACCTATTCAAATTCCTCAGTCTATAAAAAAGGAACTCAAGACAAAAAAAATTAATAAATAAATGAGGTGAACGTCCCAAGACTCTGCAGCCGAAGGTGGCAGAGCTGTGACTCTAACTCAGGCATTATTATTTCAGATCCGTTGTGCTTCCACACCAGACTATTTTTATGCATCTTAACTAATAAAAACAAAAACAAAGCACATAATTCTGATTGTTTTCTGATTCCAGCATCTGGTGGGCACCACAGCTTATACTGGGGAGAAAGGTAAGTCAGTTTATGTGATATAACTGGTTTACATTACCCTTTGGTTTCTTTGAGGATATAGATTACCTTTCAACATAGCGGTCTTATGTGGTTATTTCATCCCTTATCAGTAACATTTTAAAAGGGCAACCAATGTTCTGAAAAAGAACTATTGTGCTTGGGGAGCAAAGGTGTATTGATCTGTGGTGATTATTATTTTATATCATAACCTTCTGTATCTTATCAAATCAAATTTTATTGTGGTTGAATTCTTTGCTTTTCATTATTTCATTGTACAGAAATTTTAAAGTGTTAGAAACAAGTTTCTTACTTGAAGCTTTTGCTTAGTGTATTATTTCACTGTATTTCGAGTAGATCTCAGGCTAACTCTTATTCTGGTGACCAGCTTCACATATTGAAAGCCTTATACTTAATTATTCTAAAAATAGCCACATACAGTTTAGTGGGTTGTTGTTGTTGTTTTTTGTCCATGTCTGTGAAACAGGTTTTGGGGAGGAAGAGATTCACGTGGGAAGCCTCACTTGAGGACTCAACGCAGTCCTTGCCAATGCTGTTTCAGGTCAGCAATGGAATCTTTAATGTAAATCTTTAATGTTAAATCTTTAGTGTAAAAAGTCTGTCAGGGGCCAGAAGATCATTTTCATCTGGCCTGTGCCTACTAGGCCTCTTCCATTCTGTACTATGTTCAAGTGTTACCATGGAAAGACAGTCCATGACTGTGTCTCAGATCTCACCGAAAGGTTCTTACTTTCATAGAAAAAGAATTCCAATGCTTTAACCAAGTATCTAGCTTGTGCGTATTTAAACTATGAAGTCTAAATATTCCTTTCTTATCCTTTCAGTTTTTTCCTATGAGTATTGTAACATTTCTAAATACTTGATTTAGGCAATAAAGTGGATTATCCCTCCACACTTCAGTGACTTGTGGATTTACTCCCAGCTGGAAGCATTTCTGTCCGAGAAATATCAAATCAGTGACCTTTTACATGTCAGTTTGTTTCTCCATCTGTCCCACAATGTGGGACATGCTATGGAGCCACAATTTTCTTCTTTTAGGTGTCAAGATGTTGATTCCTATATATTGAGTTTCTCTAGCAATCTTTCATACATGGTATCTCCATTCATGAGATAGCTCACAAGTCAAGTGTAAGAGGATAAAGCCTAAGATTTGTGACTCAGTCCCAGCTCTTTGTTTTAGTGTATGGTTTCTCATAGAATATTTTAATATTTTAATCATGTCACTATCCCAAATTAAATCAGCTATGTTTTCCAGCTACATAGTTCATTCAGGTACAATGCAATACCTGGGAATAAAAGAATAATGCTATGGGAAATATATTTCAATATTCTGAATTTTTGGCAGTTTTTTTTCCCTATGGGGAGTTGGACCAGGGTAGCCTGTCTTGACCACTGTCTACAAAATAGTTGTATACTTGTCAATCCTCAAATTTGAGATTGAAGGGAATAGATTTATTTGTAATAATTTCTAAGAGCAGATCACCTATTTAAGTTAAAGGGGATTTGAATCAGGTAGGTCATTAATTTGAGGTTTTGTTAATAAATCCTGATCTTATGTAATTATTTTTGGGCCTAGTATTTTTTAGTGGGTAGATGGGAAGAATGACTAGCAGCCTATCAGTCTGTATTTTCTACATATTATCCTTCCTGAATTTAATCCTGATTGTGGTATATGACACACAGACATCAATTTTATTTTGTTTCATTTTTTAAAAACCTTAAATTTGGCATTGTATTCAGTTACTTCTTGTCATATGCTCCAAAGTCTGATGGCATATCATATTATATACTTTAAGCTTACACAGTGTCATATACCAATTATATCTCAATGAAGCTGGAAAGGAAAAAGACTGATGGTTTACTCTCACATTTGAAACTCTAGTTCTGCAATTTGGGTAGTCTGTGGGTTGCAACTCCAGCAAATATGCCTCTGGGTTGGTTTAGAATGACAAAGGGGAGAGCTGTCCTGATGGCATAAGTGTTATTCTCATACATCTAAGAACAATGCAAAATTTATTCCTTGCTCTTTGATTATGTTGATGTATGCATTAAATAGGGTTAGATTTCACTGCATGTGGTTTAAAAAAACCCAAAAAACAAAACTAGCAGTGCCTTTCACTGTGTGCCTATTTATTTAACTCTCATTTAAGGGTCTGGAATAGAAGCCACCTTACAAGAGTTCTTTCTAATTTGCTACTTTATTTACAATCCTTAAGGCTTCTGCCACATGATTCATGAAGCTGCCTTAGTTCCAGCCATCATGTTCACGTTCCAGCCAACAGAAAGAAAACACATTCCAGCCAGAGCAAGAAAGGGCACACCAGAAATTTCACACACATCTCCATATATTTCCCATTGTTCAGAGTTCAGTCACCTGGCCATCACTAGCTACAAGAGAAGCTGGGAAATAGGATTCTTCATCTAAAAATCAGAGGTTCAATTATTGCAGAAGAAAGGGAAAATGGATATTGAGGGATAGCTAGGAATCTCTATTTCAATATACATAACAGAACCATTATTTCTATAACTTCATTTTTTCGTCTCTTGTGCAAAAAAAAAATTTGTTTTTTTCCCAGAAAAAAATACATGTCTAAACATACTCAACATGTGTGAAGTCAAATCCAAAAAGTTCTAGTTTCTAGATGCATTATTTATTTTAATAATATCTAAGTTTATTGTAAATGATAAATCTTTGCTATGGATTTTTTTTTAATGTTAAAATAATTTACATTGAGTGCTTATGGCCATTTTAGTTTAATCTAATATGCAGTGGATTTACCTGTTGAATTTTTTTCATGCAAAATGAATTTAAGTGCAGCAAATAAGCAATTCAGAGAAAAAGAGAAAGGATGGCTCAACACAGGAGATTCACTTAGAGACTTAGTTAGGTGCTCATGGCTCACTGGGCATCCTGGAGTCATACCAAGAGGAGTTTCAGAGAGCAAAAGAAAATTGAGTAAATAAACAGGGCTGAGCTACCTGCAAAAGTAGGGAGGTGGCTGAAAGGTTGGGCATCATCATCAAGGAGCTGATCAAAAAACTTGAAGGAAGGGTGTCTGTGCTGAAAGATATGACCTGGCAGCCCAACTCTGAGGCCAAGGCAGCTGCAAGCAGAGCACAGGGTCTAGGGAGTGCCGCTGCCAAGCCTTTTTAAGTGCTTGCCAGGTAAAGAGGTGACTTGCTCAGTTACTAGGGGCCCGCAGGCCTGTAGAATGTTAGCTCTGTTCACAGAGGACCCTGCCTGCCAAGTTGCCATCTCTCTCCGTCAGCAAGGTGCCGGGCCTGTGACCGCATCACCCAGCAAGAATGCACAGGACTCTCCTCTTTGGAGATTTGGGAGCTTCTGCAGAGAGCATGCAATTGTCTTCTCATGCAAGATCAAGGGGAGAGCCATGGCCCTTAGTCCTTGACACCCCCCAGGCATCCCTGGCAGTGATTCAAGCCTTAGCTTTCACTCTATGAGTAGAAATGCAGCCCAAGAACTGGGCTTTACTCAGTGGCAAATGGACCAGGATCTTCTCCAGAAGTTCACTTGTTCTCCAGCTGAGGGATCATGGAATAAATAGAACATAGAAGGGGCTCCTGAGTACTCAGAAGAAAAGGAAAGGGGCACCAGTTATGAGCACTGAGACTACAAGCCCACATTTCCCCAAACATGAAAAAAAAAAAACATATGAAGGGATGGATGACATCAGGACAACCCACAAACCCCATAGTATCTGGCTGTGTCTAAAACAGAAATGAGACTGAATACACACATAGACAATGGCCACACCGTTTCTAAAACTAGAGCTCCAACCCACAACAGGCAGCGACCTGCCCAGGAAACCAACCCTTTATCTAGAGTAAACGGTCAAGGAAGCCAGGCTGCTATCTCCAGGTCAGATTTGAGGAAGCCTGATTGCTATCTTAGGTACCAAGACAGACAGCCAAACAACGCCTTCCAAAGCAACCAGCATCAAATGGTCAGGTCTTCATGACAGCTGCTCTAAGTTTTGTTTCCACTTCCACCTTAGGACTAACAACACCCCTAACCAATCACAGGGGGTGCCCTGCTTCTAGTTAGCCCACCTGCCACTTCCACAGGTTAGCGGCCTCCTATCAGGGCTCATCTGCAGGATTCCCTTTGCCCTATGGTAAAGCTTTCTTGCTTCTCTGCCTGCCTTTGAGTCTCTTCCAAAACACAAGTGATGGAGGCTAACTCCCTTGCTAGAGCGAGCTCAGAATAAATGGCCTTTTTGTCTTCTCACTTAGTTGGGCTTTGTTTATTTTACCCTGTAAAATGAATCTTATCAGCTCTTGGTGAAAACTCCCTGTTAAGTAATCACCTTCATTAGCACTAAATATTACCTTTATGCTCCTCTCCCAGAAAGCCTTCCTCTCTCTTCATACCCATCCACATCAGGTCCTTTCTTCAAAACACTGCCACCTCCAAAACCCTGTCCCAGACCGGTGACAACTAGTCTGACACCTTTGGTCCCCACATTCCCACCCCCTCCTGAAGTCCCTGGCATTAGCTCTCTCTAGTGTGCATCTGCATTACTGGGTCCTGTGTTATTGGGTGTTGGAGTCTCTAATTCAAATGTTTTAATTTCTTCCCACAAATCCCTGCAAATTCATTAAGGAGTCTCTCACAGTTAGGGCTATTCAAAGTAGCCCACAGACAGCATCCCCACGCCCTTGGAACCTTTTAGAGCCGCACATTAACTGGACCCAGCCCCAGGCCTATCTAATGGGGAGCTCTCCAGGTGATTCTCCTGCACACGTCAGCGTGGGGGGCACCGCCCTGCTGCCTCTGGCACTGTTCTTAGGTCATAGGAAGTGTTCCATGAATACTTGCAGAATTGAACTGATTGCTTGCCTTTGAATGAACCAAACCTTCAAATGGAAACACTGTCTTTCGCCTTCAATGACTGAACAAATATGACCGAACAATACCTCTCTGTCCTGAGCACACAAGGTAAAACACACATTAAAGGCAGCCCCTTCCCACCCATCTGGTCTTCGCACACTTGAGAGACTTCAAGGAGCACAGGTTTTAATGGTCTGTGACGAGTGAGTTAAAATACCAGCAAATTCATACTTAACAATAGTGCTGAAGCTGTCTACTAAGTGGAAATCTTGCAGAAGACAGGAGACTAATGATAACAGAGCATGTGATACCTAACCAGGGGCTGGATCAAAAGCCAGACACTCAAATGAATGAAGTCTCTGTACCTCCGGGCTGTCACAGCCCAAGAGAGGGACTATCTCCGACACAAATCCAAGGTGCATGTGGAGCCGTCAAGAAACTGGGGATAGGACCACCAAAAATGAAATCTTTTCCTTTCCCCCCAAATATAGTGATATTTTGTAAACTGTTAAAAACTGATCGGAGAAGCCAGGGGTGTGAAATTACATTCATGGGGATCTTGCAAGTGGTCTGCACAGGGCATGTGCAAGTCACTGTTAGAAGAAAACAAGCTGCGATAGGCAGATCCTTATGCTTCTATTAGCTTCTTACTTTAAGGAAGGAAAGCCAGACGACCAGTGTTTTTTTCTTCTTTCTTCTTTTTCAGAAAGCATATGAAGTTGGTAAGGAAAAAGGCATCTGAAATTAGAGGTTGCAGCCCTGGCCTTGCGTGTAGACCCCTGGCAACCAGCAACTCCCCAGGTCCTACTTGGTTTTATATCAGTGTTTTCTAAACAGTCCATGGGGTTCTTTGGTAATGGGGGCTGCAAAGGGGGAGGGGGTTCCAAGGACAGGAGAGACAATTGCTGCTGCTCTAAAGGATCCAGAGATGATCTGATACCAAGTCAGAGCTGGATATCAGGGCCGTGAAGATGCTCTTTGGGCCCAGGAGGTCTGATATCATACCTGACCACGTAAGTATGTTTCATACAAAAAGCAGGCTTCCATTTAAAGAGGATTCACCTCTGCTGCCCAGGCTTCATATGCTTCTTAAGAATCAAGCTGAAATTAGAAAATAGAGTCTGCAGTTCATTATTGGCAATGCTCTGTATGCCGTACCACCAGTGTGAAAAACTGATAATAAAAAGCAAATATGTAAATAGGCCAATAATTCCTCCATATCCTCTCCAAAGGAAAAACATGAATAAATTCCACACCAAGATGTGAGCCTGCCTGCAGAAGGGCAGGCTGGTAAATACATTAAAGCCACCTTAAAATGTAAGTCTTATCATGGAACCATCTCAGCAATTAGACACGACAGTGAAGAATAAAGAACTAAAAGCCAATTAAGGGTCCCCTGAGCCCTAGAGAGGTTTCATAAAAAATTAATGCAGGGTAAAATAGTAGCCATCTGAACTGCAGCTGGCAAACACACATGATGCACTTCGATCGCAAAGGCCCAGCAGCAAAGAGCATTTTCTGTTACCATTTGTTAGACTGGAAAGTTCTTCTGTCATAGTTCCTGCCTGTGCTGGAAGGCATTTTTAGATTAGAGAAGAAGTGGTGGGGAAGAGAGGGTTGGAATGAGGGTGGTAGTTGGCTGGCATCCTCAGAATAACTGGACGGTTCTAATCTGCTCTGTGTAGCCAAGGTGGTCTGGAAACACAATGAGTGAAATTCCATAAGCCTGAGTCCGGGAAAGAGCTCTTGGGGGTGGGAGTATCAGGTGGATGTGTCCAGGATGGATGATAAATATTGCTTTTGTCCTTCACTGATGAGTTTCGGGGCCAACTGTAAGCACTTGAGGGAAGACCATCCCTCTTGCTCCCCACTGAGAATCTCTGGCCCTAGGAGAATCCCTGGTCCATTCAGAGGCCCAATAAAAACTCGTCTATTGACTGACAAGTTTGGTAGAGGCACTCCATCCACAAGGATGGCTTCAGTGAGGTACAGCCTAGCCATGTCACTTTATTGTCCCCTACTCACTACACCTAGAAAGCCCTGGGCAGGTGCCTACTGGCAGTGTGTCTGGCCAGACAAGTGGAGTCCAACTCTAGAAGGACTTTGGGACACGTAGGTTTGAAGGGCAAGTCTGAGTAAGAGATTGATGGTTAAAGTGTATTGTAGCAGAGACATTGAATTTGATTTTAGAAACACTGTAGTTCAAGTCTGAGATGTGTAGCTTACCAGCCATGTGGTCATGAGCAAGTCCCTTTGCTTCTTGAAGGCTCAGTTCCCTTATTTGTGTAGAGATATTGCAGAGGGTTGATAGAGAATTAAACAGCAGTTGTGCAAGTGCTTTGAATAGTATCAGTTAATAGGCAACTACAAGGTATTAATATTGCACAATTGTGTTTTCTATTATCAATCCCAATGTAAAGAGTCAGAGAAGATACAGTTGCCTTTTTAGATGAAAGCATTTTGAAGGCAAATGTTAAAAACCAAAATAAAGTACTTCTGATTTCTGAACCTTCCTCTAGGCTACAGCAGTCACTTCCCCGGGGGCCGCGCTGTTGTCGGCATGCAACACCTTGCTGATGAGGAGCAGCACTGGGAACCAGCACTGCTCTGAAGGGGAACAAGAGCAGAGGCACTAGAACTGCAAACCGTAAGACGAGCTTCTGGTGAGGCCAGGCGGAAATGGAAGGGACGTGATGCTCGGCAGGGTCTTCCCAGCAGCAGGACTTCTGGATAAAGATCCATGAATCTCCAAAGCAAGCCAAAGGCCTTTGCATGATCACATGTGCAGGCACTATGATACAGCCAGAGGATGGGACAAGTTCTCTTTTCACGGATGGTCACTCAGCAATTTCTTTCTCTAGGCTTTTCAGCTCTATGACACCATTGCGCATACACATAAACACATGTAAATGCTTCATGTACATGTAAATATATAAACTTTATATGTATGTCAAAATACATATATGCATCATAGAATTCCTACGTGAGAAAAAGATTGTATCACATGAAAATTAAAATATATGCTACAATATTAAATTATATATATAATAAAAATCATATTATATATATATACAATAAAAATTATATTATATATATACACAATATATGTATATTATATATATATTATATGTATGTATATACACACACACACAGATATATATATCCTCTTCTTCAACCTTCACAGCCTGTGAGGTAGACACTATAATGATCACATATATACGTAAAGAGAGAGAGAGAGAGAGAGAGATTGGGGTGGGGAGGGAGGGAGGGAGATGACTGGTGTACTCCTGCTGGCTGGAGTCCACAGGCCTCATTTAGAAGAGTTTGGTGGGATGCTGGGAGGTCTGTCTTTTGACCTTCCTGGATGTGAGCTTACAAAGAGCTCTGGGAACCATATAAAAACTGGTCCATTCACTTGGCATACTTCATCTAAAATCCTCTCTGACTGTGGATAAAGTGAAGGTTCCTGTGGCCAGGATTCTCACCTGGCCCTGATTGGCTAGCTCACTACACACATGTGGGCAATATGCTGTTACTGACTCTATATAAAGAGCTCTGCCCTGTGCTCTGCACAACATGGTGGCATGGCTGCAGGGGAGCAGAGCAGAGGCTGGAGTGGTGGCAGTACCAAGGACAGAGGCCCAGAGGATGGCTGTGCAGGCAAAGGGGCCCAGAGGCAGAGACCGACTTGCTGAATGCAGACTCGCTCCTGGGGTTCTAGTGACTGACCTGCCACCGCAGGAATAAAGTTAGGTGTAACCCTTTCACCCCAACTATGTTCTACTGTCATTTCTTTGGTCACACTGAATCCATAGTGAACTTGCATGGGGCTGAAACCCATTGGCAAGACACTGACCCACTCCTCCAACAGCTTCCTATCTCAGGAGGTTTTTCATTCGTTTCTGTTAGAAAGAGACCCATATGTCTCCTTACATACACAGCTGCAACCAGCCAATTATCAATCGAATCCCCCGCCCCCATCAGCTTGCCGATGAAACTCCTGCAGAGGTCTGGACTGAAGACCACTACAATAAATGCTGATTAGGATCCTCCTCAAGTACCTGAAATTATCAGCAAGTTAAATATTCATTCCCTGATAATAAGGAAGTACAGGTGATATCAATTATTAGAAAAGTTACAACATCCATCACGGGTGAGTTGGGGTTTCTCAGTGCACACCTGACAGTCTTGGTGATGCTCAGTGTTAGCTTGGTGCCAGGGGCCGCACAGTGTTTCACATGCCTCCTCTTCTTCAACCTTCACAGCCTGTGAGGTAGACACTATAATGATCACCACTCCATAGGTTAGGGAACTGAGGGGTAGGAACATTAGTGATTGGGCCAAGGTCACACGGGTAGCAGTTGAGGAAGCCTAGATTCTAACTCCAGCTGCCATGTTACCTTGGGGACCCTGAACTTGAGCCCTCACACGCACTCACGTGTGCACACACACAGATGATTGCATTCTGGCAATTTTGATGAAACAAGCATTATTTGTAGTGCATCTGCATTATCTGGTGTTGGTTGTGGCTTTCCATTGCTACTATTCTTTCAATTAACACACTAGTAATAAATTTGTGGAATCACTGTTAGGTTTCACAGTTGTTGATCATTTGATCCTATGCATTGCTATGCGCCATTTAAGTTGCTTTTTTTTTTTTTACCATAATGCTATTGTTTTCACCAAGTGTGTTTTTTCCTAAAAAGTGAGATAAGTAGGATAGGTGGATGTGGAGTCTCTTGCTTTGCTTCTGTGATCAGTAGAGTCTGGGCACCGCCAGAAGGAACAGAATCGAGCAAACCAAGCAGGCCTAGCCACATGCCTGGTCTGTACACTGGGGAGGCTGGGTATAGCTTCATCACAGGTATCTCACCCCATTCTGAATGTCTATTAATCAACATTTAAAAAGGTCTCCTTTCAAACTGGAAAGGTTTCATCTGTAAGAGATCCAGTTCTACTTGACCTTTATTATACTTTGTAAAATCCTACTTTGTAAAAACCTCCTGGTGTATCTTTAAACAAGTCCAGCCGAGCTCTGGAGGCACTGGAAAGCCAACGGAGAGGGTTTTCTGGAGCTCTCTCACCTCGCCGCAGGGCTGAGGCTCCCCCTCAGTGGTTCTTCAGTGCCACCCTGCCCTTGCACGCACACACACACAGGCACACACTCACAAATACCCTTACCACACACACAGAGACACACATCCTCACACACAGTTGTTTCAGTTTTGCAAGATGAAGAAATTCTGAAGATTGTTTGTACAACATTGTAAATATGGTTAACACTATAGAACCATACACTTAAGAATGTTTCAGGTGGTAAATTTTATGTGTGTTGTACCATAATTAAAAATAACAATGGTTCCTAAGGAGAGGACCGCCTTTCTCCATTTGTCTTTCTGGAAGCCCTGCCATGAGGAGCAGCTGCCCAGCGACCCACTGCCCCTCAGGGAGGTGGACCACAGGTGACAGCAGGGCATCTGCCACCTGGAGGGGACCGCCAGGGAGGGGACGGCCTTGGGAAGCCGAGGCACTATGAGCATCTGCCACCTGGAGCTGTCGCTGGTGCGGATTTACATCAATCCCAAGAGAAGAGGGAAAAAGCTGTTGGAGGACCAGTCCTCTCTCGAAACCCAAGCCCTCTGGCGATGGTGCTTTGTAAACTCCTTCCTGGGCTTTAAATGTCATTGTCAAATTTTGTGATGACTCCCCTGAGGCTTCCTTATAGATGTGCCCGGATGCAGAGGGCCACTCTCCTGTACAAACTGCTCACTACAGAGGCTGTACCATGATTAGAAACGTTTTGCGCAGCCTCCCTCCATCCTCCTCCCCAACCCCCGTCCTTCTGTAGTGGAAAGTTTCCTCCCAACTCCTAAGGCTCAAGGGCGCTGGAGAGGCTCCCCCAAGAGACGACTTTGATCATTCATTTCAGAGGGTTTAGTATCTTTGTAGGAGGCCAGTTGTTATTTATAGCCACTCACCTTCCTCTGCAACAAAATCCAGGTCCTGTTTCAGCTGGAAAAAGCCAGCAGGGTCCAGACGTGGCTGAGTTGCTTGTTTGTCTGTAATATGAAGTTTTGCATGTAAATCAAATGAAGTTTGCTGGAAGAGTCCTCACCTGATCAAACAGTCTGCTTCCTGGGTATTGCCAAGTAAGTGAAAGATGGTAGGTCCTTACCATAGAAATGAGAACTCGACTGAAGAGCAAAAGTAAAGGAACTTGGAATCTTTTTCCCAGGCATCTTCTGTTTACTTACAACCCCCAAAGTTTGCTGCTTGTTTCTGACAGTAATCAGGATCCCTAAATGTCATGCCTAGCTATTCTTGCCCTGTTCCTTGAGTGGACAATGAGGTATAAACTGTAGCCTTCTTCACAATCCAGTCGACAAGATGTTGAGATCATGGCTCCTTCAGTTCCCCAGCTAACAAGTATGGCTTGCACGCCTACATCACACAGTATGGTTTGTGCTGAGCACCTGCTTTCCCCCTGAGAGTCTGGAGTTTGGTACATGCTAGTCAGAGGGTGCCTGCGTGATCAGCCCCCAGTAAATAACCGGGGTGCTGAGACTCTCATGGCTTCCTTGGTGGACAACATTTTCTATGTGGTTTTACAACTCCCAGCTGGGGGAGGTCAGAGTGTGCTCTGTGCTCCGACAGGAGGTGTGGGGCTTGCACTTGGCTTCTTTTGGACTTCACTCCCCCACCAAGCCTTTTCCTTTCCTGGTTTTGATTTGTATCTTTTCACTGTAATACATCATGGCTGTGAGAATAACAGTCTGAAGAATCATCAACGCCAGGGCTGGTTCTGGGACCTCCCCCTACCCAGGCGTGATGGCGTCAACTTTACAATCTGTTTGCCTGACTCCTTTGTCAGCTGATTTTAGCTGAATTTAGCAAATGGGAGACAATGGAGGGAGAGTGGAAGAGGAAGATGAGACAAGCTCAGGTAGTTCTTCCCTCCCTGCTGACCCCAGTCAGTATTTCTGGTGGTGACTGAATCTCAGGTGGCCCAGTCCCTGCCATGTCACCCAGCCCTGGCCCTGGGATGACCCTGCTCCTCCATGCTGCTGATAATTGCTGAGTTGACAGGCCTTCTCCTCTTTGGCTTCCTGTCTCTTCTGTCACCTGTGTAACTATCCTCTGAGTTAAATTTTCTCTTTTAAAAATACCTAATGTGGTTTATGTTTTCCCAGCTGGACCCCACCTGCAACATTCTTTCAATGTATATACACTGTGCCACCTGCATACTAGGCAAGGGACCTTTAGAGAAAGACACTGTAGACTTCAGAGTCTATGGACCCAGCTGCTTCTGCAGAAGTCACACTTTTTGGCACAGCTCAAGATTCATCATACAGCCAGAAAACTTTGTTCTGACATGACTGTGAGGCAAGGCTCTGTAACATGGATGGGGTTCAACCACGTTAGGCCACCCTGGGACCCTCTCTTACTGACACTATTTATAAAGCACAGGGAGAACGATTGCATTTGTTATTGCTTCTGGGTTGGTGACTTGGGGAAGTGAGAAAGTTGAGCAACATGTGTGCATGTTCACACAATAATCAATGAGTTTCAGGCCCAAAGTGGCACTGGTGTGGTGACTGTGAGGGTGACAAGCCTGTCCTTAATGTGCAACACTGTCAGGAATCCTGGGGAGACCTGGCAGCTGTGCAACCTAATCTGGAGAGTGAGAGGCTGACCGCTCCTCCCTGGACCCCACAAGGGCAGGAGTGTCTGGGCATCCAGGATACTCAGGCTGGATGTGCCAGGAGAACTGCCACAGTCTGATGACACCTTCTCTAGGGTCTTTCTCTAGCACTTACCAAAAAATATGTAAAGAGTGGACTTCGGGTAATTGAATGATCAGCAGCCCCTCCCTGGGAAACTCTGGTTGGAGTCTGTACCCCCATGGAGTCTCTGGGGGTGTAGCTGAGGAAACAGGAAATGGCCATACAGTGTGAGGAGCAACACAGCCAGGCAAGCTCCTTGCAGGGCGTCTGTGCAATTCAGGCTGAGATCTGGAAGTGGAATAAGAACTAGTCGTGTGGCAGGAGGAGAGTGGAGAGGAGTGTGCTTCTGGCAGAAGGTAAGAAGAAAAGAAGATTGCTGTGGCTGGAGCATGGCATGGGGAAAGCAGGTGTAGGGCGTAGGAGAGTGGGGCAGTGTGCCAGCAAGAGTGACAGGGATGGGGCCGGGGCATAAAGCAGGCCCGGGCCGCATGGGCCTCCTCAGCTGATGTTTGGGATTTATCCTAACAGCAAAGGGAAGTTGTGGGAAGAGTTCTTTTCAAAGAACTTCATTTCAGATTTGAGCTCCACGAAGTTCCTTCTGACTATAGTGTGGAGACTGGATCAGAGGGTCAAGATCAGAAGTGGGAGGTAGTTCTGGTGGTTTTGACAAAAGCTGATGATGGGGCATCCTGAGCCTCCCCAGTGGGAGTGGGGGTAAATGGGTAGATTCAAGAGTTATTTAAGAGGTAGGTAGTAAGATATTAAGAAGTAGAATTGGTAGTGGAAGGATTGGATTTGGTGACTGGGGGGGGGAAGGAAGTGTCAAGAGCAATGCCACACGTCGGGCTTGGCACTGGGAGGCAAGGGGGTGGCGCTCATCGGGACGGGGAGCTCCTGCATTGGACCAGGTTTTCAGGGAAAATTACATCTCATTTTAGACACGAAACCTTCCCTTTTGCCAAGTCATCATGGGACATGCCAAGTGAACATGGTTGGTAGGCAGTTAAACGGGGAGCCTGAAATTCTGGAAAAGATCATAACTGAAGAGTTAGATTTGGGAGGCGTCAGGATCGGAATATAGATGGGAACTGGAAACGGCAGGAGAGCCGAGATTATCAAGGGAGCTTGTGCAGCACTGGAGGGAACTCCAGAGAACGCAAGGTTTCCAAAAATTAAGTCTGTGAGCACTGAATCCTGACGTTTGGATTTAGTGCAGGTTTGGTGACCTTGAACTACAGTTTCAGTAGAATGAGGGTGGCAGGTAGTGGATGGCAGAAGCACGCAATGAAGAGGAGGGGGACTCGCAATAGCGGGGGGGTGGGGAGTTGAGGGAGGGTTTAAAAAATTTTGAAGAGACTTGGCTTGAAGTTGGGTAAAATGCTGATGGAGAGTGGGCTCTCTGAGATGGGGGGGAGAATGGGTAAGTGGCACAGCAAGGCCCTGGAGAACAAGGGGACATGGGGACACAGCACACTCGGTCATGGACAAGGGGGTGCGTGGGAGCCTTTCCCAAGTTAGTAACAGGAAGAAAGAGGGGGAAGATGGGTAAAGTTGCAGGCAAGTTCATAGATTTGGTAACAGAAAATTAGGAGAATTCCTAACCAATGACACCGTTTTTCCCCTCTCTCTATAAGATTAGATAAATGGCATGGTCAGATATTTGAAGACAGTAAAAGTTTAGAAATAACAGTGACTGAAGTATTTGGAAACACAAAAACTCAGAAAAAAAATGTGGAAAATTTTAGAGGAAAGGTTTTGTTTCTTTTTCTCCAATTATTTGAAGATAAACCAAAATGGTTTTCAGCATAACCCAAAGTGTTATTTTCTAATTTGAGGGGCACTCTTAAAGGTATTTATTCATCTTCCCTCAGGCATTGCAGGAAGTCTGGCCGTGAGGTGGAGGCTGAGGCCCCCCCGACCCCCCACCCCCGATGGTTCAAGAATACAGACCATGCCGTTCAGCCTTATTGACACAGGAAGGACACTTGCCCTTGCTTGATGCACGGTCACAGCTGTCGGTGACCTGTCTGCGGCAGGGCAAACCTTTCCTTTCGCCAAGTCATCCCAGCCAACCTCAGAATCCTGGATGGCAAAAAACGTTCCTTTGTGAAGGAGGATCCTCCCTCTGCTCCCATAGGGAAAGAGCCCGTGGGTGACACCGCAGGGTCATTCGCCCGAGGGGCTGCAGATCTGCAGGTGGGGGTGGTGAGGAGAAGGGGCTGGGTCATTGGGAGGAAGGGGGGCCTGGGTGGGCAGAGGAGGCGCATGCCAGGATAGCAGAGCAGGATGGCAGAAGTAAATAGAAAGTCCTAGAAGCTGCTTGCTGGCTCCAGCTGTCAAGAAGGGGGAGGAGAAAACCCTGTGGGACGGGGGAGTTGGGCGGGGGCTGCTAAGAAGTTATTTAAGAGCCAACTTTCCTGTCGTGTTTCTTGAGTCCTTTGGAGGAAGTACCCCTGAGCCGCACAGAGCCAGCTTGCGCTAGGGTACCTCGGAGGGGACCGCAGGTAAGCCCCAGAGCCTTGCCCAGCATCACCGCAGCCTGCGCGCAAGGACCCAGCGGCCCGCTCCGTGCCCCAACCCCGTCCCTCGGATTTCCCCGCAATCCCTCAGGGTGGCCGCTCTGGGTGCAGGGGCCTGGGGGCAGAGGCAGCCCCACTTGCAATCGTTCTGCCCCTATCCAGCCGCACTTGTAAGCAAGGACTTCTCGCAGGTACTCTGCGAAGCTTTCCTGAAGGTGCAGCCTGCTAAGAATGCTTCCAAATGGGAATGAGGGAGTTAGAAGGGCTTCGCCCAAGGGACAGGCCCCCTTTCCTCAAGGGACGCGAGTGGCTGGAAGCAGAGGGAGGGGGGGCCAGGTAAGCACACCTGCTTGGCTGTTACCACGATGCATGATCCACTGGGCTCGGTCTCCTCCCTGCGCATCCCCTTCCCCCACCTCAGTGCGGGCGCTGAACTCGGAAAGCCCCCTGCCCGCTGAGCTGGCAGAAGGTGGTGCTTCTGAGCCCCTGCGCTCACCCAGGCAGGCCTGCGCAGCTTCTTTGGCCTGGCAAGCCCCTGGGGCTCCTGGTTCTCCGCTTTAGGAGTGTTCTCCCCCAGCGGGCTCCTGGCCTGCTCTGCACTGTTCTTCCCCAACCCTCCGGCCCCTAGTGATCCTACAGCCCATCCTTGCTCTTCCCCCCACCCCCCCAGGACTGCTTGTTCCTGCCATCCTGCTACAATTAACCCTTTCTCTCTCGCGGCTGCCTTCCCCTCAGTTCACTAGAGATGGTGAATAATGTTGATGGTTGTTTATAGATAACAATTCAGACTTCACACTTCCAAACATGCTGTCTCCTTCCAAGACCAGATGCCTTAGGAAGTGGTTCTCTTGTTTCCAGATGTGACTGCCTTTGCTCAACACGTTTCTGGAACAGTCTCCTCTAGTTGCTTTAACAGTAGCAGCTCTTCATCTTTTGAGGGCGTGTCTGGTTTTTGAAAACAGCCAAATAAGCAGAAGTCATGGCTGGGAAATCCCAGTGATCAAGGAGAAAGCTTCATTTGGGCCAGAAACAAGGTCTCCCTTCATTCGGTCAGTTGGTCAACAAGTCCTGATCAGTGCCCAACAGTAAGGTGTGTGGTATTGAAACTGGCCCTTTGCCTGCACAAACTGCAAAGGAAGGGGAAGCAGGCTTGGAGCGAGGGCAGGGATACCACCACTGACCAAGTGAGTTTAGAAAACAGGCTATTTATAGTCCTCTTTAAAATTGCAGGCACCCTCCATCTCCTTTGTCCTGCTCGTGTGGTCCTAGCTCCAAAGCAGTTACCACCTTCTCATACCCTTCTGTTTACTTCTGAAAATTGTGGGTTCCACCCTAATCCCTACTAGGCTGGCAGCAACCCAGGGCAAGAATCTTGTTTTGTTCTCTCATGTATCCCAAGTGCCTAGATCACAGCCCCACACATAGTAGGCCCTCACTAAGTATTGGTTGAATTAAATTGCAAATATGAATGCTTTAGAGGACACCACTTATCTGGGCATAGTTGTGTGAGTTTATTCTTAGAAGTGACTTAGGCTTCCTAAGTCTATATGAAACAGATATATATACATGCACATGACAGTTGCCTTTAGGGATAATGAGGATGACAACCCTACTCTCCAAAATCTTTTACATTGTTCATTTTTTTTCAAATAGGCCCCTTTTCTTCTGCTTTCCATATGTTTTGACAAACACAAAATCTCCCCACGATCTGTGAGGGGCTCTACTCTATCATTAGACAACTCCTTACTGCCACTTCTCAAGTTTTATTTATGCAAAACCCAAAATGTGTTGCTCAAGTGCTATCACACAGATATGGTTCTCTATTTTTGAATCCTTATCTCAAATGTAACTCACTGCACATTGCTTTTCTCTGTCTCCTTTTTTCCCCCGAAGAGCTTGTGAAGCTGAGAATGTCAGAGACCTCGGAGACCACCTTTGGGGGCAGGAGAGCTGTCCCCCCCAACAACTCCAATGCAGCAGAGAACGACCCTCCCACCACGGAGGTGCAGGGGCTGGGGCCCCGGGGCGTCATCCCGCAAGGTACAGGCTCACCCCTCCTGCTTCTCTGCCAGGGCCCTCTGTCTGCGCCTCTGCTCCACTGAGCCACAAAAGAGGGCCCCCTGGCAGAGTCTGGTTTTAAAGAAAGGACTCCAAAACTCTCTGTTGAGTGGTAAAAACAGCAAAGACCTGGATTCCTGTCCCAGTTCTGCCACTTAGAAGCCTTGTAATCCCAGGGAAGTCTCTTTGTCCTCCATCTCTTATCTATTTCATCCACCAAACAGAGGCATTGGTTTGGTTGAGGCCTCTTCCAGGCCTACTGTTCTGTTTTTAAGAATATTCTCTAGCTGGAAGTTTCCACTTCTAAAACATTGTAGCTGTTTTGGTTGTCTGGCTTGTGCCTCTGTCCTCCTCCCTCCTCCAGAGCTGGCAAGAGACGCCAGACTCTGACAGTGACGGGGACGGAAGCCCTCTCTTTCTCTCCAGAGCAGTCTGGTGAGCCCGTGAGGCAGCTGTGTCCCTGCTCTCACCGTCACTGATCCCAGGGGACCTGCTCTGGGAGCAGCAGCCAACAGTTGACCTCCACTCAGCCCTGTAAGCTGTGACAGGGCCCAGTGTCAGTGGTGGCTTGGTGACACAGACGCCATTCCCTTGGGCTACGGCAGGGACATTCAGAATCAGGTCCCTGAATGGCGTTTAGCAGGGGGCACTTTTTGTCAGTAGCATGCATGCATCAAACCACTTTTGCTCCTGAAGGTGCTCTGTGGTAGGTTTCACTGGGACATAAACACCCACCTGCTGGGCTAAGTGCCCACGATCGCCCTGTGGTGTGTGGGTCATCCACCTCTGTCAGAAAGAGATCAGCTGTGGAAAGCAAAGAGAAAGGATAATGTTGATTATTAACAAGTTCAGCAAGTCAGAGAACTGCCCAGGTATTCTGAACAGGTTTGATTGTGTTGCTATCCTGTCTAGATGATTGGTATCCAGTTGGAAAACAGACAGAGACTCAGTGCCATCATGGGGTGCCCTCTGTGCATGGGAGACACAGATTGCAGAACAGAAGGGCATCTTCAGAGGAGCAGAAGGGCCAAGACAAGCTTATAAGCACTTAGTTCTGCGCTCCCCTACCATCTGGGCGCTGCACTCTCTAAGACTCCACCATTGGAGCCACAGAACCGAGCTGTTCATCTACTCCTCTAACCCCCCACGCTATAGATTAGGAAGCTGAGGCCAAAGCAAATAGTTGATGTTTACTCCTCGCTGCCCAGCCTGGAACTCTTTCTTTCCTTTTTCTTAAGAATGCAAACAAAATTGGAAAGCCTGCAGACATCAAATTATCAACCAGGCTACCTTGGTGTGCTCAGTGTTCTAGCAAAATTTCCCTCTGGCCGAGAAGACTCTGGTCTCTAGGAAGGGGGCCAAGGTGACAGGAGGTGAGGGGGGGAAGAACAGAGAAAGGGCACAAGATGGGTGAGCAGGATGTGAACCTTCACAGAGGCAGGGAAGTATAACAAAGAGCCACCTGGTCCAGGTCTCAGAAAACCTCAGTTCCTGTTCCACATCTGCCACTTGCTTTCCCTGGGATCCAGGGCAAGTTGTGTGAGTGCCCCGAGCCTCACTTTCCCCATCAACAAAATGGAAGCAACACCTACTTCACAGTTGTCACAAGAACCCAACGACCAGTGCCTGTGAGAGTACTTGACCCACAGGACATGTACAAATGACCACACCCCTCCAGGCTGGGGAGCCCCCTGCAGGGAGCCCTTGCTTCTGAGGGGAATATGTACAGCCTGTAGCCCCTAAGTGTCTGAAAGCTGAACGAACTCTTGCCAATAAAAAATCAAAACTGTTGGAGAACTTCAGCAGGTAGATCAATTTTTAAAAATATGGGATTGCTATTTTTTTGTTAATTTGTTTTCGGAGGCAGGGGTGGGGAATTATATTGAATTCAATTATTTTGAAAAATCTGCCATGATTTGCTTGGCAATCATATATATCCACAACCCGAGTGACGTTCTGGGATACTTATGCCTAGGCTCTGGCATAGGAGTGTGAGTGGCCAGTGAGTATTCGTGGAATGAGTAAACAGTCGATCACTTGAGAACTGAATGACTCATCAAACCTAGAGTCATTATGCTCTTATTATCAGTAACAGGTCCCAGATTTCACAAGCATGCATCTGTAATAACTGAGTTTTTATTTCTCACACAAATGAGCTAAGTGCTACGTGCTGAGGATAGGGTCTCTGAACCTAGGAAACACTGCAGTAAGCCCCAGATGCATAGGACAGAAAAACAAATACCAGTGTACAAACCATCTGACCAAGAAGGCCCATCCCCTAATTATCTTTTTCATTTCAAATTTCTATTTATTTATATGGAAAGTGGATTTTCTGACACTAAATACAAGTTCTCCCCAGTCCTCCCTGCTAAGGCTTAGTTACACAAGTTTTAAAGCCATCTTCTTGCAGTTCATGTATTGGCCACTAGTGGCCTCCAAGAGGACTTGTATTTCCCTGATCCCCTATGGGAGGATGGCTTTGGATCCAGGAACACAAAGCCCTAAATCAGATTTTCTCTCTTCATTTGTTTCAATAGAAGCTTTTTTCCAAAGTTCCCCTTTAGCAGCCTGCTCTTGTGAAACCGACTCAGAAGGGCAGAGATGTAAGAGGAGGAAAAAGGGGAAATACCAGATTTTTCATTTTGATTAGTCCTTGGGTGGTCGGTGTATATAATACATACTGAGTGTGTAGAATACCCTTAATTTGCAACTTTAGTGACTATTTTGTTAAGAATTATTAAGCATGTATTTCAAAATATATAAACTCACATAAGATTCTTCCTATGCAGCAGCACAATATTTAAGAAAAACTGAAATACATGAGGTTATAATAGAATCTCAGAAGATGGACCAGCAAATCAGCGGTGGTGTTTGACATCCTCACATGCTTTTAGGTATCCTTGATGCCACCATTGGAAATCAATTGTAGCTGAGGAAGATTTTCACATATCTCAGATATTTGGATTTGCACCTATTTCTAATAGACCATTCTGTGTGCTCAGTTGGCATTTGTACAGCCTTCCTGGCCTCAAAGGTTATTTTAGCAGGAGATGTAATGTTCCAGGAGATAATTGTATGTTCTTAGGCTAGTTTCACTTTACGTTATTAACCATTGCTGATAATTTGCAGCAGTAATTATAATACTTATCTAACAGGTCTAATGCAATAAATACAACTGGAAAACAAATCTGGATCATTAAAGCATCAAATGCATGCAAGATCTAGTGTATTTCAGACTAATGGGATCTTATGTCTTTCTGAGTAACTCCTCCCTCCCACCACTGCTTGTCAGATCTAAATCAACTAATTAACTAACTAATTACCAATCTCCCCTTTGTGCAGAGTAAACCTCTCTGGATTCAAAATTACTGAAAAACTAAGAAAGGCATTCAATGTATGATTAAGAAATAATGTTGTATAGAACTAGTTCATCCCATCATTAGGTCTGTGGAAAAACATTTAGCAACTGCCACGTATGTGTCAGGCATGTGCCAGCCTCTCTCTGGGGAGACAAAGATGAGTAAGTCAATCCTTGGCCTCAGGCAGCTCTCCACCTATTAGATGAAACAAAGAAAGGATCACTGCAATTCAGTAAGACACAGACTGTAACAGAAATTATGCAAACTGCAGTGAAATAATGGAGAAAGGAATACTAGTGGTGTGGGTAGAGTGAGAAGGAGGGTAAGGAAGGCTTTTGATGAAAGGACATCTGAGTTGGGTTTTAGAGGATGAATAGGAGTGTTTCAAGTAGACAAGTGCATGGAAAGGCATTTCTAGCAGAGGGAACAGTATGTATCAAGTAGTGAGAACAAGAGAGGGGAGATGAGCATCAGAAAAGTAGGCAGGGATCCCACCATAACAGGTCTTAAAGACCTTAACCTTTCCTCCTACTTAATGGGTGGCTTGCAGAAGATTCTAAATAGTAAAATGACCTAATTGAAATTATGTCTTCTAAAGGTAATTTTAATGGAGAGAAGGAAATACATTTGGAGGGTGTTGAGACACCTCAGGCTTGAAGAAAAGTAAAACAGAGGGATTTGAGTACCTGGGGAAGGTGTTTGTCTCATTTCTCTTATTCTAGCTTTCTCTTAGAAGCTGATTATTTCTGATATATTTTATACTACAGCACATTTTAATAACAATGGTTAAAAAACTATAAGCTGTTTAAGAAAATGTTTTTAATCGTTCTAATTAATGATACTTTAAATTTTGGAGTATCCAAAAGAAACATGAAAAAGGAACCTCTATCCTGTTGTTTGCACAATAAGCAGACCTACTTCCTCATGGGCAGTATTTATGCCTATAGTTTGGTAATAATATTACCAAAGGTTGCACGGAGAATTCAGTTCCCTAGGGAATTCCTAGGATATGAACCTAAACATTTAACTTCTTTCAAGGTTCCGTCTGTGACAGGTATAATCATTTTCTGAAGAATATTTTTACAACCTAAGGAGAAACTAATCCATTTTTTTCCTATTAGGGAAAGGGTAGGAGGACAGCAGGGCAGCTGGTTCATGAGGAGAGAGTTTCTTTTAAACAGCCCATTTTCTGATGTGTTTGGAATTGGGCTAAATTGTGTTAGGTAGACTTTTTGAAAGCTGTCACTTTGAAAGAGCAAGCTGCCAAATTTCAAGCTATAGTATCTCTCTTTAAAAAAGTAGCTTAGCAATGTTTTGCCAGGAACTGGGCTTAGACAGGGAGAGGCAAAGTCATTTCCTGTTTGTGGCAAATGGAGCCTGGGTGATGAGAGGGCGCTTTCAATCTAAACTCTGTCTTGTGGATCCAAAAAACAAAGCAAAAATCCAGATGCCAGCTTAATAAATATATGCTGAGTACTTACTATGTGAGCAGGGGCAACACTAAGCAAAATGGACAATAGAAAGAACTGTGATATTTTTATATCTATTGTTCTAGTTTATGAGCCATCCATACAGTCCTTGCTATTATCAGAATCAAATACTTGGCTTGATCCTTGAGGGATTATCCATGAGCAATGACAGAAATGTTTTTTAACCAGTGACATTGGGACCTCACTTTATCCCCCAGTACTTGGAGCAAGCCCTAATAAACCCATCAACCTATCAGGAGTTTACATCAGAGAGAGGGTGATAGGGCTGTCGTTCCCTCTCCACCTAAAGGACAGACCACCCTGCCTGTACCCTTCTGGATGTCTTATACATTTAGCTAAAGTCTGGAATATTATTTCTTTAAACATTTGAATTCTCAGAGTAGCTTTTCATCTTCCACGTCTTAGCCAAGTTTTGTTTTTTAAATGAAATGTTTTTTTCTTAGTTTAAATTATTTACTGTGGACTTTTATTTTAACATATTATACAGGGAAATTTTACTTATTGCCTTAATTTGTCCAGAGTACCGCTGTGATTTCCTATGATTTCTTTTTCTTTCTTCCTGGAGTCATCAAGTTGCTAGAGTGATGTGATTAATAGAAAATGAGGAGCTCGCTTAGAAAAAGCTGAAAAACTCCCAAGTTAGAATTAAATGTCATCAAAATCGTAATAATGTAGAGCACACTATTTTAAAACAAATTCTTCATCTATTTTACATATTTTTATGTTTTCACTATGAAACCCATGAGGTTTTCTTTGGCTTTGGTTTTGTATTCTCAAAAGAATTCATTAGCACCCTGCCTACCCTTTGTTATAAGCAATGCAGGTGAGCTATGAAGACGTGGCACTTTTATGCCAATCCGAAACAAAACTGCTGGGCTGGGGGCCTCGGGTTACAAACCCTCACATCACTTAAACAATATAGATACAGTCTTAAACAATATATATATTCAGCCCTGAAACGAGCGTATTTTAAGAATGAAATTTTCTGGTAAATGATATTTAATGGACTCCTATGGTAAATCCTATGATAAAAGAATTAATCAATTTAAAAATGAATAACCAAATCCAAGTTCCAAATTTTTAGGGGTATTAGATTTGCTTAAAGTGAAAAGTAGCATAATTACAATGGCATTTCTGCACTTTGTCCCACACATGGTGACAAGATATTTAAGACATGGTCTGGTCCTCAAAGGGCTTATAGTCCCATAGATAAAGTCACCTATATTAAGATAATACAAAGTGGTTAATGATAGATTTTTCTTTTTTTAAGAAAAAGAAAAATATATTCTGGGAATCAAGAGGAGAAAGAGTCCACCAATCTGTAGAAATCCAGGAAAAGAGAAGCAAGCCTGTCTTCTAGAAGACAGGGAATGTAGGATTTTCTCATTTAATCCACTACCACTCTTTTGCAAAGAGTGGTAAATTCGGTTAAGCCAGCATTTCCCAAATAGGTTTAACCAGGGAATGCTTTTTTTCCAGTACCTATCACTATCCCACAGAACTTGGCCTGCACTGCACTGCTTCAAGGATACGCTTCCTTCAGCCAGACCACTAGACATGAGCCAGGCTCACCAGACAGGTATATGAAACTGGAAAGTCAGCTTTCATTTGCAATAAAAACTAAGTACTAAAGAAATACTTGAAATTTCTCTCTCCAGCTTTCTCTCTCCCTGGACATAGAGCTGGTTGGGAAGCCAAGGTGTAAAGCGAATATACTCATTTTCAGGGGCACATTATTATGGGAGCAGGGGTGTGGCGAGGGGAGGCAAACCCTGGCGGTGCCCCAGGACCAGTGCATCCATTCCTCACAGGCAAACCAGACTCACACATCCCTCACCTGGGATGCTGCAAAGGCCTCTAACTGACCTTCCTGCCCCCATTACTGCCACAGCCAATTTGTTTTCTACTCGGTCACCAGAAGCAGTGTAAATATATATATAAAATAATGTCAGGTTGTTATTTCGGATTCTTCACAGGAACGCCAGTGCGATTCAAGTCCCAACCGCTTAACACGGTCAGCGGGCTTGACGAGCTGCTCCTGCTCTTCCACAGCGGTCCCACTGCTGTTCTGCAGCCAAGCAATCACCCTTCAGCTTCTCAAGTAAACCGCACACTCTCCTGCCTCAGGCTTCACTCCCCTCCTCTCTCCCTAAAGCATTCTTCCCTACCCCTCTTTCTACTTAGATAACCTGCTTGTCTTTCTCACTACTACTTACACCTTACTTGCTCCAGAAAGCTTCTTGAATGCCCCCTAATCTTGGCTAGGGGCTCCCTGTACTTCCCAGATACCCTTCCCCACCTAGGACCCTATACTTCTTTATCAGAATATTTATGATTTTATATCGTAATTATCTGCTCATTTTTTTAGTACCTACCACTGTGCATTTACCTAGCCTGTACTTATTAGGCACTGACTCACTCAATAAACATTTATATTCATGCCTTGAATGACAATATAAATAGCACACTTGTAAAATTCCTGGAGGACTGGAAGCTAAGGAGGATATTAACTATATTGAACATAGGCTTAGGGTCTAAAATTATCTTTAGAGCTTGGACAAATTAACCAAATTCAGTAAGGTGAAATTTAATATTAATACATGTAAGGCTTTAAAAATTGAGCTAAAAGGAATTGAATTAATAGATATGGCTAAATAACAGCATGAATGAATGATTTATAGAGGTTTGGATTGAATTTTAATCCACTCCTAACAGAAATGACATGAGAAGAGGTTTTGCTTCACCTGATGCTTAATGTAAATCAGCAATAAGAGTGGAGTATGCAAATACTAAAGAAATCTTAGGCTAGCATAATAGAAATAGGCTATTTATCTTGAAACATGTAATGGTCTCATTGTTTTTCATTGGAAAAACTATAACCCAAGTAATGTACTTAATTCTAAGAAAAACACTACAAGAGAGAAATTTAGAAAATAGAGTATATTCTGGAACAGAGTAATGGGTAAAAGTTCTGGAAGTAATTTTTTATAGAACAGTTGAAGAAATGGAGAATGTTCCACTCAGAGGAACCCAAATAGCGGGCTTATTATACCTAAAGAATACTAGATGAAATGAATAGAATATATTCTATATTTATCCAGAAGTCAGAACCAGGATCTGAGGTTAGAAAAATTACAAGGAAGCAGATGTCAGTTCAACTGAAGAGGATTTTTCAAATAATTAGAGTTGTTTGAAAATGGACTGTTTGCCTTGTGAGATAGTGGGTTTTCTGGGCAGAGGAGAGAAGCTGAAATAGTAAGCTTTCAAGATGTTTCATGCAGCACATAGCAGGCCTCCCAGATAGTCTAGAAAGTGCCTTTGCCCTCTGAGATTCTGCAAGGCTGTAATATTAGTATATTCCTTCACTGATGATGATGAATGGAAACCGATTGGCCCATTTCTGAGGATTAAGATTTTTAGACATTTAAAACAAAACAAAACAAAACATTATTAAAAGGCACAGTGCTAAGAAAGAGGGCCAGGTGAGTTGATTACTAAGGTCCTTTTCAACTGGGACATTTATGAATCTCCAGCTCTTTCCAAAGCTGGTTTTAACACTGGGGATTGCGACCTTAATAAGGCCAGAGAACTTAGGGGAAAGACAACTTAGATAAGAGGGGTATAGAGAATTAAACATCTTCAGACCACAGCATAATGAAAGGAAAGTACCCTTCAGGGGACCATGTACTACAGCAGGGTTCTGAGATGAGGTAAAAATAAAACTGCATCTTGCACTTTCTGTTTGCTGTAATGCTGCAGTCAGAATAGCCTGCTGAGCACCATGCCATGTGAAATACAAAATTGCCCTGTCAGAGTCCATATTCAACAAACCACAAGTAAGTCTATGGCCCCACTGTTTGCCAGGCGTAGTGCCAGATCTATTGCAACATTATGTCTTGAATCTTAGAAATTCTCTTAGTGTTAGTATCCTGATTTTAAAGGTGAGAAAGCTGGGCTTCTGAAAGGTGACGTCCCTTACCTAAGTATTTATGAGCCCTGAAATTCAAACTCAGGATTACCTGGCCTGTGAATTAATCAAGAGTGTTTCAGCAACTCCTGGACTAAAGAGCTGGCGAGTGTCTTAATGAAACCAATATTTTGGTTTTGCCTATGGGAAAAAAATGAGGCCGCAGGAGACTGGGCATCCTTCATGGGATTTCTGAATAAAAACAAAGGAAGCCACTGAAGTCTTACAGGGTGATGCTCCAGCACGGATACCAGCTCAGTGGCTGTGGACTCCGTGCACAGTGTGTTCATAGCCATGAGGACAAGTCAGGTAGCAGACAGCGTCAGGGAAAGGAGGGGCGGCAAGAGCCAGTGCACCCCCCCCACCCAGCTTTCTCTCCCCAGTGCCACTTTAGAACTCCAAATGCAGACACAGTGATCAGTCTCTAGACTAGGCTTTCTAAACTACGGTGGAGGTGGGTAGTTAGGATTACCTTCACATTTAGAAATCATTTGTAAAGGGAATAGAGGTGGGAGGACATCTATACTTTACGCAGTGTTATCATGACTCAAGTAAATGTACAGCTGGCATTTTCACTCCCAATTCCAAACATCAGAGGGAAAACCTGTGGATTTTGGCATCAGACCAGGGTATAGATTGGTTGTTTCGTACCCAGGGAAATGTGAAGTTTGTTTCCGCTTATGAAAAGTGGAAGCAAGCATACCTGTCTCCATGAGATGTTAGTGTCCTTTCTCTATACTTTCTCCCTCTCTTTCTTGCCTTTGAGGGACCAGATTTACTTTTGGAATTACAAAAGGAGGGGTAATTGGCCCTTCCTGAAGTAAGAGGAGAATTTTGGATTTATGGCCAACTTTGTCCTTCGAGGCTTTGCTAGATTTGGTTCCTCCCTTTTTGAAGACAAGAAAATTGGGTATTCCCTGCTTATCCCTAGTTAAAGACATAGTGAGGCAGTAGTCATGATGGGAAGCTCCTGGTACAGGAAAACCAGCAGGAGACTGGGAAGGTGAAGACTGTAATCCTAACTCCTTAGTACCTAGAACCTACATGATCGGTATCATCAGCATCACTCGGTCTGTTACAGTAGGTACCATGAAGTCTGAAATGAGATGAGAGGGGGGAAAACATTTTTAAAAACCCCCTTTGAAAGCAAGAATGTCACAAAAGACTAAGCTATAACCCCCTGTATAGAGTTTTATCCAAAAGACCTTGTAACCTTGCTTCTTCAGGGAAAATGATCTTGTTTCTTGAGTTTTTGATTAAACCAAAATTACTCAATGGTTACCCTCAATTACTTTCTTTGTGTATAGATTACCTTAATGTCACGAATGTTCACCTGTTCAAGGAGAAATGGGATGCCAACAAAGTGGATCACCACACCGACAAGTATGACAGCAACAGTTTGATTGTACGTAGAGGGCAGCCTTTCTTCATCCAGGTTGACTTCAATCGTCCATATGACCCCAGAAGGGATCTCTTCAGAGTGGAATATGTCATTGGTGAGTGCCACATGCAAGCCATCACCCATGTCATCATAGTCTTGATCTCATGGTAGAGAGAGTAGAGATCACATAGTAGAGAGGGGTTGATATGAGTATAGTGGTTGCATCATTGCCTAGACTCATACATTAACAGTTAGCTGAAACTGGGATTACATGTAGCTCCTGGACCACCCTGTGTTCTGAGATGGGTCTGTATGATGCCATCAATAATTTGGGCCTACCTACCCAGGGAAAAATCTTGTATAAATCAAAGTGAGTATAATTGGTACAAACTATTAATTAATTAGATTATTTTTCACCAAATGGTTTTGGCATCTTCTACATCTGACATTTTAATTTATTACCTCTGCCCTCATGATTTAATCAGTTTCATGTGCTAAAACTATTTGCTATTCTAAGTGGACAATCTCCATATGAATATTTCCCAAACCTTGTTCTCTAATCTAGTCCCATGGATGGTCCATGGCAAATAGAAGTCAAATAAAATTCATTAAACATTTTGTACTCCAATCTCCTTTTGGAGGTTGACAATGCACATTAGCTTAATGGTAATGGGCAGTGCCATTTAACTCTATTTGGTTCTGTGTTTCTCAAATTAACTTGATCATGGAACTCTTTAAGTTATAGTTATTAACATTTGACACATCATAATAAATATTTCTTTAGGAATTTATAAGTGTAACAAGTAAACACATGCACAAAAAGGCAAGGATGGCTCAATCTCAGGAAATCTGTCTATATAATCCTATACATAAATAAAGAAAAAATATCAGGCAATCAAATCAATAGTCACTGAAAGGAATGTGATTATATTCAGTAGCTGTTTTTAGAAAGAAACCTTAAATAAAAGTAGAAGAAATCTCCTCAATTACACTAAACATTACTGACCTCAAACCAACAACCTTTGGTGTCCTAAGTGCAAAAAATTAATAATTTTAATTATAATAAGAAATTAGAGAAATCTGCTATCACCATTCCTTGTTTTAAAGAGCATTGCTTTAAATGATTTAACAAATGAACAATGTAAGGGAAACATCTTTTGGAAAATAAATAAAAATTACATTTTGCTAATGGTATGATTGTATATATAGAAAACCCAACAGATTCAAGGAAAAAAGCATAATATTAATAAAACATTGTAGGATGGTTAGATAAAAGATAAACACATAAAAATCAATAGACTTTCTCTTTTTTAGCACTAAGAACCTAGAAATAGAAATAAGAAAAAAAATCCTATATATAAAAGTAGCTAAAATTATGCAATGTAAGAAAACACACAACTAAATCTTAATGAAAGACATGAAAAACCAGTGAAAAGGCAAATATGTTCTTGTATATGAAATTGCAATATTTTTTTAAGTCCTCCAAAATTAATACATAAGTTTAATGCATTTCCAATTAGAATCCCAGTGGAGGTTTATTTTTAGACTTGGATAAAATGACAGAGTTCAGCTGAAAGAATAATTACTTGGCAATAACCAAGAAACTTTACAAAGAAATAGTAATAGATCATTTTCTATCAGAAGCATCTATCAGAATATACTATAAATAGTATTTAGTAGAACACAATAGAGAATCCAAAAATATATCTCAGTATATAAGATTACTTTATAGAGTTGTTGGTTTAATGGAGCAAGAAAAGTATGTGGGTTTTTGGTTTTTGTTTGTAGTTGTTTTAATAAATAATGCTGAAAAAACTAATATTTTGTACTTTTGTATCTTAGTATATATTTGGTATATATGTCATATATTTACATATAAGTACATGCATTTGATATGTTTTTAATATATATTTACATATGCATATATAGTTTTATACATATGTGAACATATTTAGTATGTACATACCACAATGCTACAAGTGACCATACATATGACCAAATGACCAAAATATAAGTATATGACCACAAATATCACCAATAAAGTCAATGGACAAAAGATAGATCTAGAAAAATATTCCAAATACACATCAGAGACAAAAGGTTAACAAAGAAAGCAAAAAGCTCTTACAAATTGACAATATAAAGACAAGCAATAGTGCACATTTCATTAACTGCTTTCTCTTATGTATGTGAGCAGTGTTATTTCTTATGTGCTATACAAATAGTGGAAGGTTAATTAGTAGTATAATTAAATAGGAATGCTCCCAGTCTCTTTCAGACAAACCATTTTACTACAAGTGTTCAGATAAATTAGGTAAGTAGCAGGTCTTTATCTACAAATGTGTGAACCTTCAGGGGTTTTTTGCCTTATGAAACTAGGATTTAAGAGGATTATGCTTTTGAGGAATGGTATAATTGTTTAAAGCACAGTGTTTCAGGTTGATAGCCTTGAATTGAAATTCCAGCTATAGAAAAGTGAACTGTTGATGCTAATATAGATACTCTGAGCTTCTATTTCTTTTTTTGAAAAAATGCATATAATTTCTACTTACCATGATTGTCATGAGAATGCACATAAACAAGGCTGAATAAATGGTAACTATTATTACTAAAAAAAAGATAATAAGACAAACAATAGAAAAATATGCAAAGTACGTGAAGAGACAGTTCACAAAAGAAAAAATCCAAATGGCCAGTAATCTTATGAAAACATGCTCAACTTCACTAGTAGACTGAGAAAGCAAATCAAAGTAATATCTATCAGACTGGCAAAAATTTAGAAAAGACTGCAATATCTGTTGGGGGTATGTTTATAGAGTAAAACAATGCTGAGATAAATGTATAATTTAATAACCTTTTTAGAGATGAATTTGGCAGTTCCTATTAATATTAAAATGACATATGCCCTTTGAACCAGCAATTCCACTCTTAGAAACTGATACCAAGGTATTTAAAAATCGAGTTCATACAGATGGGTATTATTTATTGCAACATTGTTTATATAGTGACAAAAAAATAACCTAAAAATAAACATCTCTTAGTAGTGGAGTGGTTGAATGTATCCTGTTATAGTAACACAATGGATTGTTACTTTAAAAAAAAGAATGAAGTAGGTCTATGCCAGATGACTTCAAAGAGAGAGAGTGGTGAGAAAACAAAACGTAGGAGAGTGTACCTAAGATCTTCTCCACTGTGTGTAACTGCATTTGTGCATAAATCTGTGAAGTATTAGGAGTGCAGAAAAGAACATAGGTGATAACGTGGGTTCCTTGGTGGGAGTGTAGCCAAAATAAAAGAGGGAGAAGCCAAAGGAAGGGAAGCATACAACGAAGGGAGAAAAAAAGCAAGCATAATAGGATTATATGTGTGCATTTCTGTAAACTGACTGATCTATGTAGGAATACATATAAATAAATTAAAAATAAACCTAAAACTACACAACCCTTCCTAAGAAAAAAATCTTGACCCCTGACTACTTGAGGAATATGCTTGGTACTTACTTGCATTTACAGTGCAAATTCATATATAAATGTGGGGAAACCCAGAACGGAAGTGGGAGAGGAGCAAAGAGGACCCTGAGTTGAATAGACAACAGCAGTGATGCTTGTGTTCTACACAGGACTGTTTGTAATCCCAGCTGTGGGATACAGGAAGGGAAAATGGAATTACTATTCCTGTATGTTAAGCAAAATGAAAAAAAAACACAATTTAATTACTCTTAGGAAACAAACTGTTATTGCTAATATTTTAAAATAATGAGTACTTCAAGTGAGAAAGGAATGCACAACTAATATTTTAACAATAGTTTAAAATCTGATGAAAATTTATTCTTATTTCTTTCTGTAAGTCTATTAGTCTATCTCTTCTGTGTGTGTGTGTCTGACTAGATTTGATTACAATGCTTTGACATACTTATGATGGAATCATCAATCCACACATGTCAAATATCCATTTGTAAGTTCTGTTTCACAATTTTGTTCCAACTACACAGAAATTCTTGTATAGCCAAATATTTTAAGAAGATAGGACTAAGTTTTATCTCTGAATCGGGCTTGTATGAAGTCTGAGATTCTCTCACAGACCATTCAGAAGATAATTATAACAAGGGAAGTCTTACAAAGAATGATGATGTCTTAGGTTGGAGCCCCAGGAAATGGACTGTGAGGAAGAGATTGGTGTGGAGAAGGTTAACTGGGGAGTGCTCCTGGGGTCAACACCTGTAAGGGAGTGAGAGGATCCACATGGGGCAGATGGAGGGCTTGCACTCGGTGCATCCTGCAGGGAGCCCTGGGGCTGGACTGGACCTCCAGAGCCACCCAGTCTTGAAGCAGAAGCTGGGGCCTTTTGTCTCCTAGCATTGACTGGTCATGGCTACACTGTCCCCAGGAAGGGGTAATTAGTGTGGTTGGCTGTCTGTGGCTGAAGGCAAACCCCTGAGAGCAACTCAGTGGGAGCTGTGAGCCGCCACCCTGCAGCATCAGGGGAAGTGATGCCTCCATCCTGAGCAGGAAGGGTCTGGGCAGGACACCACAGCATATGTGATAGCCTTGAAAGTCCTCCTCTTTTTCACAAAACACACGGTGTTACTTTTGTTCCTTCAGTAAAAAGGTAGAGAAGAGGAAGCAAACCACACGTGCCTTTAAGATAAAAATCTGTACATTTTAAAAGTCAACACAAATTTTAAACCCTTCTTAGAGCCCGTATTGTGTGCTTTCAGAAGTAAGCTGCATTGCGATGTGTACAACCTATTATAGCATCACTATATTTGAGGATATTCTATTTCCAAGTTTACTATATAAACAAGAACTGAAAAATAACAAAATTCCACACTCTACTATTTAGTGAATGAGAAATCAAACACATTTCTAATGGGTCTTAAAGGACTGATAGAGGATTTCTCCTGACCAGTGTCCTGTCTGTGTCTCATGTCACTGGGTGGATTGCTGTGACAACCTCAAGCCTTACCACTGCCATAGTTCTAAGACTGAATAAAGGAACACTGGACACTCAACTGAGGCTCAGAAATAATTCTCTTAAAATGCAGTACTTGTTTCAGTAGGATGGAATAAAACTGTGGAAATTAAATTTTAAAAGTAATCGCTGTAATGAGAAGAGACAAGCATCGAATGGGAGCTGGAAGTGAAATCGAATACAAAGGTTTATATATGCAGGTGCACCTCAGTTTCAGGAAATTGAGGATGTGAACAATCGTGATTTTTAAAAAACAGAAAAGAGCATTTTGTAAAAAAAAAAAAAAAGACTCAAATACTTGTTTTAACGTGTTTGTAGCAGGATTAGATTTATCAACAAAGATCAATTTATGCACTACTTTCAAAGAATATAATGATTGCCTGGAGCAAGCTATCATCATATTAAAACTACAGAAAAAATAACTTTCCACATAATTGCTTCGAGTTTGCATTCAGTTCTTGATCGTTCGTTCTCGTTTTCTGCGGCATTATATAAGCTGTGATAGGCGCCGTTAATATGCTGGTGTTACCTTTGGTTACTGTCTTCTGAACCTAGATCGTGGGACTTACTTAAAAGTGATTCTGCCTTCAAATCAAGTTTTTTTCTAAGTATTTAAGTAAGTGGACTCTCTTGGCGGGTCCCAAGTGAATCCACCGTCTGCTGGGTTCTCTGAGTAGAGAGGTTGAACGGGGGGAATGATGCTTTCCTCGGCCAGAGCTTTGGGAGCCTGCACTGCAGATGGCCCCAGGGCTGGGATAACTGCGAGCAGCAGCTGCCGGCAGAGCACAGCTCTCTCTGTGAATTAGGTGGGAGGTGTTCATGAATTTGACGAGGTGGGTGTGGCTGAAAAATGTGCCTGGTAGTCTGTGGGGCCTTTTCTCTCTTTCCACCTCTGAGCCTACAGCCATGACAAATCATGAAAGGCATGAGCAGAGCGTTAATTACAGGTTATGCTCACCTGTAGTTAGAGCTGTGAAAATTTAGGAGCAGCTCGTGGTGTTAATTTGCTGTTACTTTAACACGGACTCCCTGCTTCTGTGATACTCTGTAGAGGCAAAGTCATTCTAAGGAAAGAACTGTGAGCTGTCTTCCTTACCAGCTATCGCCCTCAAAACCACACACATTATCCTGCCAGTGAACCCTCCCAAGTAATGACAGAGTCCATGTGCAAGTTTCTGTTTCCCTGGAGTCAAAGGGTTTGAGGCCAGCTTCTTGGAGATTGTCTTGACCTTTTCCTCACTTCCATAGTGGTGCCCACGGCTCCAGGCTTCTTGTTTCTAGTTATGGCAGAAAGGAGAGGGGAAGGATGGTCAGCAAAGCCTTCTTTTCGTATCAGGAAAACAAAAGCTGTTCCCGAAGCTCCCAGCAAGCTTTGCACGTCTCATTTGCTGCTCTTATGTATAAGAGAAGCTGTGAAATTATTCCATTTTTCCAGTCTCTGCAGAGGAGAGGGACAGGGAGAGCTGAGAATGCATGCAGCGGACCTAGAGGTGTGAGCTAGGAGTCACTCCCAGCTTTGCCATCTGTGAGTAAGAGAACAGCCCTTACTGATCACATTGAGGGAGGCTGGTTGTTCATCAGGTACCCGAGCATATTCAGGAGCATTTCAATTACACATGTTCTGCATTATTAACCCTATGAAACACTGAAATATCCTCAACACTTCATTTTTCTATTTTACTTTTTTCTTGAGTAGCATTTAATGAAAGGCAGCTGCGGTGCCATACTCTGATGTCTGATGGGAAACCTGGAGATTTCCCAGAGGACTTGAGACTGGAGGAAGGGTGATCAAAGGAGAAAAGGTAGTAGCCTGGATTACGGCAGCCATGGTAGAGATGGAAAGGAGGGGTGGGATTTGAGAAATACTTGGGAGGTAAAATCTACAGGACATGTGATTGGGGGGTCTCTGTGGGATGAAAAGAGTAAAGAGTCAGGTGTAGCTCATATACGCTCACATATATGAATCTGAAGATTAAGAAAGAGGTCTGAGGTGGATTTATGGAAATTAGGATATCATACTTTCACAGAACATTCAGAAAAAGCAATCAATTGAGAAGTGAACTGAGGCTCAAATCTTAGGGAAAAATAGCTTTAAAAGAGTCAGTCCCGGAGCTGGAACCCTTGCAGGAGACAAAGACCTCATGATCAGATTAAGTAGAAGCGAAAGCAGGGAGTGGAGTGTCATTAAATCCAAGAAATCTGGGTGTTTAAAGAAAAAAGTGCAACCAGCATTATCAAATACAGCAAGGTGCAGTGAGGTAAGCACTTTCCACTGGACTCAGCCGCTAGGGAGACACGGGTTACTTCGGGAGAAATCAAATGTTAATGGTCTGAAAGTAAACGAGATATGAAGACATGGACATAAAAAATGTGGATTAATCTTTTTGGAGGAGGAGAAGAAGAGAAAACTTGAATGGCCATTCAAGAAGCATGTGGGTTAGCGAGGGGTGTTTTGGTTTGGGTGTTTGTTTTCGGATTGGAGGTACTTGAATGTGGATGTAGGCACATGGGAAGGAGGCTGAAGCCTCAGGAGAAGCACTGGGTGACCGCGGGAGAACGCAGGGAAGTAGAAGCACAGAGTGGATGAGGGACAGACTAGGAAAAAAAATCTCTTCTCTGAAAGCACTGGGAAAGGGGCGAGAGAGGTGTGAGTATGTTAGCTACGGACAGGAAACTGATCGTCATGCCCGGTGACCTCAGGTTTCTCCGACATGTAGGAGTTGAACAGGTGATGCATGAGTTGAGGAAGCAAATGACCATTGCTTATATCTGACAGCATCACTCAGATCCTTTAAGAGTATGTGTTCTTATGGATTTTAGTTCAGAAAGTCCAGATAAAATCACCGATGGTGATTTTCATGGACATAGCAGTTTTTCTGCTGAGATATTTCTTGCCACAAATCAACCAGCTGGTAAGATGCAAACAAGTATTTCTTACCCTATGCTCTTTCTGCTACATGATGGCTCTTTTCACTATTTTATGCTGTGTTGTAATGAAAATAGGCTACCTGTTTCATCATTTTGAAGTAACATTTATATAGGATGTCATTTCAAATTTTTGCCCATGTGTGTTTCTGCATTGATGATCGGTGTGCTCATTTTTAAGCACCTCTGTGAAATGACTAATAATGGCATCTAAGAAACTAGGCCAGTGTTTCCCAGAGCGTATCCTCTATGAATACATCATGTGATATGTTCCATAAAAAAGGTCCTTGGTCAGACACATCTGGGTCTTGGTGTGCTTCAGACCTCTTCTTGGAGAATCCCCACACGCATTAGTCTGTTAAAGGTTTTAAGGATGCACAAAGTCAAAAAGCAAATCTTTAACCTAACACTTCTGTAAATTACTTTACCACAAACACCACCGTATTTTTATTTTCATAATACTGTTTAGTAAAATGCAGAACTCACTCTAGGAAATGCTGAATTACCATTGCAAATTACCTTCATTCTGTAGGTAGAATACTAAAGAAGGCAGATGATGGAGCTTGAGTGGGTTTGTAGTCTATATGGTAATTTAATATAAAAATCTGTTTTTTCTTTTTGACACTTGAGTTTTTTTGCCAATGATAAAATAACTATGAATTTGACATTTGTAACACAGTAACTTTTATTTTTTAAAATGATTAATTTTCCTACATTTATATACTTATTTTCCAGATTTTTGCTCTGCCTCTTTTATCATAAAGTCAATTTATTTTTAATGTGTTTACTGGACTCTTACTGAATACTTTCACGTGTAAGACACTATACTGGGACTAGAGTAGTAATACATGTTCCTCCTCTGCCCTCAGAGAGCCTGGAGGGAACAGCCTGAACAGTAGACACTGATTTCAATGCCAGCCTCTTGGGCAAAATGCTTGGAAAGCACCTCAGAGAGATTGTGCAGCTGGTTGGAGGAGTCCTCTGGGAAGAGCTATTTGAGCTGGGTCTCAAAGAATGAACAGGAGTTGACCCAGTGGAATGGAAAAAGTATATAGTCTAGGAAAAATGGGAAGTTCAGTAGAGAAAGAACTCTTGGAAACATATTGATGGCCTTGTAAACCTTGATTAGAAATTTAGATGTTATTCGATAGATGGTCAACAACCTCTATGGAAGTTTTAAGCAGCATATTTTAAACATCTGAGTTTTTCTTTTTTAGATTACTGTGGCAGAATATAAAAGATCAACTGGAGGGCTGAGCTTGTTGTCAGGGACATCAGTGAGAGACTGGGTCGGGGGAAAGCCTTCTAATAGGTGACAGAGTAAATATGTACTCTATCATTCTGTATGATTTGTCTGTTTTTTTTAAAATTTGCTAACAAGAAATAGTAAAATTGGTGTTTTCTTCCTTGCACAGTCAAGTAAGACCCACCTGTAATAAGGTGATGCACCGTGACCCAAGGACTAGCAGTGTATACAGTGACTGGCCCTTTTTGGAGTCATTTCAGGGATGACAGCTCATTTGATAGAGGGCCCTGGAGCAGCAGTAGTGGTGGAGGGTTTAGAGCCAGGCAGACCCCATGGAGTCCTGGTTCCACTTACAGCAATGACAGAATCACTTAACCCCTGAATCAGTTTCCTCGCCTGCCAACAGATATCATAAGACTCACTTTAAACAGCTATTTGTGGATTAAAGGTGATAATGTACACGAAAGCAACTTTTTGTTTTCACAGCAAAACTGGGAAGCAGGGAAGTAGGAATAGCCTCATGGAAAATCTGGAAGCCAAAGTGCACAAGGATTGCATGACTTACCCAGGGCTGTGCAGTGAAGGGGGGTCCCCTATCCCCAAGTACCTCTCTGACCATTAGTATCAGAGCCCAGCGGCCTGTCCATTTTGACCCTCTAGATGAGGACAGACACATTGTCAAGTGCCAAACTCATAATAAGAGAGTAAAATTAATCCTAGTTATCTTGTTTGGTGGGTTAATTCACTTTATTCTGCTCTAATCTCCTTGACTGTCTCCCTGTAAATGGAGACTGCCTAGCTGGACTCTAAATGTGGGTGGCTCTTCAAACAGCTTTCTATGGGATCAATTTCTCCTGTATTATACATTCCCCCCAAATGCCCACGCTTTCCTGGGTCTGAGAGAGAAGGCTCCCACCCTCCCTTTGAGTCATGAGCCCTTGCAGTCTTTGTAGTCAGATCAGTGGCACTGGGAGAGGGTCTCTCCCACAGTGAAGGTGAAAGACTATTGCTACATAAGAAAACACAGCAAAAAAGGCAAACAGGAGGCCATTGTTCTCTGTCTTTTCTCTCCTGATAGCGCAGCAAAGATAACAACCACCGAACCTCCAAATAAAAATATCCAGTGTCTACAACATCCATGCTGGCAGCTTAATTAGTCAAATAGGAACCCTGACAGCCCACAGGTCAAGTTCTGCCTGGAATTATTTGCCCACAGTTCTAGCTGAAGTACCAGAGGCTGTTTAATCTCTAAGTAGGAGGGACTGCCATTTATATTTCAGTGACAGAGACCTGCAGGGAGTCCCCTAGGCCCTGCTGTATGACCACATCCCATCCTGCAGAGCCTGAGTTTCTCAGCAAAGCTTAGGGCCAGCTGGGGAGTAGTGCTGTTTCCTAACAGCAGGTGTCCTGCATGGAGCCCCGGGAAAGACTGCAGACAGTGAGAGAGTGACTCCTTCTCTCCGCTCTCCCCCCTCTCCTTGTTATTCCCCCAATTGGCCACCGCCCTCTCTCCTCTCTCTCTATCTGGACTGTGTCTTACATTGACCTCTTTCACTCATGAGAATTCATAACCCTGACTAATTGGCACCCACATAACTGAAGCTGTACTCCACCAGAAACTTATGGTCTGAACCCAAGGATTACTCAGCATGGGCATTCCCTGGCTTTTCTACATAAATTCTAAGAAATCCTTGCAGGCTGTGAAGTTAGGGGTGAAAAAGGTAAGGGGAAAACATTTAATGAAAACTAATGTGCCCACTGTTACACCTTGACCTTAAGTCTCCAATCTGTGAAAACAGAGACAGTGTCCATGTGGAATTAAACCCTCTGAAGAAAGGAGCTAAGTGGACTAATTATTCATAATCTGTGCCCTCTCTTCACTTCATGTGTGTGTTGTAAAGATTGATGAGGTACTAACTGGAAACCTCTCTGAACTCCTTAGTGATAGTTACTTGCTAATAAGGTAACCCAATTACCAGCCTTATTTTGAATATTGCAACTGATAGGAAAGCTGAATTCTTACAGTATTCCTTAAGAAGTATAACTTTCATAAAGTATTATTCTACAGCAGCCAGAGGCAGACAGGTATTAGATGACCACAGACAAGCTATAAATAACATACCTCTTTTTTTTTGCCATCCGTTCCACTTTTCCTTTCTTCTCAATATCTCAGCCTGTCTGACCTTCTCTATCATTTATCTTACTTTCCATCTCTCTCTGCTTCCCTCTTGCACTTGCTGTCTCTTTGTTCTTCTCTCTCACACACACATACACACTGCCCTGTGGATGAATGTTTTGGTATTTACCCGTTAGTTAGGGGAGTAACAGGAGTCACCCTCAGGGGGCGGCTAGAGCAATTTTTGTGTCTGTTCAGTTTTCTTCAGCCTTCAGGAAGCCATCTTGGACGCTTGTCTCTGGCTAAAGCCAAGCCTGGCTATTTAGAGGTTCATTTGCTGTCCTGTTGGAGGTTCTTCAGAGAGTCCTAATATGCCTTCTTCCATTTCCCTGTCTACTTCCTTTCCATGAATCTTTAAGTGACTTTATAACATCCTGTCTCACATCTGGAATTCAGAAATTCATTGAATTTCTGAGAATCCTCTGCTGTGTCTGGCTCTGCATGAGATGCCATAGGGGATTGAAAACACCATCCTGCTTTAAAGAGCGTGTGGTGAGAAGAACTCCACACAATTAACAAACACAACTATATTGTAATCAGGTGCTAAATGGACACAATTCTCTGCCAGAAAAGTGCGACAGAGGCAGGCAGGCATCACTCTGAGCAGTTAGGAGGGGCCTAGGCTAGAGTTGATTGGAAGGGTCTCATGTCAAGCAAGTAGACCTTGAGGAAGTGGGAATATCACAAGAGGGACAGGGAATGTACCCCCTCCAGGCTGAGAGGAAGGCATCCTTGGAGGTCCAGGTGCTTATTGTTTTGCTTGTGTTCACGTATTTCTAATGCAAAGAGAATCCTCGGTTGAATCAAATCCCACAGGTATATTTGGTGTTTGGGCACCACTCACTCACGAGGCTCCAGAGTGTTGTGCATCTGGCAGTGGTAGGGGAGACCCCTTCTGGCAGGTCCATAAGGGATGTGCTCACTCTGGGGTCAGTCTCTATTTTTTACTTAGTGAATCTTTGCACTAAATGGAATTCAGAGCTCAGGTTTTCTGTTTATATAGAGGTGAGCTGTGGCATCTGGATTCTCCACACAGCAGAATCATTATCCTTTCTAAACAATCCATTTCATCGTGTCAGGTTAAAACATGAGGCCTGAAAAGCTATCTTTGTTCAAAGATCAGAATCTCATTAACATGATCAAATGCAATTAAGTCACTGAGTTTTCAAGAACAGTTTAAAGGGGCCTCAATGAATGGTGTAGGTTACTGTGCATGTGGGAGCTCAAGAAACTTAAATGATACCCATTCACCTTATTCACCAAACATGGCTGTGGGGAAAGAACAGAGGGGAGATACCTGTAATCCATGCTTTCCTGCTAATCTAAAGATGATAGATTCTCACACTTTGAACTGTGACACCAAATATACTTAAACAATATAGGTTTCTGGGGAGGAATATGTAGAACAATGATAAGATGGGTTGCAAAAAAACAGTTTTTAAATCTCATTCATTATTTATTCATTCACACATTATGTCCACCAATTATATTTTGATGAACATATGATTGCCATTGGCCAAATCTATAGTCAGGTAGAAAGGCAACTGTCCATATGAGACATAAAAACTGTTCCAGCAACAGAATGTTGAATTCCTCCACTGTTGTTACTCTTTTGAATTAATGCATAACATCCAAAGCTCCCCTGCAAAATGAAAGTGCTCCAGGACTGTAGATAACACTGTCTAACTGGCCCTGTTTATAAATTTGCACAAGTTGGCTTTGCAGAATAACTACCTGACACTCTGCAAAGAGCAATGTCCTATAGAAACAAGATATTCCAAGGATAAGTTTTGAGAGAAAAGATGAAAACCATGAGTTAGAAGAGGATGGACGAAGATGCTGAGAGCTGATCTTATGTTTAAGGCAGAAACCAGGAGCTGAAGGAGGAGGAGAACTGCCTGGGCATAACTGCCCACTGAGCAATTGGGACTGGCTGCTCTGAAAAGCAAGCCTCCCTAAATGTCTTACTGTGTGCATTGGCTCATTGCTAAAGACGATGAAACCAAAAACTTGCTGCATTTCATGGAATCACAGAATCACAAATGTTAGGGTGCTGGAAGGAATCATAGCCATCACTTGCCCAACCCACTTGTTTTACAGATCTAGAAAATATGCATATCCAGTAAAAGGTTCAAAATGCATTCTTGCACAAGGTCAGCTCAGGGCCTGATGGAGCTCAGTGGGCCACACCTATCTATGGTGACCCTATAGTTTATCCTCTAGACCAGGACACTTCTGAGAGAAAAGGAGTGACTAAATAGACGGGATCCTAGGTAAATGCGATCCCTGTTTTCCTGCTGTGTCCTTATCAAACCTTGAATATATGATTGTCAAATCGGAGCTGAGGTAAGAGGAAGCTACTAGAAAGCTAGATGAATGTAGTGGGGAAAAGGGAGTAATTTCATGATGTTAGCAATTGGAATAAGTGTCCAAATAGGGCACAGAAAGTCCATTTCAGTAAGGGAAAACATCAGGAGCTGAAAGCACTGGATTAAATGGGATGCAGTGTTGATTTGGCTTTGGGAATGAAAATTGGGGATAGTAGGTTCATCCAGCATGGGTGAAGTCAAGCAGAGACATCCATTCGAGATGACACAGGCAAAGGGCATAAGACCCAGCCACAGGCATGGAGTTGGAAGCAGGCACAGCAAGCCATCTGAGGCACAGTGAGGACTTCTTTGGCTTCCTCACTTCAGGAGCAAAGAGACCCAGGTACCCAAGGGGCTGAGTGCAAAGGCCTCTAGCAGACGGGAGCGAAGCCTCTTTGTGTTGGGGCTTTGCAGGATATTTCTATAGTATTCTATGACCCCCTCAGGTTTCTTGGGGGAGCAGCCTTAACTTCATTGGTGTAAAATCAGATCACCTAGGAAAGGACTAGGGGGTGCCTGAATGGGCACTAACAGAAATCTGGGACAAGTGGGGGAATGAATAAGCCAAAGTCCCATGAGTGTGGCTCAGCTAGTATGAAACCCAGGCCCGTGGTCATTCTCTGTGCTTGCAGCGTAGCTATAGGAGGCAGTCACAATGACAAACTACCTTTTATGTATGAGGAAACTGAGGCAATGGTTTTCCAAATGTATGAAGAATTTTGCACTGCCCACTGGGCAGCTCAGAAATTCTTACCCTGCAATTTCCTCTGGGCCTGCCTTCCCTTGCAGCTCCTGGTCACCAAACATCCCCACACTGCGACCCGTGCCTTTGGCAACTCATGCTAAGGAACCGGTCTCAGCTAACAGCTGCTGGCAAGAGTCTAGTAGATCCATTCTTGCTAAAATTTAATATCTGATTAGACTAATTTTACTTTCTTTCACGTCCATATTTACTCTTTATGGAAATAATTCCCTAATGTCTTAAATGAATAAATTAACATCATTGAATTCCATTCATTGCTCCAATTTGGAGAGGGCTATGGGCTCACTTCCCATTCAGTGAACCCTATATCCTTTGAAGACCTTTCCAGATCCCAGGTCCAGCCAACATCAGGTCAGGAATGCTAGGACTAGCTAGTAATCAGGATCTGAATTTGAAGGCCTTTAGTAAGGGAGAGGGGATGGATGAGACATGGCTACTGACTGAATGTTTGTATCCCCATCCATTCCAAATTCACATGGTGGGGCTTTTGGGAGATAATTATGCTTAGATGAAGTCACAGGGGTGGGCTTCATGATGGGCTTTGTATCCTTTCAAGAAGAGGAGAAGACTCCTGAGCTCTCTCTCTCCCTGCCATGTGAGGACACAGCAGGAAAACAGGGATCTGCAAACCAGTAAGGGGGTTCTCACCAGGAATCAAAACTACCAGCACTTGATCTTGGACTCCCCAGCCTCCAGACCTGTTAGAAATGAATGTCTGTAATGTAAGCCACCCAGTCTCTGGTTTTTTGTCATAGCAGACTAAGCCAGACATCATAGAATGTGCATCTAAGGGGACTGATACTTCCTTCAATCAGTAGCTAAATGAAGTGTGTGCAGTATTTCACACTATAGCATTATCTGTGTATTTTTCTGCTTGGAAAAAGTCATCAGCACAACACTACCAACTCTTCAAATAAAGATTTCACGCTTTCCATCTGTACTTACAGGAACCAATGCTATTTCAGGTACTGCTTCCTTGACTGGGAAAATACAAAGGCAAAACACCTTTCCCTCTCAACCCCGTAACTGGCTTCCAAAGGGAGAAACCACATTTGATGTCCAACAGCTCAAGCTAGATTGGCATACATGCTGTATGCTCACTGGAAAATTAATATACAGGATAAACAAGAGCTCTTAGTATTCTGAAGCAATTAATTTAAAAAAAAATAGATGAAAACAATGTTTCTGTGATTAAAATGATGGAAATGAAGTAATGGAGACAGCTATGGTGGCATTTTCCATCAAACAACTTTTTTATTTGTGCAACATATTTCTAAGTGATAGGAAATGACACACTGTCTGCGTTATTTCATTTCCATCATTTCTGTCTCTTCTAACTTTCCTAGTTGTGAAACAAATTGCTTTAAACATGTCAAAGGCACTTGAATGGAGTGTTAGCCAAATTTTAAAAATAAAGATGATTCATAAAGACAGCACTTGTGTTTATAACTATCAAGATAAAATTTCAAGAACAAAAAAATCACAGTCCTGATTATTTAGGGCACAAGTATAAGGTAATCATCTTCAGAAGTTAGAAAGAAATCTCTTTCTGCTCTCTGCCTCCTTCCCCCTAGATTTATAGGTCACAGGAAACCTGGGTGCTCTGCGTTCTCTGTTCCAGTGATTTACTGTAACTACCAGCATATCGATCTCTTCAGCCTTGGATTCTGTTTGCATTATTATGCGACGGGTTGAGCTCCTCACTGACATTTTGCATCTCACCAGTTAGTCCTGTATTCTTTTACAGCTGATATTTCTTGCAGGGAAAGACATTATCATGAAATTGTTAAAGACAGAGCATTGCCTAATGTAGGGCAATCAGGAGGATGCCCCCTCAGCATAGACTTGTGAAGAATTGATATTGTTATCCTAAAGAGAAAAAGCTCAAAAAAATATGATAAGAATTTCTCATCATAAGAAATTTCAAGACCTACATCACTGATGGTTTAAGAATAAAGGAGAATATGATTATATAGAATAATTGCACCAACAGTGGCTACACACATTCTGTTATTGAAAAAGTTTTTTAAATTTTGAAATAAACCCCACTTCACAGTAACTTTACAAAAATTGTACAAAGAGCCTCTTTTTTTCCCAGAACCATTAGAACATTAACCTGATTTCCCATTATCACTGAATATTTTAAACACTTCAGTATGTATTTCCTATGAGCAAAGATAATCTGTTATACAGCCATCAAATTCAGGAAGTTAACATTGATACATTATGATCATCTAATCTTCAGACCCCATTTAAGTGTCACCAGGTGTCCCCATAATATCCCTTCTAGCAAGAGGATCCAGTCCAGAATCACATGCTGCATTTTGGTGTCATGTCTTGCCACTTTAGATTTCTTCCATTTGGGACAGTTTCTTAGTCTTTCTTTGACTTTTATTGCTTGATGCCTTTGAAGATTATAAGGGAGCAGTTTTGTAGAATGCCTCTCAGTTTGGATTTGTCTGATGTTTTCTCATGATTACAGTCAGGCTATGCATCTTTGGCAGTAATATCCCAGAACTGGTGCTATGGTAGATCCTACCTGTGAATCCTAGCTGATTGCACATTATTTTTTCCAGATCACATTACTAATGATGTTAACTTTGATGACTGGATTATGACAGTGTCATAGGCTGGTATCTTAGCTCATTCAGACTGCTATAACTGAATACCATAGATTAGATGGATTATAAAGAACAAACATTTATTTCTCACAGTCAGTTTTGAAGTCTGGGAAGTCCAAAATCAAGGTGTTGAGGTATGACCTTGGATGAGGTGTGACTTTGGATAAGACAGTTTCTTTCAGCTTAGGCAATTCCCAAAGAGGACTGACCCACTGAGAACCATTCTCTGGCGTTGCTTTGAGCAGGTGCAGGGGTCTCTCATTCCTGGAGGGGTCTCTGGCCAGCACATCCAGACTCCAACACTGCGGTGTTTGTGGGGTTCTCTACTGCAAAGTTACTCTTTGTTCCCTTTGTAACTAAAAAACACTTTACAAGAAAGTACCTTGAGACTATGAAATTATTCCATTCATCATCAAAATTTTTATTGATAGAATGATTGTTATCAGTATGAATTCATGATTTCCTCTTTTAGTTAAATGGGTTACTTAAATCTGTTACTATCATTCACTAATTTAATGTTCAAATTGTCCTAGATTTTGCCAGTTGGAAACTCTTCCAACTGGTATCAGCATTCTTACTTTCTTATTTTCTGGCACAACAAAATGTTTTAGGTGCATCTTGTATTTTCCCTGCCCCAGCCCTAGAATCAACCATTCTCCATGGAGCTCTGTTTCCTTCTAATAGAAGGTAGTATTTAGAAAATAAAACCTGAGTTCTAGGTGTACGCATTGTTCTTTTACCTCCTTCAGTATTTCCCAATCTAATCTAGGTTTATCTCACTGATCATTGTTTTTGCTTCCATGTTATTCCTATGGTGACCCCTGACCCATGATCCCTGACCTTCATAACACTTCTCATCCTTGATGTTTCTCCTAATTCATGCCTGAGAGGACTTGAGTGAGTATGGGTATAGGGCAGATGATAATATCAATCATAAAATGACATTTAGAGAATCTTCACAACATGTCAAAAATGAGCTTTTTTTGTCCTACTTTTCTATTATTTCTGTAAGGACTGATTACAATTGTAGTGGCTTAAAACAGCAAAACATTATTTTGACATTAGGAACATGGTAATGACTCATAAAGGTGCAATGATACCTTAAGCCCTTAACCAAGCTCCTCTCACCTAATCTCTTCCCTCAAGGAGGGATCACTGGAATTCAGACCCTGACACTGGCTGGTCCTGGTGTTCCTGGCCTGATGCCAGGCCTGGGATCTGGAAAGTTCTTGGAAGCATACAGGGCCCATTGAATGGGAGGTGAGGACAGTAACCCATCCCTCTCTCCAAGTTGTATGCAAATAGTGGAATTCAACTATAGCAGTTGTTCATTTAAGATTAAAGAATTACTTCCTATAAAGGGTAAATAGGGAAGTGAATAGCAGGGCAGTACAATTAGCCTTATCAGCAACTAAAATTTTAGCAGAGGTGGGTTTGTTAGACACTTGCCATTAACTGTTAGCTTAGATCAATTCTCCCAGAATGAGTGGTAAATGTTTGTTTTCATGGAATATCCTGTGGAGGTGTTTGGCCACCTGGAACCGCCGGGGAAGGCAGGACCAGACGAAGTTCCCATTCAACAGACTGTCTGAAACTTCAGAGTATGTGCTCTGAGTTTGGAGTAAAATTTGGAGCTTAAGGGTAGTAACAGATATTTAGACACAATTCCTTTACTGTGCCATTTTTCAAAGGACTGGACTTGAGTGTCATGCATGGAAGGCTAAACTGTACACAGTCTACAGATGAAGAGGTACTCAACAGTCACCTTTATTTTAAAAGGTTTTAGGCAAATCAGTAGGTAACAGGTTCCTGGAGGAAATGAGGGAAGATTGGAATACAAACCAAGGCCCTGGAGGGATGTCAAGAGCAATCCCCCTCCCCCTCCGAGTGTCCGTAGGGAGGGCTCCACTGGTCCAGTCTAGGATGTGGTTCCTTTGCACCCTGTGTTTTAGCAAGCCTTCTCATGGTCACTTATATAGTTGATTTATGTCACTTGTGAAAACAAAGCTTGGGTACAATTATTTTCACAATGCTTTAAATGTAAGCAATTAACAGCTCATGAAGCAACTATGAACATCGCACATATATGAACTAATAAAATGCATGTTGTTCTTTCTGCTCATCCTTCAAGTTCTATCTCTGTTGCTATGTCTTCAATACAGTCATTTTTCTACTCCACCAGCAGTCCACTCTCTACGTCTCATGTGGCATTAGTCTTCTGACTTTCTGAAGTACAGCCTAAACTTGGATGTTTGATTTTAAACTCACTGAGTACAGGAAGTATATCACATACATCTCATACCCAGTCCTGTCACCTCCAAGTTAAGTGATATTACTTTGCTCATAGTAAATATCTGTTTAAGTGTTTATTGAGCAGGTGTTGTCAATATCCACCTGCAGACTAATACCAAATGGACTGTATCTTACTGCCTAGAGTATTTCCATGTTGACTTTTGCTCTACCAACAATTGATTAAATCTGTGGCGATGCAGACTCGTCTAACACTTACTGTTGTATATCGCATTCCTGTATTTGCATTCCAAAGACAGACAAATATTTTTTTAGACTTACCAATGATTTGTCCTTATTCCCATTATTGTTATCATTAAATTATTAACAAGAATTGATTGTTTTAGTGAATATTTCATTGGAGGTCTGTTTTGCTTGGAAGACATTCAGCTAAACTTTTGATCTTGTCTTTCTTGGCTAAGGACACTGTTTTTTTCTTTTTAAGTCAGGTGCCATGATTTTAACTAGATGAGTTTTTGTCATAATACCAGCAAACCTTGGTCTGCTCCCATGATGGATACAGCATAAACAAATGGAGCTTTGGCTCCAGAGAATTGCTGCTTGCTGAAGAAATTCAGTTCAGTAAGAGAGAATTTCCTATGGCCTGCTTCCTGAAGCTGACAGAGAACATGAAAGAGGCAGGTAACAAAGGGACTAGCTCTCATGCACCTTGTCAGTGACCCCCACTTTCAGTCCAAAGCATATTTCCTGTCCCTTTCAAACCTGCCTTAGTCTTCTAGAGCCCAGTTTGAAGGGGGCAGAACTCCAAGAAGTGTGGAACAGCCTTTGTCAGTTGAATGTGTTGCATAACAGTTCGAGTGGTGTGTCTGTTGGGGGGTGAGTTTGGTTTATAATCATGAAATCCATCAAAATACAAAAAATTAGACATTAACATCAACATCCCATCTTGCTCCCTAATATTGCTAGATTCTAGAAGATTTAAACCTTAATGGATTGATAGAATATGAGCCCCATTTAAACTCAAGTCAGGGAAGGGCTAGAGATTGCCCTACAAACAATGGTGATGTAGATGAACTTTGTACTTCAAATGTCCATATTTTTAATACCATCTCCCATGAGCACATTTTCCTACTTCTAACATCCAGTTCTCTCCAAGCTGTGAAAACCAGCTTTTAGGAAAGGTATGGTAATCAGGTTTCATATCATAGAGGAACAAATGTAAGCAAATATATTGTCTTTCCGAGGGGTGTGAACATTTTAGCATTATTTCTAATTTGACTACAACTAGAAGAATTTTCATGATCAAAAAGCAAAATGGGAGTATTATGGGAAGTCAAGAGATCTTCAGAGCAATCTTGATTGTTCTCCTACAGTCTTCACACAGCAACCAAAGTGATTTTTTTAAAGATATTCTAAAGCAGATGATGTCTCTTTTCTAGAGACTTCTAAATCAGAATGATTTCCAAAGTCATGACACCAGCCTGCACAGCCCTGCTTGATCTCTTGGGTTTCTCTCACCCTATCTCCTACCACTTTTTCCAACGTTCTCTCTGCTCCAAGGACATCAGCCAATTCCAGCCTGCCAAATATGACCTTCCCCAGGACCTTCACACTCACTGCAATGTGCTCCCCGCCGCTTGCATGGCTTCTTTCCTTTGTACCCCTGCTCATGTCACTCTAGCAGAGTGTCTCGCTCTGGCCGCTCTCTCCAAATTAGCACCCTCACCCCATCCCTCTCTGTCCCCTTAAGCTGGTTTATTTTTTGATACCATTTATCTCCATTTGATCTTGTATGTATTTATTTGCTTGTTGTCTGTTAACCCCCATAGACTGTAAGCTCCATGCACCTATCTGTGTATTCTCAGTACCTCTAAGAGTGCCTGGCAGCTAAATGTTGTCCAGTCAATGCTTGTTGCATAAATCTCTGGACTATGCACATCAACAGTCACCTTCTCTACCCATGCGGTCATGCTCAGAAATAAAAATAAAACAGGTTTAGTGAGTTTCTTTTACTATTGTGACCATCAGACACCATATAATAAGAATAGCAATAATTTGTTCAGTTGAAGACATGCTCTTCGCACACATTTTTATTTCATTCTCATTTTTTATAATTGTCAGTTTACAGGTGGAAAATAGACTGAGAGGTTGATTGGCTTCCCAGTCATGAATGCTGGACTACAGACCTGGGTTCGAATCATTGTTCTGCACCTTAATACCTGTGTGACCTAAAGCTAGTTACTTAAGTTCTCTGAACCCAGTTTCCCAGTATACAAGTGGGCATAATTTTTAAAGTCAATAGAGTATTAATACAGTATCTGACATATGGCAAGGTCAGGATCTAGAGCATAAAACAGAAGTTTTAAAAGCAACAAAAGTTTAATCAAAGGAATTTGTTACACTGGTAAGAGAATTACCAAGGGGCCAAACAGGTGACACCCTGAGGCAGCTCGGGAATTAAAAACTGCCAGCACACCTGGGCTTAAAGCACATGGAGGAAGAGGAGACCCTCCTTGAGATCTGTGGCCACTACAGGGGCTCTGCAGCCCCCAGTGAGGGCTGGGAGCCATGGGGGAGACAAGCTTTCAAGGACACAGAGAAAGGGAGACACACCCTGGTGTCTCTCCCATCTACCCTCAAAGCCTCTCATTAGCCAAACCTACGTAGAACCCAAAGGGCAAAGGAGGCGGGGAATGGGGTTCCCTGTGGTTCTGGGAGGAGTGGGCATTGCGTCTGAGAGCAACCAGGCAGTCATCAGGCACAGTGGACAAGCGCAAGCAGTACCTGTGATTCCCAAGTGGACCACATGGCACTCAAATCCAAATTTTCTAACTCCTGTGTCCCCTGCCCCTTAGGAATTGGGTCAGCATGTGAACAAATGTCCAGTGTAGCATTACGTTCTATAACCAACTTCGCCTACATTGTGGAGACTTTATACTGATTATTATTTTTCTTCAAAACTAAAAACATTCTGACTTCTTTCAAATGAGGCAATACATGCATGTGGTTAATGGAATTTCCAGAACACTAGTTTCACTGAGTAAATCTGTATGGCAGTTCACCACACCAGGCCCAAGCTTTTGAAGCAGACACCTTACAAAGCTGCATGGTCATCAAGCTTTGCAGCTTAGCCGTGGTTCTTAAGGGCAGAGAGGACACTTGTGGACACTCAAATACCATCTGGTAAAGAATGAACAAACCCTGGGCTCGCCTTTGGCTCTGTCCCTTTCTCCAGAACCAGCATCTCCCACCTGACCAAGCCTCTGTTGCTTCTCCTTCCTGCCTCTATCCTGCATCCTTGCACTTACCTTCCCTCCAGAGCCAATTGTCACCACATTCACCAGCACCTCAGCAGCTCTCTGACTGGCTTCACTCCGATCTCGTCCCTTCCAAGCCTTTCTGCATCCTGCCACCAGAGTGATCATTCTAGGTGCAAACCTCATGAGGCACTCAGAGCTCCTCGGTAGCCTCTGCCCCATCCCCAGCTCCTCCAGGACACAGCCCCAGTGCCTCTGCACAGTGTCAAATGTCCGTTTGGTTCTTACCTGCCCAGGTCAGCTGCTTCTCCTGCCTTAGGCGTCTTGCTCTTTCTTCATGCTCCGTGCTCTCGTTATTCCCTCTGCTGGGAAGGCTTCTCCCAGTCTTGTCCACTTTTAAGATGACATCTCAAAGCCACCTCCTCTGAGGGATCCTCTCCCACTTGCATAGCACCTGTAGCCACTTCCTCCTCTGGGTTTCCCCTGCACCCAACAGTTGTCATGGTTTATGTTTCAGAAGCCCCCACCACACCTTGTTCCTCATAGCTGGTAATGCCACCCAAAGCCTGGCGTCTTGTCGCATGCTTAAAATGTGTGTCGATATCTTGAAGGAGCCCTGCAACCTTATTTCATGGATGAAGACATTCTCTTATCTCGCTGCTGTTGATATTTCCTCTAAGTTTTCTCTCACCTCGTTTTCTTCTTCTCTACACTGTTGGTAGCACCCTGGACCAAGCATTCATCTCCTTACGCCCAGATTATTGCCTCAGTCCACCATCTACTGCATACACCCTAATGCTGGTGTTCCACATTAGGCAGTAGCTTGTTATTTTTTTCTGAATCATTCAAAAAGCTTAGCACAGTGCTGGTTTCATATACATATTTCATAAAATTTCACATTACTCCAAAAAAAAGGTTTTAAGAGACTTAGAAAGGATTGAAAGAAAAGTGAAATAAAATTAAGATAGTTGAGACATCTTAGGGAGTATCCCTATCTTCAATTTACCAAGTATTTATTGAGCACCTACTATGTTCCAAGCATCATGCATGCCAGTGGATAAAAAAGTTAAACAAAACTCAGTCTCTGTCCTCAAGACACTTCTCCTTCCTTCCCAGCCACAGAATACACATTGCCAGGAAGCTTTCTTCCCTTAGGAAATGTCTGAATATATATATGTGTATATATAGTCTCCCACTGGCAAGTTGTGAAATAGAGAGGCCAGGTCCTAAAGTCTTTCATGAAATGATATGTTTTTGAACATTTGTGTCTCTCACCTCTTAGTTGCTATCATCCAAGATTTCTGTGCCTTTTTTGATTGTTTCTTTTTTGGTGGTGGTGTTTTGTTTTTGTTGATAACCTGGTGCGTGTAAAAGTTATTCAGGGACTTACTCCATCCCAGTCTCTGCCCTTGCATTCCATCTGAAGACTGTTAAAACAAGGCTTGCTCCCCTTTACAAGGCTACTGTATTCACACCCAACTCGGCTGCATGCATCATGCTGTCACAGTAATACTTTGGGGGCCCATTTGGAAATAGATTGATTATTTTGAACATGAAAGGTGCATCTTGGGAAAAACAAATGAACCAAATGGAAAAATGACTTAACATCGTGAAATTTACCTTCCCAGCTGGAGACTCATGACATATTCATGAGTTCCTTAGAGACAATCCCCTTGTAAGAATTCACTGTGAGAGTCTGCAGTTACGTAGTGTCAGAGCTCAGCTTAAAATGCATTTCTATATGAATGGAAAACACCCTTTGAAGGAAAAAGCATAGAACTAGGAATTTTTGTTTCCTGTGAAGGATGTTTGGAATTGACAACTGGCTTGGTGCAGGCATTTCATTTCAGAGCTTCTAAAGTCTCTGTGACGTTCTTGATGGGATTTGTTATCTGGGAAAAGTTCAATTCAGTCATTCAGTCACACTGACATGTATTGGACAACAGGTTGGTGCAAGGCACTGTGACGTTCTATGGGGCTGTAATGACAAGTAAATATCTTTATTTAAGTTTAATAAGAAATATAGATATCTAAGAGAGTAAGGAGGGAAAGTTTTATTTGAGGTTTTTTGGTGATTAATTAAGACTGACAGGACTAGAAGTGTTACTAAGTACAGCACAGGTGGAGCACCGACTAGAGCCATGATTTACAGATGACACACCCAGGAGATGACAGGAATAGGGGCGTGCTGAGGTGTAAGTGTCATCATGTCAGAGCACCAGCGTAAAGTGGTGACAGGCTTATTCTCTTCAGTTACAGGTACCTGCTCCTCCTTCATGCTGAATATGCTCTCCCAGGTTCTAAGTATGAGTAAATAAAATGGGAATAATTCTATTAGCAACAATATTCAACCACAGTGACCATATTATATTCTAATTAGTGGCCTTCTTGGACTACCTGGGAACCTAATCATCACATAGAACATTGTGTTTTTAATGTGAAAATACTCCAAGCCATCAACTTACCCACAATTAAATTTAAAATGCAGCACATCCTTCTGTGGGGTACTACCTATTCAGTGCTCTGCAGGCAGTGGATTCTCAGGTCTGTGAAATGAATGATTGAGAGAACACTTTCCCCAAGGTCACGTAGAGCTGAGTCTAAGCTAGAGGTGGATTTCTCCTGCCTACCATGTGAATGACATGAATATGAAGAAGCCGTGCAAAATGCTAAGGCCCACTGAGCCAAGGCTGATGAGAATAAAATCTTAAAGGAATGGATATGTTCACCTCTTCCTCCTGGTTCCAGGCTTGTGGGGGAGGCTAAGGTAGGTGCATTTCCATGTTCACACACGTAGGTGTAGGGAGAAAGAGAGGTTACGTAAGACACAGAATCATTTGATACAGGCATAAGGTCCAAGAGAATTTTGCCTTACAAATAATATTTCTGTGGCCCCAAACATAATTTACAAGCATTTAAACTAAAAGCATATGATAATTTCTAGATCCCTTGGAAAGATGGCACTGATTCTAGATAATAGGAAAGAATGCAATCAGTAATTATATTTTTCATGTTTGGTAGTCTGATTTCAAAGACTACCTTACTAAAAACAAAATGAGAATTCTTTCTGGGATATTGTATTTCTTGCTTCTATTTTTATTGCTAAGTTTTCTTTTTAACACAAAATAAAACACTTTTGGGGAAAATGCTATCCAGGCATTATACACTCACAGGAAACATGGTGGTCGCCTCTGTAGGGTGAGTTTCACACCTGCGTTTGGCCAAGGATAATTGATGGATAACCATGGATGTTGATGGATGGGTGTTCCTGAGTGTAGCCTGATTGTGGTCTCTCAAACATGCTACCTCCTGGGGGTGAGAAGGCTATTTAGTGAAATGAAATACTACTCTGTCACAGTTTTCTCACTCACAACTTAATCATGGAAAATTCTTCCCCAGTGCTGTCATGGAAGTCATTACATTCAGAATTAAACATGGTGTAATAGCGCAGCTGACAAGACCCTGAGGTACTATTGACATGTCGGGCCTCACATTAATAATCAGCTTTTCCATACAGTGAATATGAAAAGGTCTGTGAGTCCAGGTTCTTTCCTCCCTTTGGAATGAAGTCACGTAATGAGTGCCTGTTCCTGGTCTGCTCGCAGTGCTGGCTGGTGCCCTCTGGCCTGATCATATCAGCCACGCTGCTCACGCGTCTCCCTTCATTCAGTGACATCACTTTAGAAACCTTCCTGATTCAATCCATGGTGGCCCAGAGACCCTTTTCCAAGCTCCTCTCTGCCAGGCCTTCTTCCTCCCTACCACTTATTGAGTTTGTGTCTCATAGGTCTCCTGTTTACCACAATACATCTCCTCCCTGTCCTTTGGCCTCACATCCCTTCCGATTTTCCAGCTTTCTTCTTCTCGTAGTTTTCTTCATCTCAGTAGCCGCACCAGTATCCTCCCTTTACCTCCATGGAGGTCACATGATGCAGAGAAAGGACAGCAGGCTTCCCGGTGCCGAGATCTTAAAAGCCTGTTTGCCTCTGTCTCGTTAAACAGGAGTCTTGTACATCACAATGCACAGACCCTCAGTTTCCCATCTGTAAAACTGCCCTCATGGTGTTCTTGTAAGGACTCCAGGGAATCAGCCTTCATTCCTCTCACTTTGTCTCCATCTCTGTCTATGTGAACTGCCCTGGGAACTCTAAACAAATTTTACAGTAATAAAATTGAACATTTTAGCTACATATAGTGAAATCAATAAAACGTTACAACCAACTTCTTATGTCTTCAGCACCCTCTGAGACTGTGAAGAATTTAACTAGGAGACTTTATGGAAACTAAATATTGACTTAATAGCACAGATATTTGTTATTAGTTTAGTAACATATTTCTCTTTGAAAGGAAAAGCTAGAGATGGTACTTTCTTCTGAGGTCCATGTGTTACGTTAGACATAGGTGTCTATAGTAAATCACTTCTTAAATAAAGAGAATATAAAATGCTTTAAGGCAGAGGTCTGCAAACTTTTACTGTAAAGGCCAGATAGAAAATATTTTAGGCATTACAGACCATGTATATATATGATCTCTGTCACAGCTGCTTAACTCTGCTTTTGTAGCACCATAAGACACAAATGAATGAGTATGTTCAATAAAACTTTATTTACACAAACAGGCAGCTGGCTACATTTGACCCATGAACCACAGTTTGCCAACTCCTGCTCAAAATCATGAATAAAGATTACCGTGACCACAAATGACTGAGAATATCAGAAGTTATAAATGAGGGACAGATTTCAGGTGATTCTTCCATGATGATTCTGGAATTATTAAGGCTTTTTGGTTAATAATGAATATCATCACTTTTTTTTTAGTGGGTGTGGGGTTGGGGACTGTACAAATTCTCCTGACAGAAAAATTAGTCAGCTCAATATATTTGAATCTGGAATAAACTGGCCTTTGAAAGCAGGTCTGGTTTCTGTAGGTTGACTCTTAGTGAATGCACCCTGGCTTCACACTTGGGGAGCAGAGAAAGGGCCACTTAGAGGAATCAGAAAGCCTGAGAAAATGGGGAATAACAGTTAACAGTAACTGCTATTTATCCAGCTGCCCTTCCCCCATGAACTGTGACCACTATCATCCCTGTTTCACAGAGTAAAGGTTTTGGTTGAGAGGATAAGTACGTTGCCAGGATCCCACAGTGAGTTCAGAGCCGGCTGAGTTGCTTTCCCCGAGGCCACAATACCGCCCTCAACAGAAGTAACTGATTTTCCCTGGGACCCCCGCCCTTCCTCAGGTTTAGAATCGGAGGTGAGGCAATCACCTCTTCTTCATTCTAGCTTCACTTTCTAGTAGCTGTTATGTTTAAAACACAAACAATAAATGTCTCCTGGTCAATCCCTACTGTGTGTCAGGTACAAAGCTTTCATTTTAATATAGCCTATTTTCTTTCTAGTTACAGGATTGCAAAAAGACAAGGAAATGGAAGCTCAGACAATTAGGAAATTTGCCCAAAGGGGCACCAATATTCAACTGTGGAGTCAGAATTTGAACTTAAGAGAATTTAATATTTGACAACTGTACTAAATTCCAAAAAGAAAAATAAAACCCACAGAATAAATTATTTTAAACAAAAGAATTTGAACATAGTTCTCACCAACTCCAAAGAATTTTCTAAACATGCCCTAGAGCTTAGTGGTTAAACTCTCAGGCTCTCAAGCCAGACTGACTAGGTTCAAATCTCAACTCTCCTACTTACTAGTTGCATCATCCAGGAGAAATTGCTTAATGACCCTGTGTCTTTGTTTCCTGATTGATCAAATTAAGATAATGATGATGATTTCCCTCTCACAGTTTGTTATAAAGAATAAAGCAGTAACAGGCACATAATAAACAGCATAAGCATTGACTTCTTTCCATAGACAGAGGCTCTATGAACACAGGAGTCCAAAGTTTTGTTCACCATGGTATCCCCAGCACCTAAGATACTACCTATCACATAGTAGGCATATTGTTGCATGGATGAAAAATGTCCAAACAAGCTAGGTCACGTCCTGATTTGGTTCAAAGCCAGCAAGAATTAAACATGGTTCTCCTTTCTCTTTACTTTTTTTGTGTAACATGAACTTAATAGGTAAAATGTGAGTCTTTGAAATCATAATTTGAAGTGTAATAATGGAAACTAGTGATTGTGTTATTTATTTCAATACTCTAACAAAAGTGGATGTTAGTACAAAGGTGAAGCTGAGGTTCACAGCACATAGCCCATAGCTTCAGACATGCTCTCCTGGTTCTTGCTATTCCTAAGGGAGCATGCTTATATAATTCATCTTAAAAAAATCTAAGTCTGTCATTACTGTATAGATTTTATCTCTGAAAGTTTATTTTCACAAAACTTGTATTTAATTCTGTGTATTCTAAGTCCTTGCCAGTATTTAGTGGCAACTGCTGCCCGGGGACACTGTAATAAATGAATTATGATCCTATTTAGCTGGCAAGATTGCTTTTGACAACTATCTACACTTCAACAGTGATGGGGGCTCCAGAGAGCAACAGTGCCTCCAGAAAAAAGGGCAACCTCATTCCCCAGTTTGAACATATGGGCATGGAGCTGTCTTTGGAAGAAACACTTCTTGCAGGTGGATTTATGGGCAGGCTTCTCAGAGGCTAAGCCCCATGTATTCCCAAGACACCACCTAGACACTGTCACATCTTGGCAAAAAACCATTTTTAAGGCTCTATTGGATTTATGGTAATATTCATCCTGAGTGGTGATTAGCTGATACCCCTAACACATAGCAAAGCACCAGGGTTCTAATCTTTCTCCCTGGCTTGCACTGTGTAAATTGTTATTTTCATTAAGATTGAGCATCTTATAGAATTGCACAGCAGTAACTTATACAACTACCTCCTTAGAATGCTCTATCCTCAACAGTATGCCTACCAAAGAATGCTTTAAAGACCTCAGTAATTAGAGGCCAAAATGAAACATTGTTTTTGTCTGTTTTAATGTAGAATCCTGTACAGGTATTATATAAAAATATTGAACTGAATAACTTTTGCTCTTAAAGATTCTTCGGCTTGTAATCAAAATAATTTACAGACTTATCTGCCTCCGTATGTTTCCTCAAGTCAAGAAGAATTAAATGTCTAATACATTTTGGTAAAATTTGTAAATGAAAGTTTGCTCCAGTTTAAAATGTCTATGTATTTCATTATCCTGTAAACTAAACTATAAAGTACACTGTAAGCTAAAGAGTTAAAGAATGCTGTGAGGTTTACTTTCTACACAGTGAAGATGTTAGTTTTTCAAAAACTCACTGATAAAATTTGGTTCTGAGGGTAGCACCATGAAACAAGAACTGGATCCAAAATGACAGCATTAAAGAGAAATAAGATTTACCCTGAGATCACTTATACATCAAGTACGATAAGCCTGGCAATACGGTAAAATGCTCTGATGTGTAATCTTCTATTAAAATAATAGCTACACATTTGTTATGCATGAGAAATTACATGCAAAGCATCTTACATGTATTAATTAATTTCCTCCTTAGATGGTATTGTTATCCTCATTTACTGATGAAGAAAAAGAGAAGGGAACAGGGATTTGTAAGGGTCAGGTAATTTCCTAGAGGTTGCAAGAGTAAAGAAGTAGCAGAGCCAAGATTGAAACGTTGGTAATTTGCCTCTGGAGACTGAATTCTTGTCCCTGACATAAGCCTGAATCCCTAATGGGATTGGCAATAAACACATGTTTTGGTTGAATATGAAAATTGTTACATATGGACAACCCATAAATATAATCCTATTATAGATAATATAACAAATAGTAAAAGCATATTCACAATAAACAAAAACATTTACCTAAGTCCCGGAAAAAGCACTTCGAACTTTTGAGAAGGCAGAATTTCAAGGGATGATAACTTACCCTATCGGCTCTTGTTTTGTTGTTTTTGCCTCTGAGATTAGTATTTCTACATCTTAAGTTCATTGACAAACTAACCAACGAGAGACCCTAGACATGACAAATCTGAGGTAAAGAAGTTAAGAAAATTTACTCCCATCCTGCCGAAAGTTGGCAGCAGAAATGAAATTCAAACCCAAGTCTTATAATTTCAAGTCTAATGAATTATTTTCCACCTTCACCATTAAGATAACAAAGTGAGAACAAAAAATGGTTTGTGAAATGTACTCAACACTGCGTTTCTTCTTTCTTCTCGTAGGTCGCTATCCTCAGGAGAACAAGGGAACCTACATCCCAGTACCTGTTGTATCAGAGCTGCAACATGGCACGTGGGGGGCTAAAGTTGTCATGAGAGAGAACAAGTCTGTCCGGCTGTCTATCCAGTCTTCCCCAGAGTGCATTGTGGGGAAATTCCGCATGTATGTTGCTGTCTGGACCCCCTATGGCATAATCCGCACTAGCAGAAACCCAGAAACAGACACA